>NC_090933.1:571796243-572099940 GCF_040938575.1 Ambystoma mexicanum | reverse complement strand
GTTAGTATTGTTAATTATGGCTAATAAGCCTTTAAAATATGTAACCCTTTAAAAATTAAAGAGATCTTTGTCAGTTTTGTTCCACGTGACCGTCTGAGACCTCTTTGCATGTAATAAACCTTGTTTTCACTTGCAAAGAGTGTTTATTTGAATCTTTGGAGTATTTTTCCATGCAGTTTTTGGGTTACTTGCCCTTTCATTACCAAAACTGGCAGCAAAAACGTTGCAAGAGCTTCACATTTCTATGTCTGTGGGGTGCACTTACCCAGTGCAAATAGGAAAGAAACAATACAACACTTACAGGAAAAAGTGTGGGACACATTTTAAGAAGTCTGCTTGACACAATCAAATCATGTAAGAAATTTAAAAAAATGTCCTCATGAGAGCAGACATTTTAAATTGTGAGTTGAATAGAAAGGAAAAGCTGCACCACCAAGGTTGAGACTAAGAACAATGTGTATAATTAAGAGATGCAGTGAAATAATGTAGCTCTGTATTATTAGCATTTGCTAGCATTTGGTAAAAGAAAAAGAAAAATATATGAAGCATTGGAGTTCATGTCAAGTCAAAGTCACATTGCATTGTGCTATTGAACAAGTGGCTCATTGGCATACCTAGCTTCACTAGTATAATAACAAGTACAGTGTACATTTTAATTATGAAGTGTATTTTTGGATGTGTTTTGTAATGCTTTATTTCCGTACTAAAACATAAAATACAATGGCAATTAAAAATAGAAAAAAACATTTGGCAGTGGTCCTCTTTGACCCCAGTTCTCACAACGTTTCTTCATTCAGATACCTATGCGGTATCCACTTGCCAATCCAATGCTTGGCGAGTGAAGCCCTTGGAAACATAGATTGATGAAAAGGCATTGCATATGTCACTATGGACTCAAATCTGGAAAAACCATGTACATGGGCAGCGTGATTTTCATCTAGCGCCAAACCATTTTGAGAATGGAGAGATACAGTTACTTACTCTCTAGGGTTAATGGCAAGGAGAAATAAAATCAATCCTGTTGAGACCTCTCATCGAGGCAATAGGCTGCACTCCTGTTGATATTACATCAAGGAGAGGTACTGAAAATTATTGAATCTGGAACCTATTAAAGACAGCACAGAGGATTCCCATTTCTATCGCCAACACTAGCATACAGCCGGGGTCATCTACTTGTTAATTCATTAATATTTTGTAACACGCTTAATACCAGAGTCCAGTTTCAAAGCACAGGACCGGGATTCAAATATTGCCTTGCTTCCAAGACAAGTGTACTACACCCAAACAATCCTCATATTCTTCTTCACTGCTCCTTTGGTTCCCAAATACAGTAACAAGTTTTGGGACATGACCCTCAACAAACAACATAAGTCCTCTCATAAATCATCATAGTGACACTGTTATGCTCACCTGGCTCCCACAGGGGTGTCGAGCGGAACTGGACAGCCACGGTCTCCACCAACGTGATGCGTAGTGCATAGATGACTGACTGGACTGGCCCACCTAGCTTCATCTGCTTGACCCGTAGAGGTAGTCTCCTAAAGACGGGGACAGGGAATTAGCCACCCGTTGATTTAAGTATTAACACCTCACTGCGTCCCCACTTATCACTTCTGACATTCTCTTTCACAAAGCTCACCTTATAGTTTTGTATGATGAGCTCTCCATCCTGCGAAGAATGCAGGGGTGAGTTGATGGCCAGTTACTTCACTGGCTTGCGGATATTGGAACGGTTCTGGACAAATCTTGGCTCCAAACCTCCGGGCAAAAGGCTGTAAGTATATAGTTCTAATGAGTTCAAAATGTCCGATTAATCACTCTTGTCCAATTCCTTGTTTCTTTTGCAGCTTAGATCCAAAAGATGATCGTCTTGTGGCAGCTGAAAGCGTTCAGGTAAGAGTCTGTGTTTTGTAACACTGTCTGGTAAATGATGCCAAGGTTTAACTCGCTGCTTCCTCTTTTCTTGCAGGTGCAGCGTAGGAGGATTTGGCATGCTGGTGGATAATACCTCCTGCAGTAAAATCAGGTAAGCATATGGTGGCAAGAGATTGTCCTTGTTTGTTCCCTTGGCTCACCTTGTTGTTTTCTTGTCCCCCTTAGGCACTCGAATGCGGAAACCAGGTGATGGAGACAGCACCGGATCGTAGAGATGCTGCGTGGAACGATGAGTATGGCGCGGCGCTGCTGCTGGCGATGCAACACGTTTAAAATGAAGTCTGTTTCTGGTTCGAAGATGTGCTGAATCCAAAATCAGGTAAGAAATCCAGTAAAGTTCTTGTTCTTCTTTCTCTTCTGTCTAGGCACTCTGGACTGGAGGCGGGCGTGGCAGGATGCTGGATGCTGACTGCAGACACGGTGAGCGTTACGCTGCTGGATGCAGAATGACGCAAAGCATGTGCTGCTCTTCGGGCGTGGTTTAAATAGCCTTCAAAGTAGTCCCAGGTAAGTGTTCCTCCACAGCCACAACCGAGTAACAAAATAGTCCCTAAGATAAAATAGTCCCTTCAAGCCTCACATGGGCTTGGATGCTTGGATCCCTTGCAGCATGGTCTGCATCAGGTAAGTTTTACCATATGAGCCTGGCGCCTATGGCACCAGGACTGATGTCCCATAGGAGCCTGGCCCATAGGTGCCAGGACTGTACCCAGATAGCCCCTAACAGGGGTTGCTGGGTTTGCTCCAGGTAACATGATGCCTGCTTCCGGGGTTGATGGACTTGGTCTGGATGCCCGGGGGTAGGCATCATGACAGCACTGCCCACCAAGGCCCCTCCTAAAGTCATTCCTCCCCTTGGCCTTAGTTTGTCTCACCAACCTAGGTGCATGAACGTGGTCACTAGGTTCCCATGACCTTGTGGTCCGTAACCTTTCCAGTCGATTAAATAAAAAAGTATTGACTTAACCATTTTGGAGTCCAGGATACTTTTCACTTCAAATTCGGGTTCCCCGTCTATAAGGACGGGGTCGGGTGGCTTGGTTAATCTTGTCCCAGGTTGTACTGGCTTCAGAAGTGACACATGGAAGACAGGGTGAATTTGCATACTAGCAGGTAATTCCAATTTGACAGCCACTGGGTTGATAATAGCCTTAATAAAGTAAGGTCCCAAATATCTAGGGTTAAAGATCTGCTTTCCTTTAGAGGTATGTGTTTTGTGGACAACTAAACTTGATCCCCAATTTGGTATTGTGGAGCATCACTTAGATGATGATCAGCGTTTTTCTTGTCTTGTACTTTTCTTTCGCATGTTTCAAATGTTCAGTTGCTTCCTTAAAGGCTTGTGTAATAGTAGTGTGCAGATGGTTCACTGCGGGCATTTCTAAGTGTTGAGGCGAATCAAGTTCTGAGGTTCGAGGATGGTGCCCGTATATATGGTATAAAAGGGGCTTTGTCCAGTTCCAGAATGTACAGAGTTATTGTATGCATATTCGGAGAGCCATAGAATGTCCTTCCAATTACTTTCAGTCTGGTGTAACATACAATGCAGGTGCTGTTCAAGAGTCTGGTTGGTCAACTCCGTTTGACCATCGGTCTTGGGATGGTGACTGGTCGATAACCTCACGTCGATTTGCACCAATTGACAACATTTCTTCCAAAAATGTGAAATGAATTGACTACCTCGATCAGAGACAAATACGGAGGGAAATCTGTGTATTCGAACAATGTTTTCGAGAAACTCCTTGGCCAGAATTGAAGCAGAAGGTAATCCCTTTAAGGGAATAAAATGGGCCATTTTGGAAAAAAGATCCACAATAACGAGAATGGTGTTAAATCCATTACATGGAGGTAAGTCTGTAATAAAGTCTAACGATAAGGTGTGCCATGGTGTTGGTGGAATATCCAAGGGTTGTAAAAGGCCAGCCGATTTTTTCTTCTGACTTTTGTTTTGGGCGCAAATGCCACAGGACATTACAAATGACTTTACGTCTTTTCACCAGGTGGGCCACCAGAATTGTCTTTTAATTTTAGCTTCACTTTTTGCGATACCTGGGTGCCCTTCCATCAGGGTGTCATGATAATTGGAGATTACTAGTTCTTGTAGTTCCTTATGTGGTAGAAATAGACGCCCTTGAGAATAAGGTAGGTCATTGATGACAGAGTATCTGAGCCTTTCTTTACCCAGTCCTGCAGGGTTGTTGGATCGAAGAGTTTTTGGATCTTTACCTGAATATCTTCTAGGGTTTGTAAAGTAGTTATGCCAAGAATACTTTGTTCTGAAATTATAGGCACCGGCTCCGGGTTTGCATATGCTTCTCCTATTCCTATTTGGGATAAGGCATCTGCCTTGCCATTTTTACAGCTTGGTCGATAAGTGATCACGAAATCGAACTCAGCAAAGAACAATGCCCATCGAAGTTGGCGTGATGATTGGGCTTTAAATACTGCAAGTTCCGGTGAACTCTGATTACAGTAATGGTATGCCTGGCACCGAGAAGATAATGCCGCCAAGCCTTAAAGGCGGATTTGATAGCTAATAGCTCCTTATCGGTAACTGCATAGTTTAGCTCGGGTGCCGAGAACTTTCTGGACCAAAATGCTACTGGGTGAAGTTGACCGGTTTCAGGATCCTTCTGGGACAGGACAGCTCCCATGGCTAAACTGGATGCGTCGGTTTCAACTATGTATGGGAGTTCAGGACGAGGATGCTTTAATACAGGTGCAGACGTGAATTTTGCTTTCAGTTCTTGGAAGGCATTCTCAGCTTCTTCAGTCCACAGGAAGCATTTGTTTTTTTGCAAGAGCGCTGTGATAGGGTGTACAACGTGCGAGAAATCCAGAATGAATCTGCGATAGAAATTAGCAAATCCGAGCATACTTTGTACTCCTTTAACTAAACTGGGTGATGGCCATTTGAGAATTGCGTCCACCTTTCGAGAGTCCATTCAAACTCCTTTTGGAGTCAGGATAAATCCAAGAAATTCTCCTTCTGTAGTATGGAAAACGCATTTGCATATAACTTGTGCTGGCGTAGTTTCTCAAGGACTGCACGAACGTGCTTCACATGGTCAGATTCTGAAGAGGAGTACACTAGAATATCGTCTATGTATACGACAACACAGACATCAATGAGTTCACGCAGGACATCGTTCATAAAATACTGGAAGGCTGCTGGTGCATTGCACAACCTGAAGGGCATCACCTGGTATTCGAATAACCCGTACTTAGTGCGAAAAGCAGTCTTCCATTCGTTGCCTTTCTTTACACGTACCAGATAGTATGTGTCATGATCTCTGCTTCCAAAAGGTCAGGGTTTTCCCAACTCCCTTGGAAGCAGATCCATAACCCAGGTTCCGAGTGCCAACCAGTCCCAATTGGGACCTTTTGGACCCAGTCCTGGCGCCAGTGGCACCAGGCTCATAAATATGCCCAGTCCCAGCGCTGGAAGCGCCGGGCTCATAATGCTTGGGTGGACTTACCTGCAGCAGACCATGCTGCTTACTTGCCTGCCAGTTGAGCCTCTGATCCTCTTCTGTTTGGAACTACTTTTCCTGTTGGGTGGGGCAGGAGCCACTCCCTAGATTCAGAACACTGGAACTCTTCTGGAAAGCAGGAACACTTTTCTTACCTAGGCGTGGCTGTGGAAGGAGACACCTAAGCACTACAGGAGGCTATTTAAACCACACCCGATGGATGAATCTTGCTTTGCGTTATTCTGCATCCTCTGCAGCAGAACGCTCATCGTGTCTTCTGCATCTGATCCTGGGCCTAAGGAAAAAGGCTTACCATCCTGAATCCAGTCTTCAGCAACACCTATAAAGACAAGAAAGAACAGGTTAGCATTACGGTCTTCAGTGACAGCTCTTCACTTACCTGGTACATCGGCTGTCACCAACGCCTCGCGCTGCATTCCGGCATCTGAAAGACAAAGGCTTACCTACTCTTCGTGCGCTCCGGAGGTCTTCACACTGCATTCCGGCATCTGAAAGACAAAATCTTACCAACTCTTCCATAAGTGCGTAGATCCTACCACATGGAGGTTGTGCACCAGGTATGACATCAATTTGACAATCTTATGATCTGTGAGGTGGTAAGGTGTTTGCCTGTTCTTTTTGGAAAACATCCTGGAATTCTTGATATTCGTGCGGTAACTGCACAACTGGAGTAGCGACTGTGGCCAGGTCCTTGTTCAAGGTTTTTATTGGGTAACAAGTATGTGCACAATCCGGGAAGGTTATTCTCTTCTCTTGCCAATCAATACAAGGATTATGTGTTTCCAACCAAGGTATCCCCAGTATTATTTGGAACTGCAGGGTTTTGATTAAATCAAACACAATAGTCTCTCGATATCCATCCTGACCAAATAATGTCATCTCTGCGGTGGAATGAGTTACAGGCCAAGAGGCAATTTCAGTTCCATCCACTGTGGTGATGACATCTGACGTGGTCTTTCTGCAGAGAGGTAGATTCATCCTAGAAGCCAATTCGTGGTCCACATAGTTTCCTATGGCCCCGCTATCAATGTATGCCCTAACTGCGTGCAAACATGATGGCTGCCTTGGATCTATAAGGAGCATTGGTATGATGAAATGCAAGGTCTGAGTATCCTTCTTCAAGCTCGGCAAGCGGACCTCTACGCTTGTCGGGTGTGGTCATTTCCCGAGTCAGGCTCCATATGGCTTTTATCAGCTGCTCCTACCACCTTCTTGGGTGGTTTTACAGGGCAATCCCGTAGAAAATGTCCCAAAGTTCCACAGTATAGACATAATTGCATTTGCCGCCTTTTTTCTCTTTCCTTCTGTTTCAAGGGTCCTTTAACTCCTCCGATTTGCATGGGTTCTGAGGCATCTGTTCCTTTGGGGGTAGCGTTGGGTTTAACCAATACCCAGTTCTCGAACTTGGCTCGATCAGCCTTTCGATTCTGAAGTCTGTGATCTAACTGGACCACTAAGTCTATATATTCAGCACATTCTTGAGGTGGGTTCACAACTTGAGGCAAAACATCTTTGAGTTCTCCTCAAAGTCCCCTATGAAACAACGTAATCCGTTTTTCCTCGGGCCATCCAGTTTCCACCACCAACCTATTAAAGGTTGCTATGTAGGTTAGAAGGTCTTGGTTACCCTGTCGTAGGGACAAAAGTTTGTTATCCAGGGCCTGTCCTTGAGAGTGCCGGGAAAATAGTCTTTCCATGCTCATTTGAAAACCCTGAAAATCCCAAAGAATAGGGTCGTCCTGATTGAATAGTGGGATTGACCAATCCGCTGCACTGCCGCTGAGATATGATAATGCAAAGGCTACTTTGGCTTGATCATTTGGAAAGGCTCCATGTCTGCATAAAAAGTGCAAACGGCATTGGTTCATGAACACGGTGAATCTTTTCGAGTCCCCCGCAAAGCGTTCTGGCGGGGCTAAAGGGATATTGCCTGGTAAAATCACTTGCACAGGCTTGCTTGGTGAAACAGGGTTTGGAATCCCCCGAGTCCCGGTAGGGGTGTTTGCCCCGCTTGGTTTTGCAGTAATTGCCTAGCAATATCATCAGTGCGTTCCTTCGAAGCAATCAACTCTCTCCTGAGTGTATTAGTTTCTTGGCGAGCGGCATGTACTGCAGCCCTAAATTCCCCTAATAATTGGGCCAGTTGGTCAGTTTCTGAGGTCTCCATGACACCAGGGTGAGAATTTGTAGGAAGGCTTTGTGTTCTGTTACGCTCACCTGGCTCCCACAGGGGTGTCGAGCGGAACTGGACAGCCACAGTCTCCACCAACGTGATGCGTAGTGCAGAGATGACTGACTGGACTGGCCCACCTAGCTTCGTCTGCTTGACCCATAGAAGTAGTCTCCTAAAGACGGGGACAGGGAATTAGCCACCCGTGGATTTAAGTATTAACACCTCACTGTGTCCCCACTTATCACTTCTGACATTCCCTTTCACAAAGCTCACCTTATAGTTTTGTATGATGAGCTCTCCATCCAGCGAATAATGCAGGGGCGCGTTGATGGCCAGTTACTTCACTAGCTTGAGGATATTGGAAGAGTTCTGGACAAATCTTGGCTCCAAACCTCCGGGCAAAAGGCCGTAAGTATGTAGTTCTAATGAGTTAAAAATGTCCGATTAATCATTCTTGTCCAAATCCTTGTTTCTTTTGCAGCTTAGACCCAAAAGATGATCGTTTTGTGGCAGCTGAAAGCGTTCAGGTAAGAGTGTGTGTTTTGTAACACCGTCCGGTAAATGATGCCAAGGTTTAACTCGCTGCCTTCTCTTTTCTTGCAGGTGCAGCGTAGGAAGATTTGGCGTGCTGGTGGATAATACCTCCTGCGGTAAAATCAGGTAAGCATATGATGGCAAGAGATTGTCCTTGTTTGTTCCCTTGGCTCACCTTGTTGTTTTCTTGTCCCCCTTAGGCGCTGGAATGCGGCAACCAGGTGATGGAGACAGCACCGGATCGTAGAGATGCTGCGAGGAACAGTGAGTAAAGTTCTTGTTCTAACCTTTCTTCTTCTTTCTCTTCTTTCTAGGCGCTCTGGACTCGAAGCGTGCGTGGCAGGATGCTGGATGCTGACTGCAGACACGGTGAGAGTTATGCTGCTGGATGCATGTGCTGCTCTTTGGGCGTGGTTTAAATAGCCTTCAAAGTAGTCCCATGTAAGTATTCCTCCACAGCCACAACCGAGTAACAAAATAGTCCCTAAAATAAAATAGTCCCTTCAAGCCTCACATGGGCTTGGATGCTTGGATCCCTTGCAGCATGGTCTGCATCAGGTAAGTTTTAATATATGAGCCTGGCGCCATAGGCGCCAGGACTGTACCCAGATAGCCCCTAACAGGGGTTGCTGGGTTTTCTCCAGGTAACATGATGCCTGCTTCCGGGGTTGATGGACTTGGTCTGGATGCCCGTGGGTAGACATCATGACAGCCACCATGCTGGATGGCTCTGCATTCAAAATCATGTCCTCTTTCAGCTATTAAATCCATTTATATTCTTGTCCCCCCATTGCCTTGTTGACTGCATCTCCCTTATATCCTGCTCAGACTTTGCAATCCTCATTTATCAACAACTTATGTGTCCCTATGTTCTCCTGTGCCCCCTCTGCTTATGGGGGCACAGGGTAGGAGGCCTTCATTAGAATGGTGCATTGTTGGCTACGTTGGCGGGTGTCGGAGGTTGCCATGTTCAGCTGTGTGGCTTGACGCTGTGCTGACTCAGTGTAGGGTCCTTTCCTCAGATCCATGCAACAGCTGAGCAATGAGCAATGAGGAGCTGTGTGCTGCTAGTGAGCGGACAGCCTGTCTGCGTGGTTTCCAGTACTGTCCTTGGGCTGTTTCTGAGGTAGATTTTACCACGTTTCTATTGTGTGCCTTTGACACTTGGTCCACCGTTCTTAAAGTCCATGCCCCCTGGCCCCGGCCCTGTCCTATTCCTTCGTTGGTAGGCTGCTACTAGTTGACGATGCAAGTTGTGCCGTGGTGGTTACTGTGGGCGGAGAGCCTGGCCGTGCTATTTTGCAGGCTTGGGGTTCTGCTCAGTTTCTTTGTTTTTAGGGCTTGCTAGCCCTTCGACCCCTGACCCCCGAGCCACTCAGCGAGTCTGTTTTCGCTGACAACAGTGTCTGAGGTTGGAGACCTGTGTTGCTTCCCAGGAATTGCTCCTGGGGGTCTCTGGGAGGATCTGTTGGGGGTCATGCACCCAACGCGGCACAGCTGAGTATTCAGCAGCTCTTTGACAGTTGCTTGTGGGTAAGTGTAACCTTCACCCAAACGTCGCATTCCTTTTGCCCTATTTCCTGGTTTTATATTTAACCACTTATCATTATGCCAGTCATGAGACTGCAAGTGTTGCAAACCATGTCCAGCAGGGATAAAGACACAGTCCCAAACTCTGAATTTTCGACTGCTACTAGTTTGGGAGCAGGACCTGTTGATATCCAGCTTGTTGTTAGGAGTACGGGTGACTCTCATATTCAGGCTCCACCCAGAGCCCCACGTAGGAGTGGAAGCCGTTTTTCCAAGTGTTGGCCTTAAGTGCCAAAAGAAGACAGAATTTACAGAAGGAACACCTTCTTCTCACGGATTTTCTGCTAAAAAATACTTGATGTGTACTGACAGCATTGCTGCCTCCCCTCTGAGCATGCACATGCAACCATTGGTAAGGTCCCGAACTTTTACATTGCTTATGGAGAGTCAACCGGGCCTCACTTGAAGTCAAGGCCTTAGACAAAGTAGAAACACCCATGTTAACAAGCATTCAGGCTTTGTTAGGTCAGCATAAGGAAATAGAGGAGGAGCATGAAGAAACCACTGCAATAAGCGCAGAGAGGGGGTTATATGATCCTAGAGCGCCAGATAACTGGTTGCTTTTTTAAGGTTCTCATTCTACAGGACCTTGCGACATGTTCCAGTTTTGAAGACTTTCAGTCTTGGGTTGGCACTGTAGGTCTGAAGCTGCCCCTGTCACTCCCACTATTTCAACAGAAGTCCATCCATGATGAACCAGTAAGTGTGGACAAGGCCTCTCAAACATCTGTTCATCAGACTAGGGTTCATTTGGGCTGTCAAACGGACCCCAGTGAGCCTCCACATACTGATTTGTCCCTGCAAGCAAAATCAATCTCTTTAATGTCCTGTACAGGGAGTACAGCTTTTTCAGGGGGTATGCTGCACTCCGTGTTGACCTGTAGTAAGCCGGCATTTACATTGGCTTCCCGTTGCCTAAGTTACATTTACCAAAGAAAATCCTCCATGGCCAGAATTGTGGATCCTAAAATGAGGGGTTTTGCCCTAGACTCAAGAAACACCATGTTGACAAATGTGGTCAAGCCCAGCCAAGAGGAATAACATTCTAGCTTGGCTCAATCCCAAAGTGGGTCAAATGTGCAACAGATCCCAGGACTTGAAAGTCATTTACAGACTGCAGATTTGTTACTGGTTCACTGAAGAGAATACTGACTGCATTCTTATTGGATGTGGGTCTAGCAGTCTGCCCACATTTGTAAATAGACTCCGAAATGTTCAGGACCTGTTCCCACCTACAAAAATAAGAATTGTTTTGAACTAAATCCCCCCGCTACTGTATATTCTGATTAACTTTTTGGTTGCTTTTAAGCATATTGCTAATTTGATCTTGGTCTGTTTAGATAGTTCTGGTCAGATTGTGGCTTTGTCTGTTTGATACTTATATGTTGCATGGCATGCGCCCTGATGCCTGCGGGTTTCAGCACTAAATAAAATAAAAAATATGCACTTGTGCTTTATTTGTCCCCCTACATAGGAAAAGATTCTCTCCAGATACTAAAGCCACTACATACTGTTGTGTGACACCCAGCTATAGTTGAACCTCTACTCCGTTATTACTCAGCTAATTCCCAGTCTGTCTTTCCCAGTAATATCTCACACATACAGAATTGTGTAACTGTGTACCTATGTAAATACTGGCATCTAGCCCTTCATTGTTGTTTAGTGAACTAGATGGTGTACTCTGTCTATGTTCCGCTATTCACCCCTCAAACTTGTCAACGCTCATTCAAGCATTGCAAAAATTGGAAAGGCACCACACTTAGGAAATATCTCTGCCATTTGTAATGTAACTTCTGTACATGAGTTCTGTGAAAAGGGACATTCCTACGACTAAATACATACAAAAAACATGTGCCGTCTCATAGAGACAAGGCTTTTGTTATTGATCTCAGTATGGCCATCTTAAACTGTCCTTACAATCGACCTTCATAAGGATCCTAACTGGGGAATAAAAAGCCCAACATACCTAATTTACTCCTGAGCAGCAAACAGAGTCATAAGGTAACTGACAAAAATGACAAACATGACAAATATCCAAAATAAGGACCTCAAATTAATAAAATGTCATTGATTTTCTGTAATATTTTGTACACCTCTGCAACTCTCTACACCTGGGACATAGAAGGATTATTAAAATAAAGTGTGTCTCTTACTTGCAAGGAACAACCAGCACAGGCTACAAGCATCTTCAAAGAATATCTGTCATAGGTATAAGCAACAAAACCTACTTTACATGACAGTCCAACTAGCTGACCAACCACACAGACATGGCTGAGAGGACACTAGCAGCTAGGAAAAGATCAAACACAGCACAAATAAAATAAGGGAAAATGGAGGCTACAAAGAAGTAAAACCCAAAGGGCTACGAGTGCTGCTAGGAACAAATATCCAATAGGGCTAATGACAAAAAAACAAAGAACATGTAGTTAAAGACAAACAGATTGGAATAAAAAACAGATCTTGATCTCTAGCATCCTCCTGCCAAAAGAAGTTCACCAAGGGAGAATAAAGTATAAATACAAGACTTCTGGGTGAGCAGCAAGAAAAGAGGTGGAGTGTGAAGTAATGTGCTTTCGGTCGAGTTACAGCCGTGACACCAAGCGGTAAGGTAAGTGCTGGTTTATTGTAGGATTCAAGATACACGGATGGCACTTTATTACAAGTCAATAGTAGCAAAAAGCATAGTAAAAAACATTGGTCCCAACATCTTCAACACCATTCTCCAACCCCCATCTCTAATGGTCACCCCTGGAACTGCAGAACAGAACCCTCACCCAGGCAACAACTCAACACTCCACGAATGACATCACACTAAACCAAGTTATCACACACCTCCACCACTACTCTTAAAAATAATAGAATAAAAGTGCCCAGCCCCAAACCACTCTAACAAGAGAAACGAAGAAGAAATCTAAATGGCCAGCTACCTCTATGCCCACGCCACCGCCCCCGAACACCTCCCAGCAATGTGCCATGTTAGGGAGAATTTTCCAGAATGGCTATTTTCCCTTACCTACTGAGTTCCTCAGCAGCTTTGCTGGATTTCTAGGATTTATTTTTTCACTTAGTAAGAGTGTGAGCCTTTTTTCCCACCCATACATGTGTCCACACAAACTAACAATCAGACCAGACCAAACCCCTCTGCTTCCCACATGACAAGGCCAACAGCAACAAACAGACTTCTACCCTGGACTTCCCCCCAGGGCCTCAGACCTGCCACGTCCAAGCACAAACCATGCCCGCGATGTGACAAATAACAACACGACACCTGAACCACCTGACACAACTACCATCATTCTGCCCTGGTCTGCCATCCAGGGCAATTAATCTGCCACATCCAAGCACTACCCATAGAGTATGCGCCTTCTTAAGCACACATAACGGACCAAAACTACCCGAATCCAGGAGGGAAACCTTAACTGCACAACATCCCGACAATGCTCTCCTCAAAAAACAGAACAGCACAGTGCAATATGCACCGCATCAACAAAAACATACTTGCAAGCCAAAAAAGAACCTTGGTAAGCCTAACAACTCAAAACAAATCAGGTTTAAAACTCCCATAATAACAGAAGTGATTAACACAGCAACAAACGCCACAAAAACTCACCGTCAAGGGCACTTCCCAATCTCAATGACCCACAACAAAACTACGCCCGTCAAAACAACAATATGCTACAAACATGAAACACCTGGTGCACCCTGTGTTGCCAACTGTAGCCCGACACACAGATGGATGGCACACACTCTTAAGATGAACACGAAGCCCGGAACCCCACATATGGCGAAATAAATTTGGCATGGTAGGAAACCCACCCAACATTTTCCAAAACAGCTAGGAAAAGTGGGGAAACCCACCCAGCAGATGCACTAATACCATGCAAACATATAGGGACAAGACAACAATAACAAATATGTCCGAAAAGCAAGCATCCGTCTCCCGAACCCGCACTCACCCCATCACAAAGCACTGTAAATAAATCACAAGTGTACATTCTGCCAGATAAAGTAGGAAACCTGCCCAGCCATTTCCAATATCACACACAACACAAAAGGACATGACATTGATGACACATATGCCAGTAACCCGAGAATGATATCCCATCAACATGCACCAGCGCCCTCCCTGAATGCGGGTAAAGAATGTAAATCCCATGCAATAAATATGTGAACCTGCAAAGGAACGTAAGTTAAACATAAAAGTCTACAACCTGCAAGAAACACAGAACATTATTCACATATGAGCATATCTTTTACAGGCACTGTTCACCTACAGATAAATTGTGCAGGGCACAATACATGATTCTACACCCTCAATCCAAACAGGAAATGTCCACTTGCATTAACACTAATGAGTCTCACAAAGCTTCCATTAAGAATGGCACAAGGATTTCTATAAAAAAAACATGTGCATGATAATTAATAACATTAATAACACTGAGGCCTCAAAACATCACGCACCTAAACCATGCCAATGGGGCCCACAACTTAAACAGGCACTGTTAGGGAGAATTCTCTCTTTAGGCTGAATTTCCTAACCTAGTGAGTCCCCCAGCAGCTTTGCTGGATTTCTGGAGTTTGTTTTTTTCTCCTGCCAAGAGTGAGACTCTTTTTCTCCCACTCTTGGGCATGATTTATGGTGTTCCTTTGACTGTTTATGTGTTTTATGGGCTATGGGGTGCTTTACTCCATAGGGCCTCATGTGTTTTTACTATGTGTGTTACACAGCACCCTCCGTGCAGTGACACGGTGTGTCATAATGACACCCCACCATAGACTCCATACCCTGGTACTGACTACTGTCTCCCAGGGCATGTAAAGTTACCATTGCCTTTACTAGTCCCAAATTATTAACAGAAACCGGTACAAGCCATCATATTGTGGACGTACTGGTCGGGGCAATTCGATTGCCCTGGGGTCTGTTAGTCGAGGGGGCACGTCTCCGTCCCCCCTGATTGAGTTTTGGCTGGTGGCAGTGGATACTACTTTTTATATTCGACCGCGAATATATCCCTATGGGATTTTCCCATTGTTCGAGGCTACCAATTCTAATTATTTAATTCTCATAGCCTCGAACATACCGCCGGTTTATTTATTTAATATTAATTCGCCGGTTGGTATTTTTTGCCAGGACTCGATTCTAAAATGGCATTTGTGTTCTCTTCTGTGACTCCAACCCAAGTCGAGCCCTTTGTTCCACTTTTTGGCGGGCTTCTCCACAGAAGCCTCCAAAAGTGGTGCCACTCTGTCTGGGTACCACAAAGGGTGTGGGAGGGGGTTTAGGCTCAAGTCGCACTCTTGTGTGATTGGCCCAAGTGGTGAGCCGGCCGGCTCACCACTTAGCATGTTTGATTGACAGCTAGGCTGAGTGAATGGGGGTGTGCTGCATAAAAGCAGGGCTTTGGGGACTGGAACTTCAGAAGTCGCCAAGCCAACCTATCACGACGACACCACCGGTGGAGCCCTGCGGAACCGACTCACCACTTCCCGGCGACAGAGAAAATCTCCCGGCTGGAGAGGCTTCTTCTCCTGACTGGTGGGCACAACCAGTTTACCTTCTTTTCTTCGCATCTCAGGACATCTTGTGGTTGAATTGCCCGTGCCAAGCACCCCGGCAACCGGATAGCCACTTACCACTGGACCGTGAATAAAAGGACCGCTCCTTTTACCTGAGAACTCTGCGGCTGGTTTCTTCCCTGGCAGTGCAACAGACTCCTGTCTTTCTCCCCGACGAGATCCTCTCTTCCCCCGGACGAAGCACCGACTTGCATCTGCTGCCAGGAACAACTGACCCCGCTGGAGTATTGTCACCACTTTAAGGTACCGTGTCCGCCAGGCCTCCCTTTCTAAAGATTGCTACAAGGTAATAATAATCCCTTAACCTTCTGGACTGGGCTGGGCTGGCCGCCTTGACCATCTAACTGGTCCCTTCCTTTGGTCCAACTCTTTCTGAACCTTTTCAAGACTTTTGTGCACTCCAACCATGTGACCTTGGACACATTTCGTTCTGATCCTCTTAAAGTGGATCCGGCCTTCCGAACTCTAACTTTACGGTTTTACTTTGCCTTCCTCTCTTGTTGTGTTCATGTGAAAGTGCTGGGATCTGTTTCAAATTATACTCTGCTTTTCTCTCCCATTTTAAAACGAATTATTAGAGTGCCATCTGTGTTAAGCGCTCATCGCTGTCTGAAAATAAGAGGGGCTTTACTTAAGAATTGTCTAATATTCTTTTAAGGGAGTGTATATCTTTTAGTGACCGTGTTTTTGAACTGCTTAACATTAGTGCTTGTGTATTTCACTAGATGTGGTTTTAAATAAATAATGATATCGCTTTTACACCAAGCTCTGGTCAGTGTTTACTTGTTCTACTGTGTTCTTTTGACCTATTGTGAATACTCTGTATACTCCCTAACTCTTCTTGAAGGAAGTCTGACTGCTCAGCCACAGCTACCAAGTGAATCTGTGTGGTACAGACTGCTACCAGGTGGGTTTACTGCCAAACACCTGTAGTCTTAAATCTTTTGCAGTGGTCCCAGAGGGAACTGCACAGGTTTCTGCCTAACACTGGTGGCAGCGGTGGGATTTGTATTGAGTATACACTTTAGTGTGCTTTTTGAACACTTTAGGACAACTAACCACAGAGCTTAGCACTAAAAAGCTGATTTTCTAACTATGTCTGCTATGGAGAGTTATACCCTAGAATTATTGTCTGCCAAAACTGCTGATTGCTTGAAAGTATTTTGTAGACATAAGAATCTCTCTGAAAGGGCAAGAAAATGGAACTTATAGAACGATTGTTAGAAAACCACAGTCTGGGAGGTACAGAGGAATCTACCCCCGCAGCAAATGTAGAAAACAGTGATGGTATTGATCTGAATCAGTCTTGATAATGGGTCAGAAGAGGAAAGTGAACCTTATGAAGTTAGCCACTCTGAGCCTCTGTCTGCCTTACCTACTGTACCTACTGGGCCTATACCAGGTCCTACATGTAACCCTGCTTATTTTGAACTTGAAAAAATGAAGCTCGAATCAGAGTACAAATGTTTTATTGCTCAATCTGAAATAAACCAAGAGCTAGTGTTCAGAATAATGAATGCTCAGGCTGAGCAGAAGCAAGCTGAGTTAAGACTCAGAGAAATAGAGCTTAATCATGAACTAGAAATGAAGATGTTGTCTGTGGAAAATGCTTCTCTCTCCTCTGGTTCCTCTAGGAGTTCAAGTCCCAAAAGTTGGATGTGTTGGATTGGTTAAAAATGTTTGAGTATAATCATGGGCTCCAGGACATCACAGGGAATGAGTTACTTCCCTGGTTGTTCTCTAGGCTTACCCCTGTTGCAACTGATGTGGTAATGGAGTTGGGGGAGGTGGATAAGAAGGATTATGAATGTGTGAAACTAGCGTTGATAGCTAGATTTGGGAAGACCCCTTCCCAGTACCTTAAGAGGTTTAGGACCCTCAAAAAGCATGATGGTACCCCTTGGGCTACCTGGGTGAGTGAAAGTTTGAAAAACTTAGAGGGATGGATTAAGGGTTACATAGTTAACACTTATGAAGGAATGAAGAATCTTGTAATGTTTGAGTCAATTTATGATGCCTGCTCTCCTGAGTTCAGACAGCACTTGGCTGATTCAAAGGAATTAGATTCCAGGAGGTTAGCTAAGGCTGCTGACTTGTGGGTTGCCAACAGGGCCACTCACAAGGATTCTGGGGCTACTCAGAAAAAGGATGAGGGAAACAGCCAAAAAAGGACTCCGAAGAGAATTCTAATAATTCCAATTCCAAAGACGGCACCAAACAAAACCAAAAGGGTAAGCCACAAGGGAAACCAAATCAGGCTAGTGTACCTCCTGGTGCCAAACCAGAAGGAGGTCAGAACAAGCCACCATTCCAGAAAGCATTTGGAAAATGCTTTGTTTGTGGCTCTACTGACCATGTGAACGTAGATCCCAGATGTAAGGGTAAACCTTCAGGGGTCCAGCTTGTCTCCCTAGCCTTCGCTCCAGAGGAGGAAGTACAAATGGCAAGTGGAAACTTTCTATTGCTGGCTGATGAACCCATTGGAGTCTCAGCCAGTGTTTCTTTAGTGTCTCTGGGTTTGTGGGAACAACAGAACTTAGATGTCTATAATGCTATCCCAGATAATACTAAAGAGTATTATAAGGACAGTGTCCAGGTGAATGTTCAGGAGACTCCTGCCATTAGGGACACTGGGGCCAGCATAACTGTGGTGGACAAATCGTTTTTTCAGGCTGAGGATGTTGCTAAGGCACCCAAACGCCTCACCAAGTAAGCTGGAGGGCATGTGCAGATGCTTCCCCAATTACCAGTTCTCATCTAGTGTAATGACATGACTGTGAAGATACCTGTCAGCATACAAAGTGAGGTGCCAGGAAGGGTTCTGCTGGGTAATGACTTAAAAACTCTTGGAGTAGTGTCACATACCCCCAGACCTCCTAGTAAAAGGTTACAGGAGCTCACCAGACCTGCAAGGGAGCGAACCATGAGAGGTACTCCCAAGGAGATGATGAAGAAAGAGATCACTCCTGCTCCACTGGCGATGTCAGCTGCTGTATCGAAGAAACTAGAAGGAAAAGGGGAACCTAAAACTTCTAAAAAGAACCTCACAGCCAGCACTCCAGTGCAGCCAACAAGGACTTCCCCTAGGTTGTCCAAAGTTACACCAGTAACTCCCCCTCCAGCTGAGGCTGAGAGGGAGGTACAACCCTGTGTGGTTGAACTAGACCCTGAAGAAGAGCTAGTGGAAGGCCAGGAACTCATTGGAGATCTGGATCCTGTTGAACATCCTGAGCTGCAGTCTTTACTGGCAGAAGGTGGACCCAACAGGGCAGACTTCAATAAGGGACAGAGAGAATGTCCAACTCTGGAAGGTCTTCTCCACCAGGCAGATGCTCAGGCTGAAGGGCAAGAGCCACAAGACAATGCCCCAGACACACCCCAAGCACCTGACACACTACTAACAACTAAACCTAGATGGATCTATCAACATTCTCCACAGATCAAAGCCGAGAATGTTCAGGTTAGCTGAAATCCTGATACACCGGTTGCATACTTCTGGGGCATGCCAGATTCTGCTGAGGCACACCCCACACACAACTCAAAGTACATTGCACATCATCTTGGCCCGAATCTCCTGCATACACAAAATTCAAAGTACCTTGCACATCATCTCCGGCAAAATCTCCATTAGTTACAAATGAAGGCACACACAAGTAATCTCAAACTCCATCAGTAGATGAATCTTGAAACACTCGCTCGGCATAGGTCTCCAGAACAGGACCCTGTGTGACCCGTAACTCCATTTGTGAGGAATGGACTGTGTAACCACTTCTAGGATACATTGTGCGGGGCAATGGCAACACGCACACCAATGCCTCAGCTCCTGATGTTGACGCGTTCTGACAGAGCACTGCAACGTAATCATAACTGCACCAACACTGGACAGGGAAACTTCTCCATACACTTGAATAGTGACAACGGTCCTCCAATGCTGACTCTCTCCGGTGGTGTTCTGCTATGGCCACTGTTGCATGTTACCCTTCCTGGGAGCATGGTAGCTAACAGGACTTGTGTCATGGTCACATGGTGATAACCATGTGACCTGATTAATAAAAGGGACAAGCCACTTCCAGCTCGTCAATTGATCCCAAGCTGACTCCTGTGTCTTTTGGGGGACCCCACCGCCGAGGATGCTGGGTGCCCCCAGCCAAGTTATGTGGCCCCGGTGCTCTGGATGCTGCAGAGTGCCCCCTGCGTTTGCCATCCACAGTATGTAAGCCTGGTGTTCCTGAACTGGGGATTCTCCCAGCACTTTAAGATGGGTTAGTGTGATGCCTGAAATGCATCGGAGGGACATGGCCTCCGTATCCTTGTCCTTTACTGCTTTTTATCGTGTGTTCTGTCGTGTTTTCCGCGCAGGAGATCAATGTGAGACTCCTGGCGGTGCAGCTCTCTCTCTTTTGGTTTGGTGAACGGACCCGTGGGATACCCTTCTGGCACCCATGGGTGGGGGTGCAACCCTGTGCCCCTAGTGTATGTTTTTGGGCACCTGTGGGTGGCCCGCAGAGCAGGGTAGGGGCTGGTGGCAGCTCCATGCTGAATTTGACAGGTGCGCGGAGTATCCTCCATTTTGGGATACCCCGGCCCTGTCATTGGGATCAGTTGATTCCAGATGGAAAACAAAATGGCCCCTGCGGCCTCTTGCTTTCTATTACCCATTACCTTGTTTTCCCAAAGTCCTGGGAAGCCCTGACTCTGTCCCTTCCCCCTGACTGGCTGTTGGGTGGAAGTGCCATATGGTGTTGTTGTGAAGGCCCGGCCAGACTAGCTGGAGCCTTCTCAGTGACTGTATGTTGTGGGTACCTCCTGTGGGTGGGACCTAGGTGAATAGAGTGTGTGACGAATATGCATTCTGTGTTGTGGATGTCTAGTATCTGGTGGCTGACACAATGACTGAGACAGCCCTGCCCGAAACCGGTATGAATGCAGTTGGGAGTGTTGAATGGCTCAGTACTTGTCCCAATACACATAACTTGTTGTGAGTGTCTGGAGAGAAGTGAATGGCCTGAATATCTCGTGTGCCTGATTGGCTGCCTGCCTGCATGCATGAATGCCCTTAGTCGTGATTGGATGCTTGAGCGTGACCCAGCGGAATGAATGGGAGATCAACAGTATATCTGGGGGCCTCTCACTGCTAGGAATCGTGTTCAGAAGCTGAAGTCCACTACGACGAGTAACTGGAGTAACTGAAGCTTGACTTTGAAGCCCTGCTGGACGAGAAGAATTGCTGTTGCTCTCCTTCA
This sequence comes from Ambystoma mexicanum, assembly GCF_040938575.1. Classification (NCBI taxonomy): domain Eukaryota; kingdom Metazoa; phylum Chordata; class Amphibia; order Caudata; family Ambystomatidae; genus Ambystoma; species Ambystoma mexicanum. Next base: position 572,079,394 of record NC_090933.1, on the reverse strand, counting down.
CAATCTGAAAGCTGCTGTGTCTCCAAGGACTGACCCAGAGAGGACCTGGTAAGGCTCCCTCTACCCGAGCTACGAGGGACCATCGTGCATAGCTGATCTTTGCCAAAGCTCCCTGGTAGACAGACCTTCGACAGGCTGCCGACCCGAGACAGGGACTGCCGCGGAATCTCAAAGAGAAGCACTCGGACTGTTGTCCGCCATTGTCGACGACTGCCGTTGCCAACCACAGCTGCCATGCTCCCGTTTGCCTAAGAACGTCATTTGATCATCGGACGCTCTCGTCTGCATCATTGGCCGCTTTATCCCACTGGAGAAGGCCCGACCATCGACGCGCCGAGGAGCACCCGCCGGGGGGGTTTCCCGCCACCTAAGGACCACAGAGACGCCGACGACTCGACGTACTTGCTGGGCCACAGTTCTTCATCATCCCTTTGCGGTCCAGAACTATCGTCACCGAGGTGCCCCGCATGCCTCGTCCTTGCAGGACGCCAACGCTCTGTCGTCTATGAGCACCGCTAGGAACAAAGCTGCCACTTCACTGCCCTAGTTCAACCTGTTTGCCGTCGGATGTTCGACGACCCGTGACTCCTGCCTTAAAGGGAGGGCACTCAAGAAGGGCCGTCGATTCCCCGACACCAAACGCCGAGTTCCTCAACGCCTCTCGACGAACCGTGGCTCCTGCTTTAAAGGGAGTCACTCAAGAAGGATCGGTCGATGGATCTTCGGAGATCTCTACTCCACCAGGTACATTGGGGGGTAAAACCTTAATAGGAGGAAATAAGACTATTGTTTCAACCATCTTACGTTCCTGCCTATCTCTATTGCTGGTTTCCTCGTTATTGATCTGTGTGACATTTTAACCGTACAGTTGATGCACTTTAATGAGATTCGATAACATTGGTGGTACCACTGTAGAATTGTATATATTTATCAGTATTGACTCCCGAGTACAAAGTGCGTTATTGTGATCGTGTACATACCTTTGAATATTAAGTATATAAAGACTGTGTTTTCAGTAATACAGTGTGTGGACATTCCTTTGTGGAGGTTTGGGGACTACACTGTACTTAAGAACCAGCCCGTATCACCTCCCGAAAAGCTAGGCCTTGATTGCTCATCCATTGCTACCAAATAGAGAATCTTGGCTGGGGTCCTCTGTGCATCTCCTCTACCATATAGAGAGCGGAAGTACAGACACCCCCTACCAGTCTTTACAGTTAGCAATACCTTAGAGATGAACGGTGGATGCAGAGTTTGCTCAAACATCAATAATAGAAACAACTCAGGTAGTTGGCAAAATATACTGTTTTAATATCAATTATCTAAAACAGGGAGTACAACATCAAAGCATTTCATTAAAAATGACATTCTTCATCCTACGTGGCAAACTACAAAAACCTAATGGTGAGTGTGATAGGTTCTACAAGGATCATCTAGGCATACGATCCAAACTCATTAGGGCAGTGAAACAATGTGATTTGCTTCTTTGCATCAGGTGGGGCAACTAAGCCCTTCCCTAAAATATGTCACTATGAACATCACTAAATATACAATGTCTAATTGGCTACACAACTATAGGACCCTTGATCATGCAGTCCTCTATCATTGGTTACTCTTTATCCTCCGTCAGTCCCTTCCCAACCTACATTAGCAGCACGCAGGTTGAGAGTCCAGGTGCTGATGAGATTTGTCTTAACCATAGCTTCCCACAATTAACATATCCATACATCATCACCTCAGTTTTTCACTTTCAATTAGGTCTTTGAACTCGGCCTTAAACATGTTTTTGCTCTGGGTAATTCAGGGGAGTTCAGGGGAGTGAAGGCAACACTGACCAAATTTGCGGCAGGAGCGGCGGCCTGGTCCCAAAAGCGTGCTTTTGTAAATTTGGTGTAAATCTGTCGAGTAGTTTTTTAAAAATTACCAAAATGTAAGGCAAAAAAATTAGTGATAACTGCGTTCGCTTCGTGGACGGACTTCCCTGTTCGCTCCGCGGACAGCACCCCGATTGGCCCATGGGCTTGCGTCATGTCCGCGGACATACGACGTGTTCGCTGATTGGACAGCAAGGGGCGTGGAGCGCGTCAGATTTTCTGTGGCGCCCGCCATCTTGTATTCACAGTCGACTGCGTACAGCGCAGTGAAACGTGGATAAAAAATTGTATTTAGTGCCGTGTGTTGGTGTGTAAGAGTGTTTGGGGAGGGTGGAGGAGTATGAGATAGGTTCAATGTTTTGTTTTTTTATGTGCTAGACCTTTTTGTTGCGTTCGATTTGTCCGCGGAGAACACGGCTGTTCTGACATTTTGTAAATAAACTAAATGGTGGGGTGTTTAAAGGACGGAGTATGTGTCATTTTTGTTCGCAAGGAAGGTAAAAATGAGCTATGAACACTCGCGGTGCACTTAATTGTTCGTAAATACACAAACTGGGGGTGTCCTCAGGACGCTGTCCGTATTGTAATCTGTCTAGTTGAATGTGTTCTAAGAACACTCGCAGTGTCCCGAAATGGTTGCAATTACACAAAATGGGGGTGTTCTGAGAACGTTGTTTGTATTGCTCGTTGTCAGGGTGAAAGTGTTTTAAGAGCACTCCTTTTGTTCGCTAATAGTACAATTTCCTAGGGGCGTCAACCGACTTTTTGTCCACTAAAGAAACGATAAATCCGGCTGGTGTGCGCCGACATTATGTGATAATCCTATGACTGGCGCTATTGACCTGGCTGACTTGCTTTTGCGACACTAAATCATATCTCCCGCCCCTAAGCCTGTATTATCAAAGCATTCATATTCCCCGCCTTTCTCCGTGACGTTACAGGGTGCATAATGAAACACGCCCAGTCGTCTCCAGTACTACGAGACTTTACACAGAACCCGGAAGACAACACACATTATCTGACAACACAGCGCGCCACAATTCGGAATATGAACCTGTGATTTAAAAGCAAAGAGCAAGATTGTAAATGTTGTAAAGTACATTTATTTGACATCAAATGTTTAGAGAATATTCAGCAATTTGCATTTGTCTTTGTTGTCGATCCGCAAAAGTTCATGTTGAGACACGCGATGTTCCTTTGCGGTACATAGAGTGTTAGATCAGTTTACAACTCAGTGCGCCACAATTCGGAATATGAAACTGTGGTTTAAAAGTAAACAGCAGGATTGTACATTTGGTAAAGTACATTTATTTCACATGAAATGTTTAGTGAATATTCAGCGATTTGCTATTGTCTCTGCTGTCGATCAGGAAAAGTTTATTTGGAGCCACGCGTTGTTCCTTTGCGGTAGATAGGCTGTTGGTTTATGATAAAAGCAGTAAATGGTCGCTCTGATAATCGGAAGGTTGCTCCAACAACGAGCCATTAGACCACCCTATTGGTTGGTATGTTGTTTGTAGCCGCTAGTACTGCATAAGGGCATATTGGTCCTTGGCGATTGTCCTATAAAATGGTGAGGGTCATGAAGTTGCATATTTGGACTTGCACCTGGCAGTTGAAGACCCCATCCGCTGGAGTCTGTAAATGGTGACATAGACAAAATGGGGCCACGTACCTGTTTTAAAAAACATAAATTAGTCTCACCAGCCGATCTTCATTAAAAATCATCATTTTATTTATTAGGGCGTGAAACTATTTGCTATCGAAGATAGTGCAACAGAGTATGTTAATAATAAAATAATAATATTTTCCCATTCATATAGCGCTAAGAACCGTGAGGTATCTAAACGGTGCTTATTATTAACCACGGTGTGTGGTGCTCACTTATCGACCACAGAAGGATGAAAGGCTGAGTTTGGCCTTGCTGGGATTCAAACTTGCGTTAGCAAGCTGTGCACGGATGTCAAAGCGAGCGCTGTACTCGCTGTGCCACTTGACAGGCTACAGTGAAGTGGCACAGCGAGTAGAGCGCTTGACCGCCTATAGACCAGTTAAATTATTTTATTAACCCACCCTGTGTCGTCTGCCTTTTTCAGAGCCCTCTAAACGACAGGGGATCAATTTGGCGGTTATAGTGCGCGGTAGAAAACATTATGCCACTTTCAACGAACACGTTCAACTTGAGCGGTCTTCAATGCTACGCTATTGTAATTATATTTGGTATAAAGTAATCTAAAGGGTTACTTACAGTACAATTGCAATTTCCATTGTCTACAAGTGGTGCAGTGTATAGTGATATAATATGTAAAAGTGGCAGGGTAAAGTGGAAAATTCATTTTTATCTTCTCTGACGTTTTAGCAACACTCCTTCAAGAGAAGTCTTTCATCACAATCTCTGTCTGTCAAGGTCAAAACACAATACAACCTTATAGACCGCTTTGTGAGCCTCTCCGGGGCCCGAGAAAAAATGGAAGCAGCTGACCTTCACTGTGAACGAGCATAAATTCTTACTTTGCAACATTCTGTGTAAAGCCATCTGTAGAAGTTGTGGAAGCAGCTGACCTTCACTGTGAACGAGCATAAATTCTTACTTTGCAACATTCTGTGTAAAGCAATCTGTAAAAGTTGGTTTTTGCACGCCATGTTTGTATATTGTTTGCGTGATATTAAAAAACTTTGTTAAAGGGATGTTATGGCTCAAAGTAAAACCGAAAAACTCCTGAAATTCGCCAGTTATGGTAACATAAGGAACCATAACTCGCGCCACCGTGCACTGCTAACACTAACACCCAGGACATCAAAGATGACATCACAAATGTCATTGATGACATAACTGATGACATCACATGGCTGGCTCTCCCTTTTTATCCTTTACTGCCATATCGAAGCCACATAGTTTTCTTCAGTAACAGTCAGGAAGTAAAAATTGAAAAGGTACTATATTTGTAGACTTAGGGTCTTGTCACATCATATGAAACATGTACATAGCGGAAGATACAGGCTTGAAGGAGAGCAATCCGTTCTGTGCATGAAGATAATCATTATGGTTATCAGCACTACCCATAGTTTTTTTTTTATTACTCTACCTTCCCTCTATATGCTCATATTTGTATACATTATACTCACTCTCCATAGAGTGAATGGGAAAAAAATTTGGTCGCGCATACAGCCCAAACCGCTGGACGGATTTCCACCAAATTTGGACCAGGAGCAGCGGCTTGGTCCCGAAAGCGTGCTTTTGCAAATTTGGTGAAAATACGTCCAGTAGTTTTTTTTAAAATGACCAAAAAGTAGGTCTAAAAAAATTAGTGATATCTGTGTTCGGTTTGCGGATACACTTCCCTGTTCGCTCCGCGGAAAGTGTCCTGATTGGCCAATGGTCTTGCGTGATGTTCGCGGACATGCAAAGTGTTCGCTGATTGGACGGCGTGGAGCGTGAAGCGCGTCAGATTTTTCGGTAGCGCCCGCCATATTGGATTTGCGGACGTCTCCGGACAGTGCGGTGAAACTTTGTTCAAAATGTGTATTTTGTAGAGTGTGTTGGTGTGTAGGAGTGTTTGGGGAGGGTGGGAGTGTATGAGATAGGATGAAAGTTGTGTTTTTTATGTGTTAGACGTTCTTTTTGTGTTCGATTTGTTTGCGGCCATCACGGGTGTTCTGAAATGTTCTAAATAAACTGACTAGGGGGTGTTCTAAGGAGTCAATATGTGTCCGTTTTGTTCGCAAGCAAAGTGAAACTGTTCTAAGAACACTCGCGGTGTCCGGGGAGTGTTCGTAGGTGGTGTCTGAGGACGCTGTCCGTATTGTTCTCTGTCAAGTTGAATGTGTTCTAAGAACACGCGCGGTGTCCTGAAATGTTTGCAAATAAACAAAATGGGGGTGTTCTGAAGACGTTTTTGAGAACACTCCCGGTGTCCTGAAATGTTTGTAGGGGTTGTTCTGAGGACGCTGTCCGTATTGTTCTCTGTCAAGTTGAATGTGTTCTAAGAACACTCGCGGTGTCCTGAAATGTTCGCAAATAAACAAAATGGGGGTGTTCTGAAGACGCTTCTAAGAACACTCATGGTGTCCGGGGAGTGTACGTAGGGGGTGTCCTGAGGACGCTGTCCGTATTGTTCTCTGTCAAGTTGAATGTGTCCTTAGAACACTCGCGGTGTCCTGAAATGTTCGCAAATAAACAAAATGGGGGTGTTCTGAAGATGCTTCTAAGAACACTCGCGGTGTCCGGGGAGTGTTCGTAGGGGGTGTCCTGAGGACGCTGTCCGTATTGTTCTTCGTCAAGTTGAATGTGTCCTAAGAACACTCGCGGTGTCCTGAAATGTTCGCAAATAAACAAGATGGTGGTGTTCTGAAGACGCTTCTAAGAACACTCCCGGTGTCCGGGGAGTGTTCGTAGGGGGTGTCCTGAGGACGCTGTCCGTATTGTTCTTTGTCAAGTTGAATGTGTCCTAAGAACACTTGCAGTGTCCTGAAATGTTCGCAAATAAACAAGATGGTGGTGTTCTGAAGACGCTTCTAAGAACACTCCCGGTGTCCTGGAATGTTCGTAGGGGGTGTCCTTAGGACGCTGTCCGTATTGTGCGTTGTTAAGTTGAAAGTGTTGTAAGAACTATCGCGTTGTTCTGAAATGTTCGTAGGGGGTGTCCTGAAAACAGTGTCCGTATTGTTCGCTGGCAAGTTCAAAGTGTTATAAGAACACTCACATTGTTCGCGGACATTAAAAGTTTCCCATAGATCATAGTTGAAATGTTTGACTCTATGGATGTGATATGCTGCAGTGGTTGTTGCCAGGGCATAGAGTCTTGGGTGCATGGCCACATGCCCTAAACTGTTCCCTCCACAATGAATTACAATTATGTCTCGATGTTGCTCTGTCTCCAAAGTAGCACAGAGAGGTAGCAAGTCCAACTACTTCATTCCACGTACTCCATGCCAGTGTACTTCCACATGTGGGAATCCAAGATCTACAGCTACTCCACAGCTTTCTGCATGCACCTTCAACCAATGTATCCACAAATCTCCTAAAATCCAAACAATCTGTTTTCTGAAACACACAGCCATAGCTATCTTTTGTTCTCTCAGCAAAAAGAGTATCTCGGAAAATCTCTCCTGGCACAACACACCCACCAAACTTTCCTGACCAATCCCTTTCAGTGCTTATTCTCATTTGCATGACTCCTGAACCCAAAAATCCCCGGATGTAACTCCCGATGTCCGGGAACTACCGCCATGTCCGCGGACATATCGTAACATGAACAGCCCTTCTACCATTTCCACTACACTCTCTCTGCCATTCCCTCATTGGATGTACCTCAAAAATCACATGACCATGCACCAATCACATTCAAGACCTCTACATCTAACTGCATCATCATAGATCAGCACTGCAAATGTACTCTGAATCTCTCTGAGTACAAGTGTCATATCATTGGCAAGCAGCATCTACCACAAATACTGTACAAGTCTTCAAGATTTCTACTTGCAGCTCCATACATATCCATAAACTTCAGGTATGCATATTTTCTGTATAGTAGATGACATAGCTCTCAACCATTTTTGTTTTACAGGCGGGTGAAATCACCGATTTTGTTTTTGGCGGGTGAGACGCCCATTGGAATGAATGGGCGTGCAGGAGGCTTGGCGGGTGAGTCGGCCCTTTACAAGGCGTGTGACACCCGCCAAAAGCGTGTGAGTTCAGAGCTATGGATGAACACATTTTCAAACAGACTTTTACCTTGTAAAATCTGTAAAATGAATTTACTGTACTTTTTTCAATTTCCTAAAATCAACTATCACTTATACACCTTTATACTTTTTACTTTCTTTATACACACACACTCAAATCATGTTAAACTAACATTTTTTAAATGAAATATATAGACTACATATATTCAAACAAAATTGCATGCAAACACAATCTATGTTTAAACCTTTATAAAAATACTTATACAATTTCATATTTTTTGTTTTTATTTATTTATTTACTTAATTACTTTAAATTAGACATGACATTGAGGCGCTATTACCTAGAACAGTTTACTTACAGAAATAGTGGTATTCACTAATATATTATAAATTTCACAAGACATAGTAAAGATATTTTATTTTTGCTACAGTTAGTCATTCAATACAATGTGTTCATTAAGAACATATTACATGTACTGAACTGATGCAATGTATCTTATGTAAATAAATTAGTTTAATGGTTTTACAGAAGGCACTGAGGATTTCAATTAAACAAAATCAATATCTAAATTAAAAACAGTGCTATATACAAACAAAGTTGCTAATTTGAAGCTTTTACAGTTGCAGTGAAGACCAGTTTCCTGAAAAGAAGCAGCCGAATTTGAAGAAGAAAGAAAAACTAAGAAGTTACCTGTTAATTTTAAAAAAAAAGCAAGTAAAATATCACCATAATATTTATATTATTAATCAAATATACTATAACATTAATACCAGCTATTTTGGTTTCTTAAAATAGAGATTTTGTACCATTTTGTCCGAAAATTTCCATGTCGTAAACAGCGATTTACAACCAGAATGGCCAACAAATTTCTATTTTTGGACACACAAATTAGCCAACTGAACCACTACAATTTTCATATTATAGAACAAACAACTGTTTTAATTGTATACATTAGATTTACTATTTGTACTTTTCCACACAACTACCTTACTTTTTTTTTGTCATCTGAACCCCAGTTTAGTGACACATATATACAAGAATACCTAGCCCTACTAGTTTTAGTTCCCAATGCACAATCACACACCATTACATACATCTTTATCATCTTACTCAAACACTCATGCACACAGCACACATACATTCCAGAACACCCCAACCCATATCTTCTTTATTTTTTTCAACAGACCCTAAAGAATGCCTACCAAAAGACAACTCCATAGAAAGCAACGCAAAATTAGAGCAAATGAAAATAAAGGAGTCCAACATTAGCATCCATCTCTAGCAGAATTTGTAAAAAAAGTTGAAACAAAACAGCTAATACAATCATTTAGTGAAACACAAGAAGTTTCAAGTACACCAACTTCGCTTCCTCTATCAAAATGTAAAACAAACCAAAAATCAATTAACAGAAAATCAGCTATCAGTATAGATAAAACTACTTCTTCAAATGTTAATATAGTGCAAAGTAAGCATACCAAGAAAAGTATTTTAGCCAAAATATACCGTCACAAAGTCCTTCAAAATCTTATAAAAACAGGAGAGAAATCAGGTTCAAAGCTTAAAACCTATCGTAGGAAATTAATCTTAGAAGCATTGATGGACAGTGCAATTCTTCTCAAAAGACATTTATTTATTTTACTGTTAAACAAAATGAAACCACTAACAAAACTAATAACTAAATTACAAAAAAGACTTCTCAATAAGCGAAATGTCAACAGAAAGAACTTCTTAAGTATCTGCGGAGGTGAATGGAATCACACTACGAGCACATAACCATATTTTAATGAAGAAGCGTACAAACAAAAGCAAACGAATACAATTGCCATAAATAGCAGTGGTCGAGGTTATGAAAAAGTGAATAATACCATAATGGAACAAGAAGTACTCCTTACAAAAATATGCCCTGAAAACTTAGAATTACCCCTCCATTCAACTGAATCAGAACGTCTAGTGTACAAATGGCCATGCACGTCAATGTGTAACATTCCCAAACAATGTTTCAAATCTTTACACCAATTCCTCAATAAATATGTAAAAAGCAAAGACAAAATCAAAATTAAATTACTGCAAAATATAGATACCTGTCATGTGCGCAAGTACACAGGACTACAAGGACATCCATTGGCCTGCATTACAGGACCTACTTGTAAAACCACTTTCCATGATATCAAAAGGATATCAACACATCATTCAACTATATGAAATCTAGTCTATAAACTGTACTATGCTAAAAGTCCTGCTTTAGCACTATCAAAGTTAAATAACATCCTTCTACATGGTACAGCAAAAGACCTACTTGAAGAAATTCACTATATCCAGAAAAAATATTTTGGAAGTGAAAGCCATTTACAGAATGAAATAGCTTTAAACCAATTAAGCAACAATTCTACACATGGCAATCTTTTGCTAAACACATACAAAAAAGAAATACTAAAATTTAAAAGTACATCAGCTGAAGTACCAAACCATGTATGTGTATGTTGCCGTAGAATTTTTTATAAAAGTAACAAAAACTGTGGACCTATCATACAAAATAGAAGATAATGAAGATTCTAAATGGTTTGAATTAGCTCTTTACCTTCTAGCAGAAAACAAATATGAAATAACTTAATACTTTGCAGTTATTGCACTACAAAACTTGACAACAACCAAACTCCTTCACGTTCTATCACAAATAATTTGGAATTATACCCAGTACCAAAACCTCTACAACAACTTAATTTATATGAGAGCATCATAATTCAAACAGTACACCCATTTCAAACAATAATACGCCTTCAACCAAAAACAGCAAAATTACCTCCCTCTGAATTGATAAAAGGCATTCGTGGAAAAGTAGTTTATTTACCATTAAATCTAAAAGAAAATGGACATACTCTAGGAGTGCAACGTCCAATGCAGCAATCTTTAATTATATTAGTAAATGGAGTACCTACAAAAGACAAAAAAATATGGCAACAGCTGGTAGATTTATATAAAGTTAGACAAGCCTTCCAATATCTTAAAGAGAATAATGAATATTACAAATTAATATTGAAGAAAACGTGAAAGATACAACTGAAATAATTCAAGAAACACAAGAACCTGGTCAATTTGAGCTACTAGATCCTGCTACAATATCAAATACTTTAGACCATTATACAATTCATCCTTTGCACTGTAATGACACCGTACAAGATGTACTAGAAACTTACCAAATGCGTCAAACAAAAGGATCGCCAATCTGTATATGGGAAAAAAGTATAGAAGCACGTGCTTTTCTTCTACTCTTTCCTACCGGCAAAGGAGGAAGGTATGATGATAGACCTATTCAAATATCAGCTTCAGAATACCGCTCATTACGGATGCATTCTGAAGATCCCAGATTTAGACAAAATGTGGAATACATATTCCACCTACTCTTTGAAAGTGAACTAGCAACTTTATGTTACGGAGTTGCACACATATTAAAATCAGGATCACACTTTCAAAATATGACAGCTACACAATTATTAGAGAAAGTGCAACAAAAGGGTGAGGTTTTACAATCAAATATTACAAATCTATTAGCAAATATGCGTGGTACTAAAGAGTACTGGTTTCGACGTCATGGAGATGTACGTTGTATGATCAGAAACCTTGGCCCACCCACTTGGTTTATTACATTAAGTTGTGCAGAATTTGCATGGGAAGATTTACATGATTTCCTGCGCATATCAAATAAAAACAAAACAAACATAGATATTCTAACACCTGGAGAACTTTGTTCTTTGGATCCTGTTAATGTTTCAAGATATTTTCACCATCGCTTCATTGCTATGCTACATTTTATTTGTAATAAAACTGTTCCTCCCCTTGGAGAAGTGCAACACTTCTTTTGGAGAAAAGAATACCAAGCCAGAGGAGCACCACATATCCACATGCTTTTATGGATTAAAGATGCTCCTAAATTTGATCAAGACAGTGATGCCACTGTTTTACAGTTTATTGAAAAATATGTCACTTGTGAAATTCCAACAGAAGCCACAAATAGTGATCTTCGTGCACAAATTTTACAATTTCAAAGACACAAATGTGGAAAATATTGTGGTCGCAAATACAAAAACAAAGGCAAATACTACACCAAATGCCGATTTGGTTTCCCTAGACCAGTTACAAATACAGGTCAAGTAAACAACCTCATGTCTTCAGTTAGACATACTGTTAAAGGAAAGTCACCTAAAAATACATATTACATAAAAATAAAAGAAGAAGAAAAATATATCAATGATTATAATGCAATCATTGCCCACTTATGGAATGCAAACATAGATGTGCAGTACATTGCAGACAATTCTACTGCAGTTGCACAATATGTCACAGCATACTTAACTAAAGCAGAAAAGACAGAGCTCCAAGACCTCTGGAATGACCTGTCATCAGATAAAACAGTATCTCAGAAATTATACAGCTTGGGCAAAAAAATGCTCACCCATAGAGAATGTGGATCTTATGAAGCAGCTGATCGTTTAACTGGTACTTCATTGTATGGTAAATCTGAAAATATAGTATGGCTAAGTCTTGGTCCAGCTACATCTAGAAAAAGAGTTCTAAAATCATATGAAGATATAGAAACAATAGCCAAACATGATCCCAACAGCCAAGACATTTTAAAAAACAATTTATTGGACACATACTACCCAAACAGAAGTAATACTTTGGAAAACATGTGTCTATACCAAATAGCCCAAAACTACACATACAAAAATAATATGAAACCCGATGAAAAAAAAGGTAAATATAGAGTGACAGACTGTGTAGGCAGCTCAGTTAAACTCACTAAACCAAATTTAATTAATCATATCAAATTGTCATTGAAGACTCCTCAACATAAAGAAGTATATTACGTGTCCCTGCTACAACTCTTCAAACCATGGAGAAAAGAAGAACAATTACTAGATAACTATGACTCATATGAGGATGCTTTCAAAGCAAATGAAAGCACTATAACTGATGTAAACTTAACACAGTACAAAACAATGTTGCACAATGAAAAGCAACATGAAGAAGAACTCCAAGCCCAACTAGATAAGGATTCTCCTGACAGTAGTCAACCTTCTGTAACAGGAAGCCAAGAACCACTGGGAGAACCACTAATAACAAATGAGGCAGAATTAGCTATGATAGAAGTAGAAAACACCATGTGTCAGTATGAAGATAAGGAAGACTTAACTATACTACAATCAAAACTAAACAATGAGCAAAGTAGCATGTTTCAAGAAGTAACAAAACAAATTGCACATGGTGTAAAACATGAAAATAAAGAATATTCCTGCCATAATTATAAACCTATACTACTGTATGTCAGTGGTGAAGCTGGTTCTGGCAAAACATTCCTAATCAAAATCATTAGTAAGTTCCTTCAACAATTGACAAACAACAAACTGTCAGCTGTTGTCACTGCCCCCACAGGTTTAGCTGCCTACAACATAGGTGGTGTTACATTACACCGATTACTACTATTACCAGTAGAACACCAGAACAAATTATACTATTACAAACTTTCTGCAGAAGCTGCAATGGAATTACGCAGAGTATTGAAACAAATGACAATGCTACTAATAGATGAAGTGAGCATGGTCTCCAACCTGATGTTAGCTTTGATTCACCTCAGATTACAAGAAGTACTCAAAACAGACTATGAAGAGCTCTTTGCAGGAAAACACATTATTGTTTTTGGAGATCTGCTTCAATTAACACCAGTAAAAGGTGAACCTCTGTTTAAAACATTAGGGCACAAACTCTGCCGTAAAACTGTTGGCAGCATTGGAAATGTCAACCTTTGGCAACATTTCCAATACAGAGAATTAACAGAAAACATGCGCCAATCTGCAGATCTAACTTATGCCAACATTTTAAAAAGTTTGAGAGTTGGTATACTTTCTAAAGAAGCAGAAGCAACATTGAAAACCCGGCACATTAATGCACTTTATGGCGATAATGCATGTGCTACAGATGTTATGGAACAATTAGCCCACATAAATGTCAATTGTATGGCCTTAATGCCAACTCTTGCAAGCTGTTTCAAATTCAATGAAATCATGCTAAGTAAAGAAATGCAACCAATAATGGAAATTAGCGCCACAGACAAACTAGATGTACATGGTATGACACTACCCATGTGTGAACAAGCCAAATCAATCTCAAAAACAGCAGGCTTAGAAAAGATGTTAAAATTATCCTTAAATTGCAGAGTAATGCTTAAACGTAACCTTGACGTGGACCAAGGACTAGTTAATGGAGCACTGGGTACAGTTGTTGGCTTTCAAACATACCCACGTGACAACAAAATTCAGTTTGTCAATATACTCTTTGACAAACTTTCAGAAGTAAAACGGATAGGACGCTCAACAGCTAGATTCCTTCTCTTCAAAGATATGTATGTACGCAGAGAACAAATTTTCTCTAACATTTGTGATGTCATCTTTGATGTCTTGGGTGTTAGTCTTAGCAGTGCACGGTGGCGGCGCGAGTTATGGTTGCTTAGCTTACCATAACTGCCGAATTTCAAGGGTTTTTCGGTTTTACTTGGAACCATAACGTCCCTTTAACAAAGTTTTTTCACTGAATTTCATAGGTTTTTAGTAGCGCAACTTAACCATAACGTCCCTTTAACAAAGTTTTTTTCACTGAATTTCATAGGTTTTTAGTAGCGCAACTTAACCATAACGTCCCTTTAACAAAGTTTTTTCACTGAATATAAATATATATATATATATATATATATATATATATATATATATATATATATATATATATGTACATGTTGGAGCATGCCGCAATCTATTCAATATAAAGCTAGCATTTAAGAATACTTCATCTACTTGTGTTTCTTTGCATGTGTACACGTGTGAAATAGCTTGAGATCGTCATTATCTCTGCAGCATAAGTTTCTTTATCTTGATACCAAGATGTCATTTATCTCAATACTTTCTTGATGCCTTATAGAATTGTCTGCATTCTCTATTATATGCATCTCTTCTCTATACATCAGCTTTGCTCTGTATGACATCACCATTCTTCTTCATCATTCATTTGCTCTGTTTCTTTAGGGATTTTATTCAGATGACCATCGTATTGTCAATGGGAACCTTGCCTCCAAGATTTTCCTAGGTATCAGTATCTTCACTGGTCCCGAACGTGTTTCACACTCTGGCATCCAACATACAGGTGCTGTGGGGGAGATGGTTGAGGTGGGGGTACTTAGCCCCTTCTCTGCAATCCAGATGCCATAGGGTGACCCCTTACGGTCTGCCGTCTGCACGCAAGCAGAGCATGTGTCGGCCTGGTGACTCAGGCCCTTGGTGCGGCCTGCCCGGGAGCCCATGGTCAGGCTGCTAACAGGCACATTCATGACGAAGCCCAGGGATGCGACCTGTGCCGTACTGGTGGCAAGTCCATGTTCTCACTGTTGCTCACCACTCGGTCTATGCCGGCAGTCCGCGCTGCCAACATAGCAACCTCATCCACACAGAGCTGATGCCACCTCAATATAGTAGGGCTTGTGAGGGCTGCAAGTACACTACTTAACCATGCAGTCTGCCCAGACCATCGTAAAATATTGTTGAGAAGGCACAGCTCCACACCAGCCGGCTGCTGAGTATGCTGGAGGCCAACTCCGACTCCAAAGACTTTGGCACAGTCAATGGGTACTCTCCAGGACACACACCTGGTGTCCGTGTTGACTCACTCTCAGGTGCACTTTGACACTGTCAATGGATACTCCCCAGGACACACCACTTGGTGTCTGCGTTGACACACTCTCAGGGGCACCCTGTTTGTTCAGTGAGGAATCTTGTCATTAAGGATTCACAGCCACGATAGGCTTGCCACCTGGCCAGGGCGATGCATGCAGGAACTCAGAATTATGTGGGGAAACGTTGTGGGGGGCAATGCTTGCTCTTCTGTTCCCCCAGCAGGAATCTGGTTGCCAATGAAATAATGTGCTTGCAGTCAAGTTACAGCCGTGGCGCCAAGTGGTAAGGTAAGTGCTGCTTTATTGTTGGATTGGAGATACACTGATGGTACTTCAATACAAGTCAATAGTAGGAAGCAAAATGTGTCCCCACAGCTTCAGCACCACTCTAAAACTCCCATCTCTAACGTTCACCCCTGGAACTCAAAACCAGAACCCTCAACCAGGCAACAACTTCACACTCTACGAATGACATCACACCAACCCAGGTTACCACAGAGTGCTATATAACACCACATTTTATAATAGTTCTTGATCCTTTGGCTTAGATCCGATGTACTTACATGTGTGTATGGCAATAGACGTATACTGCCTAGTTAGCTTGTGTGATATTCGATTAAGTGGAAAGTTGTGATATAAGAGACACCCGATTCTCATTTTAAAATTAATAAATGCATTTAGAGCTACATGATGCAGGGCTTCATTTAGAGTAAGGCTATGATGATAAAACAGGTAGTATTGTGAATGTTGCCTATTTTAGTACTCCATCTGCTTATAAAGTGAGGTATGTACCACATCTTGTATTCACAGGAATAGCACATGAAGTAAATACTGTTAAGTTATGTGTTTCAAGTACTTCAAACACACCTCCGATCTTTACCTCTGTCAAAGAGGCACAGGAAACAATTTCAAAATCTCCCACAAGAATGTTTAAGTGCACTTGCAGGAAAAACAGCATTGTACTTTGGAGCATCCAAATGGAGTAAGGTGGCATGCATTGGATAGTGCTGTATACTACTGCATGCAAGCCATTTTCACCCTCAAAAGGATTGGAAAGTGGATTTGAATGCAATATTTCAGGGAATCTGCTTGCATTACTATCAACCCAGGATCATATCATAATTAGACAGAATTGCAACCATTTCCTGTGCAATAACAGTTTTTACAGCATACAGAACATGCTGGTGGAAAATACACCTAAATCTAAGTGAGGCAGTTAAAATGTAACAAGGGAAGGCATTTATGGAAACTGCATATGTAGACTTAAGGTAGTACTGAAGAATGAACAGGCTACTAGCATAGCTTCAAAAATGTGCTCTACCTTTACTTAAGTGTTAGTTTGAGGCCCTAACCACATCATCTAAGACGCCTGTGTCCTAATTTACAAAATCGTTTTACAATGGGGCAATCCTATTGGAAAACGCTTTGTAAATCAGGCCCTTGAGTTCCTAGTGACAATAACATGAAGTGTATAGGGAAGAATTATGGTGCACCCCCTCATTGATCTTCAACCCTTCATAATGTTCGTGGGCTCTTTACATTAATAAGACACATTCTGGTAAGACAAACTGTTGGAATCACCTATATTAGTTCTTAGTATGGCTCCTGTAGCACACTGTAAAATGGCCCAGGAGGATGCCTAGGGATTTTATACGCCTGATGTACTTACAAGAAAACACAATCGTGAACGTGACAATCTTTCAAGATAAGGCTGTGCTCTATAGAGAATACCACATTTTTACGAGAGTGAGGGATTTCCTAGCTACCATCCAGTCATCAAGTGACATCACAAATGCTAGGATTAAGGGAGAAGGGAGTGCATTAGCAAAAAGCGCATTTTCACTGAGAGGAGTGGTTGGGGTGCAGAAACAAATGAAAGTCATCAACAATAAGTGGAGGTTACATGCAGTCTACAGATGGGTGGAGCACAGGTGGAGAAAGAGATGCATTAGTGAAGAGGTTAAAAGGATGAGAAGAAAAACTGTGTCCAAAGGAGAAGACAGAGGTGTTGTGGGCAGGAGGAATATGTCAAATAAAGGAGGACGTGGGGTACAGGAGTTTACAAGCAAATGAGGAATGATCATGCAGAAAAGAGAGTCCCATGTTGCACCCATACTAAATACTACACTATATACTAAATACTAAATACCCATACCTAAATACCGTACAAACATGTTCTACAGTGCTCGGCTGATTGACAGCTCGGTGCGCGCTTTATAAAACACACCACATACATACAAAGGCCATAGTAACAACAGGTTTATGTTTGAGAGCCACCAAAAGCCTTGAAACAGAAGCGACTATGAGCAAAATCATTAGCAGGCTAAATTTTAGGAATTTCTGAGTGAACATCTGATCATGAACGATTTTCAAAATGGTATTGAATTGCTTTGCATTTCTCAATTCGTATTTAAGCGTTGCACTTTTACTAATTGCACGCTCTACCTCTGTGCATATGTCTTGTAATTGAGAAACCATGAATATGTCATCTTAGAACCCACACGTTTTGTTTTATATAAGCTACAGAAAGATTACAAACTAATAGAACACTCTCCCAAGAAAAACGTGTATATCCGATTTTCGAACTAGGTGCTAAGAGAAAAAATGACATTAAATCAGTGATGTTTGTGGTCAGAACACTGCAAAAATGGGTAAGGGCATTTGCGACAAAAAAGTAACATTGTTATTTGAAACCACAAAACTACACAACATATTTCAAGTTCGCATTTGACTATTATCCTGGATTTGTAACTTGGAGTTCAGCTCACACATAAAAGATGAATACATTCACATAGTGAATCCTTGATCTACCCAAAAGTGAATCCTAGGCCTTTAGTAGACGTTTTCTAGAAGGTGTCAAGATGCATGGATAACACATCAGTGCATTCTCTCCCTGTAGAATACCCGTTGAACAATATTAGAAGTACAGCGTATTGTTTTCTTAGAAGAGTTTATTGCCAAAGGTTATGAATTATTATCCTTTTCCCCAGTTGAGTTGAAGGGATTGCTTGCAGGTTCACTTAAACAATAAATTGAGATGCTGTGTCCTGCGGTGTCAATTATATCATGACCCTGGTTTTCATGGTTTTCAATGCTGGATGCATAGAAGAGAAGAGAAAACAATCCAGTACCGGTTGCATTCACTATTGATTTCTGTCACCAATTTAGAACAGGCTAAATACATTCAAAACTGACTATATTTTCTCCTTGCAATTATGCCATCCAGAGACACTTACGCACTAGCAGATCCTCTGAGCAGGCAGAAAAATAATGGAGTTTCTCTACGTCCTTTATAGACATGAAAATGTTCCAGGTGTGTGCCTTTTTTAAACATAAAAGCACTGGCATTCTGACCCATTCTGACGCGATATTATGATTAAAAGTATCTTGCCATATGGGGAATACTACGTACCTAATAAGATTTCAGTCCTTGAACAATATGAAATGAAAATGTATGTGAGCTGCTCAGGGACTCTGATTAATCAACCGGTTTAAAGAATTCATGTTTCTTTATTTCAGAATATGAATAAGAAATTATGTTAAAAAGCTGAAAGAAACATGGGCCCTCTCGCCAGTCACCATGGGAGTGCATGTCTAGTGTGTTATTCCTCCATCTTCCTACTTTACGAAGTACCATAGAAAAAACGTATGTTGTAAACAGAAAAAGTTATACTACTTTTCAATTGATCACAGACATGACATTCCCTATACCTAGCAGGAAAACATTTTCATTTTCATAATGTGCTCTGTGCATAAAACATGTTGTCTATGGTTGCTACCTGCCTGGATGGTAATGATAGCCCATGTGGTTTTGTAACGAAATCACTGACATTCACATAGTAGACACACATGCACATATTCTGCTTTAGACAACCGAAACACAAACCAACTGCTATAAGCCGCAAGCATCAACTTTCAGAAAAAAGGTACATGCAGCAGGAAAAATGTATACAAGGAACACTGGGTAGCAACTTCCTCTAACTTTCACTTAAAATCCAATTGACATTAGGAAAGGTGGTGAATATTATAGAGTTGCTCATTTCATCACAAATCCTATTCGTTAGCATTCCTATAATATTACTCAAGGTGGCTTCTGTGCCAATAACTGTTTCTAGGCAAAATGTATTTGTTGGGAGGCCACCAGGGGGCACACAGGCAATGGCTGCCTGAGTGCACAGCTCCCGCCGAAGCCTGGGAATCCGAGGGGATTGAGCCCCCCCCGAGACCACCCGCAGTTCCAACTCGATAGGCTGAATCGACACCCCCCCGGGCACCCAACGAGCGGAAGAGCGGAGCTTGAGCTCCCCGGGGAGCCGGAGCTTGTAACCCGTGGCTCCTGGGCGGGAGACGCGGCAGGTCCGGAACGGCCTCGGCGCCGCAAGAGAAGCTGTCCCTCCTCGGGGGCGCACGGCCTCGCCGCCCGACCAGTCCTCACCCTCCCCGAGACTACCCCCCCCAGTGTGCGAGGAGCGACCAGGTCGGGGTCCGGGCCCCCGAGACTTTGGAGACGCGGCCGCGGAGCGTGGGTCGGCTCCTGCCGCCCCTCCCACCACAACCCAAGCCGGAGCGCAACGCGCGGAGATCTCCCTTGCGCCCGGCATTCGGGGGTCTGGAGCGGCGCCTCCAGGGACCTGGCGCACCCCCCCCCCGGGAGTGAGAGGAGGGATCGGGACTGTCTCCCCCCCTGGGAGGCTTCATCACGGGTGCCGGAATTTGGAGAGGCGGAGTCGGCGAAGTCCCGGAGGGCCAGGGATTCGCCCTCCACGGGTTAGCAGACGACGGGCGGGGGCTCTCCTGCACCCCCGCTCGAGCGGAGAGGGGCCCTGGGAACACGAGGGCGAACAGTGTGGATTCCCCCCTTGGTACACAGAGCCTGCACAGCCTGACGCGGGGGCGACCTGGGTGCGAGGCCCCCGCCAGCCGCTGGTGGGGCGTGTGCCCGCCCAGAAGTGCCCCCCCAAGACAAGCCCTGGGGCATGAGCCACGGTGCCCTCACCCCCCCCAGCTCTGCAGGGAGAGTCCTTTAGGCCTGGATGGTGGGGCCGCCTTGAATCA
This sequence comes from Ambystoma mexicanum, assembly GCF_040938575.1. Taxonomy (NCBI): domain Eukaryota; kingdom Metazoa; phylum Chordata; class Amphibia; order Caudata; family Ambystomatidae; genus Ambystoma; species Ambystoma mexicanum. The sequence goes on along the minus strand of NC_090933.1, from coordinate 572,059,065 downwards.
CCACCCCCCTCCACAGGGAGACCAGAGGAGGCCTCAGACTACCACGAGGTGTTTGGAAAGGGTGAGAGGCCCCCGCCTGGGAACAGGTGGGGCGTGTGCCCACCCCCCCGGACTTTGACACCCCCTTTGGGGCATCTGAGCTGTGGGCCGTGGGATCCAGACGACAGGACACAGGAAAGTACCACATGAGCTGGAGGGAAGCCTTACAGAGATACCGCTTCCAAGAGGTTGTAAGAAGTGACATAGGCTCGAACCGTGAAAGGACCATGGCCCAATCTGGGGATGCAGCCCCCTCCTCGGCGGCAATGGAAAGGGGCTTTGCCTCGATATTACAGGAAATCAGGGACATGCGCTCCCACATCACCCAAAAATTTGAGAAAATGGACCAAAGGGTGGATAAGATCGAGGACAGACTGCTACAGGTCGAATCCAACCAAGCCTCAACAGCAGTCCAAGACGTACAGTACAGCATGAGGCTGGAGGCCCTGGAGAAGAGGGACGAGGAAAGGGCCCGGCAAATGGATGATTTCAAAAACAGGGAGAGGAGGAACAACCCCAGAATGTTTGGGGTGCCCGAAATGGAAGGGGAAACGGAGAGGGACGTCACCCGTGCTGTACTAGATATCATCACCCTCCTGTTCGCAGAGGAGATGACAACTGAGCTAACATTCGACAGGGTGCACAGGGCGGGGGCAGGGCCGGGGCCCCCTGGTCGATTCTGGTCCGGTTCCACTACTACTCGGAGAAGACAAAGGTGCTGGAGGAGGCCAGAAAGGCTAGGGAAATCACCTATAACAACGCCCAGGTCTCCATATACCAAGACCTCTCCGCCTATACGCTGGCGAGGCGTAGAATGTGCCGCCCTCTTACACAGGTGCTTAAGGATAAGGGAGTGCACTACAGATGGGGCTAACCTTTCTCCCTGACTTTTGAATACATGGGCCAAAGATCGACCCTGATCACGGAAGAGGACATAAGGGGAGCCATACAAGAGTACACGGTGAACACGAACCCCCGGAGGGGCCCGACGGGGCCGGAGCATGGTAGACCCAGTGGATCTGGTCCGCCCGGTGAGAGGAGAAGGCGCACCGGTGCGAGGAAATTTAGGAAAATGAACACCACCTCCCCATCAAAGGACGGAGAACGTAATGACTCCGAGGGCTGAACTCGGGGGCTCCCTGGAGTGCCCTGGTCGGAGGGACGCAGACTCAGAGGACTCACTACTAACAACGTCCCTCCGATCAGCAAGTAGGTGGGGTCCATAGAGGGGTCACAGCCGTGGGGGGGTGTTTGGGGGCTCAAGGAGATGAGCTTCTTACGCAGATTGCCTGGCCGAGGTGGGCAGGCTGGTGGTTCGGCCAAAAGCCTGCGATGGCAGAACTACTTTGCTGGACGCCGGGGCAGGGGGTTGGGGGGAACACAGGAGTTGGGGAAGTTCAGTTACGGTTCGGGGAGGGGGGGCAGTTGGGGTTTTGTCTTAGGCCCACCCCGGGGGAGGGAGCGGGGGGAGAAGGGGAACACAGAGCTTAAATAACGGAGCACACGGGGAAGAGCCCTGGAAAGACGTTGACCGAGAGAGAGGAACATAGAGATCAAGGTTGACAGTCTGCCCACCCTGGGTGTGGGCTCACTTAATGTACGTGGCTTAAATACCCCCACTAAGAGGTCCCTGGCCTGTAGGGAATTTAGAAGGGCACACCTAGACGTCCTCTTCGTGCAAGAGACTCACTATCCGCTATGGAATGAGCCCATGCTGCGGGGAGGGGGCATTGGCGAGGTTTATAGTGCATCCCACAAGTGCAAAAAGAGAGGGGTGGCCATCTTAGTAGCGAAGCACGTGGGCTTTGAGAATGAAGCCACGCTGAAAGACCCAGGGGGCCGCTACCTGCTGGTGTGGGGGTCCCTGCAGTGGGCCCCACTGACCCTAGCCGTCATTTACGGCCCAAACGAAGGCCACGGCCAATTCTGGGAGGAGGTGGGGGACAAACTCAAGTACTTCGTCCATGGCACGGTGGTGGTGTGGGGGGACTTCAACATGGTTCTAGACCCTGCCTCGGACAGGAAACGTGTAGGTCCGCAGTCCTCCAGGGCAGCAGACGAGATCATGGCACGTAATTTCCAAAGAGTTAACTTAGAACTGGGTCTGATGGACACGATCCCCTTCCCCAGATCGGACTCCCCCTCTTTTACATATTACTCAGCCATCCACACGTCGTTCTCCAGGATAGACTACATCTTGGTGGACGAGACCCTACACCCTTTTATTTCAGGCCATAGGGTCGACCCCGTCCCCTGGTCTGACCACGATTTGGTCAGAGTCACTATAGCAAGGGGGGGACTAAGCGAACGCAGGGGGAGATGGAAGTGCAACGACTCCCTTTTAAAGGACGAAGTCCTAGCCCAGGAGGTCCTCAAGGCCATCACAGAATTTTTCGAACTCAATGATAACGGGGAGGTAGGTCTACACACCCTTTTGGGACGCCTTTAAGGCGACCCTACGGGGAATCTTGATCAAAATGGGAGCCCAGGAAAAAAGGGAAAGGGAGGCCCAGGAAAGGTATCTTAGGGAGAAAATCGCCCCACTCCAACCTGGGGGTCTTCCCACGGTTCCCCTAGACCGCGACCAAGTGGCCGCCCTGGACGATTATAGACTCCAACTGAAGGATCTTCTCCTCCACAAGACAAAGAGGAGTCCTCAACTGGTCAAACAGAAGTACTATGAAAAAGGGGACAGGGCGGATAGGATTCTGGCTTGGAAACTGAGGGAGGTACAGAGAAGCCGATTAGTGAAAGCGATAAAGAACGAGGCGGGAAAGGTGGGCTATGATACACCCCACATTGACGAGGCCTTCTGCCGATACTATGAGAAACTATATTCGTCTGAATATAATGGGGATGAGGCAGAGATGGAGGGGTTCCTGAACTTGATCCAGATCCCGGCCTTGACCCGGGAGATGGCGGATGGGTTGGAGGGCCCTGTGACCTAGGACGAGGTGGAGCGCGCGATAAGTGGGATAAAGGTGGGCACTTCCCCGGGCGAAGATGGTTACTCGGTCTACTTCTACAAAAGGTTTCGCTCGACCCTTTCTCCCCACCTGGTAAAAGTGTTTAACGCGGTGCTGGAAGGTGGGTCCCTCCCGGACTCCATGATGGAGGCAATTATTGTGGTGCTTCCCAAGGACGGCAGGGACCCCAGGGAATGCTCCTCCTACCGACCCATCTCCCTATTGAATGTTTATGTAAAGATTCTAGCCAAGGTGATTGGGGGGGCGCTTGGAGGGGGTCCTACCGAAACTGGTCCACGGAGACCAGGTGGGGTTCATTAGGGGAAGACAGGGCTCAGACAATATTCGGAAAACCATAGATTTGTTGCACTATGCCCAGGGATCGGATCTGAACGCGAGCGTCCTGTCCCTAGATTCGGAAAAGGCGTTCGACAGGGTGGAGTGGAGATTCATGGAACTTACCCTCCAGAAAATAGGTTTTGGGCCACACATCAGGGATTGGGTGGCGGCTTTATTCAGGGCCCCAAAGGCCAGAGTCCAAGTGAATGGTGGGTTGTCGGAGCCCTTCCCCCTTTCGCGGGGGACAAGGCAGGGATGCCCACTCTCCCCTTTAATTTATGTCCTCTCCATGGAACCCCTGGCCATAGCAGTCAGAGCACACTCAGAGATTAAGGGGATTAGGAGGGGGGAGGTGGAATTCAAGCTCTCCCTGTTCGCAGACGATATTCTGGCCTATCTGGTTGACCCGATATCCTCGCTTCCCTCACTCCTGTCCCTGATGACCACATTTAGGCGCTTCTCAGGACTCAAGATCAATGCCTCCAAATCAGTCCTGCTCCCCATGAGAACCCGGGACCCGGGCTTGGACCCTCTGGACAGCCTGGAAGGAATAACAGTGGGGAAGGCCTCCATTCGATACCTGGGAGTCCTCCTCACCCGGGATTTATCCAGTCTTGCCCCTGCCAACTATGACCCCTTTGTGTCAAGAGTCACCGCAGACTTAAGGAGGTGGAGGTCAATGATCCTGTCCTGGTACGGCCGCATGACGGCAGTGAAGATGAACATTCTCCCGCGATTATTATATCTTTTCACCGCCCTCCAAACAGCTGTCCCCAACCGGACCTTCAGGGTCCTCCAGAATGCGGTGCGTGAGTACATATGGCAGGGCAAGACCCAGAGGACCGCAAATAGGGTCTTCACCTTACCGAGGGAGGAGGGAGGGTTCGAGTTGCCAGACTTTCAACTTTACTTCCGGGCCGCCGAGCTGCGTGTCCTCCTGGAACACATGAAAGAGGGGATGGGCACTTACTGGTCCTATTTAGAGGATATGGACGCCCACCCACTAAAGATTCGGGACCTCCTGTGGGCCACTAGTAAGTTCAACCCGAACAGACTCAAATCTCATCCAACCTTGGGAGTTCTTTGGACAATCTGGAGGGAAAGCCCCCAGACCGCACACCTAACGTCTTGGCCGTCACCGATGTCAACGCTCTGGGGTCACCCCCTCAATCTGGGAAGCAGGGGGTTCCGCAACGCCCAGTCGTGGTCCGACTTGGGGATGGAGTGGGCGGGGCAAATGTTTAGGGAGGGGGAATTCTGACCATATGAGGAACTGAGAGACGCCCTCGGTCAGGGGTCTCTTTCCATATTTGAATACATCCGTCTGAAGGGAATCCTATGTGACCAGGCCTGGGGCCAGGACCTGAAAAGACAGCTGACCCCCTTCGAGAAACTCCTGGACTCGGCAACCTCCAGGAAGGGTGCGGTATCAGGGATGTATAGACTACTGAACATGGTTAACCTGGGGGAGAGAAGGGGGTTCCGCACTTTCTGGAATGACCTAGCGGGGGACGAGATCTCGGAAGACGCATGGTAGAGGATATTTAAAATAGCTTTCCATGGGAACTTATTCACAGCGGACATGGAACACAACTTCAAGATCCTACAGCGATGGCACAGAGACCCGGTTAAGTTGTCTAAAATGTTCACGGGAGTGTCCCCCGCATGCCTAAGGGGATGTGACCAGGTCGGCACGAGAGGGCACATGTGGTGGCACTGACTGAAAGCTCAGGCATACTGGGAGAAGGTGAGGGGCTGGATCACCGAAGTTTCTGAAGAGCTTCTCCCCCAGAACCCTCTGACAATGCTGCTGGGCCCCCCCGGAGGACACAGACATACCCCGATACCCTAGAATGTGGGAAACAATGTTGAGGGCAGGAAGGGTTGCACTGGCCCAGAAATGGAAGAGCCCAGAGACCCCTTCGAAGGAGGACTGGCTAAAAAAGGTCAAAAACATGTTCCTGATGGATAAACTGACGGCAAAGATGAACAATGATTTGAGCTCATTCAAAGCAAACTGGTACGGGGTACAGCAGATATGGGGTTGGGATGTGCATTGATCCTCAGGGGGGAACAAGGAGTGGACAGGGCCCACGGCCAAGGGGACGATGGTAGATAGTCAGCCATTCACGTAGTCAATGCTCTCGCTCTTTCTTGAGCTCCAGACTTTTGGAGCTTTCAATGTGGCTCCCCAGCAAGAAGTTCCTACGGGGACTACGTTTTTTTTCGGGGGGGTTGGTTCGTTTGGGGAGTGGGAGGGGGGGTAACTGGGCCAGTTATTTGCACAACTTGTGAAAATGTCTTCTGCCTATTTGTTATATTATGAAAATGTCAATAAAACAAAGTTTTAAAAAAAATGTATTTGTTTGTGCTAAATGAAACATCCTGTCCATTGGAGTTTTTAAATATCCTGCCATATCTGATGGTTTAGCACTGCCACCACAAAATCTATATGCCTCCTGCTCATAAACATAAAGCGCATATACAGTAGCTGTCCTCAAAGTACAGGAACTGAGCACTAAAGTACCAATATACAAATACATTGTTCCTCTAGATCATGAAATTCCAAATCATGCACATTAATTTGCAATCACATATGCAAATATATCTCCTCATTAAGCATTGTACAAAACGAATTAAAACTCTGTTGTACTGCAAATTGGAAGTTCAAAATGCATATCACAATAAAGACACAAAAAGTGCACATATATCCCTGAGATGAATTACACATATAAAAGTGCTAGTGCAGAAATATACAACAGTTTACATGCATCCATATTTTTTTTAAATATCCACTGTACAAATTCCAAAATCACTTCACAACATTATAATTTTAGAAATTAATCATCCAGCACCACTCAGCATATAAAGCAGCATAAATGACTATGCTGTGGCATAGTAGAATTTAAGATATGAACATTTTTGTTTCTTACATTGAAAAGTATTTTCAATGTGCATGTTTCTTATTAATTGGAATGGTGTAGTGTGTGGATTCACATCCTCCACCTGATACATGGAAAAATGTATTCTGCAGCCCCCATTTACACAACTGAATCCAGCTGACTTGTGCATGCCCAATCCAGGAATGCTCTTTTGTCCTAAAAAGTGACATATTCATACATCGCAATTATTAATAATAATCTGCGTTTATAGTGCATCAAATCAATAACATAGCAATATCATGCCTATGCTTTTTCCTGGAATGGCATAATAGGCCCCCACCAGGGGCATCAACACACTAGTCTGCTGGAGGAAATAAATTAAGCAATGGGAAACACAAGGAAGAAAGGAGGAAGGGATTTTGAAGAGTAAAATATTTTGTGATATTTTTGGTGCATGTTAGTCCTTTTAGATGGTCAATAGTTCTGCAAAATACAGATGGAGGCTTTGTTCTTAAGTGTTTTGATCTTGGGTTGTGTTCCGAAGGCAACTTTTGAGAATTGTTAGTTAGCAATCCTGTCCATTTGGTCACTTATATGAATGGAACCAAAGATACAACTTCAAAAAGTTAATTGTTGTTTCTTTAGCAATATTGCTCGGAGATTAGCTATATGTTCTATAGCTATAAGTTATGTTTGTATTAGTTTTCTTTTATGGAGGTACAGGGTATCTATCTGGATGGGGGTGCAGTGCACATAATCTGTTGTATTATAGGATGCAAGGAATGTCAGTGTTGACTTTGTGTGCATCAAAGTTAACTAGAAACTGGCCATTTAGTGTACAGATATGTGAGAGTGCTACGTAACTCATAACTTCTTTGACGACTGTACTGCCAATGTCAATCAATGAGTGATCTAGGGTTAGACCTTGCAATTTGTGAATAGTGACACCATATGCAAGAGATAGAAATAACTGTTCTCTGCATATGTACATGTCTTTGAAAAGAAGGAAATGTGACATTGTGCGGCCAGTTCATTTTAATTTCAGCAAGTCTGTCAAAGTAGATGCTGCCAAATAAAATGTTGCTGTCATGTGGATATGTTTGGAAGCCAAAAACTGTACCAGTTGGTCAATTGACTAAACATTGTCCTACGTGAAGATTACGTTTTAGGATTACTCAGCAGTTTAGACAGAGTTAATACTACTTTTAATCCAGCTGTGTTGGAGATATATCGGAAGTCGTGCTGTTGTTTGTTGACAAATCAGGAGTGTCATGCCATGCACTTCTAGTTTGTGGAGCTGATATGCAGTATTGGTTGCATTTCTTTTTTCAACATTGTATCGTTAAATTGACTACAGCTTGCAAGGGTTGGCATTAAGGACATGCATTTTAAATTTTGAACAGTTACTTGTTCCTTAACATCAGGGGAAGATTTGTTTTGCCCATATAGCTCATGGATTAGTCCAGTTTTTAAGATGGATTTTCCATCTTTAGTAAGCAGACCAGTTTTAATGCATTTTAAAATGTTAGTATAGGTGAGTTCTGCAGACTGACTGATGCTTTTTTTGAGTTAGTCCTCTGTAGCGAAAAAAAAAAAGATGCCAGTCATTTACATATGCAATGCTGAGTGTGTTACAGCATTCTTTGTGCCCTAATGTTTTGAAAATAGGTTAATCTTTTACTGGTGTTAACCGTAGGAGGTCTCCAAAAACAATAACATGTTTTCCTCCAAACAGTTATTCATAGTCGGTTTTTAGGACTTATTGCATTCTCAGATTAATTAAATCCAACATGAGGTTGGAAACCATGCTACCTTCATTTTTGAGGAACTCTTTAATTTGTTTCAGAATTCTGGGTAGTTCAGTCGTAACTTTTGCTGATAATTTGTAGTATTCAGATTTGTTTTGGTGCTCTACAGGGAGGAGCAATGGTCAGTGTAAATATACTCCTCCTGTGTTGTAGGCCGCTAAACCAGTGGGCGATGTTGTGAAAGCTGAACAGTTGTTGTTTGTTAAGTCTTGTAGAAATGTGCTGATTATTTTAATGAAGAATGTTTTGCCAGAAACAGCTTCACCACTTACATACAGGAGCAGAGGTTTATAATGTTTACAGCTACAAGTTTCAGTTTCATGTTTAAAACCATGTTCAATTTCTTCAGTGACTTCTAGATAAATGGTGAGTTGTTCAACATTTAGCTGTGGGTTGTGCACTGACAAGCCTTCTTCAGATTGCCTATATTTATGCATGGTATTTTCTTCCTCAGCCATGGCTATTTCTGCTTTATTTAGAATTAGTGGTTCTCCAAGTGGTTCTTGGTTTCCTGTAAGAGAAGGTTGACTTCCTTCAGGAGTGTCTTTATATAGTAGAGCTTCAATGTCTTCCTCTTGTTGGCGTTCTTTGTCCAACATTTGTTTGTATTGCTTAGAATTGACATTTGTTATACTGCTTTCATTTGCATTGCATGCAGCTTCAAATGATTCATGGTCACCTAGTAATTCTTCTTCTTTTCTCTTCAGTTTAAAAAGTTGAAGTAGGACCATGTAATAAAGTTCTCTATGTTGTGGAGATTTCAAAAAACATGATTAATTAGACTGGGATTGGTAAGTTTTTCTAGGCTACCTTCACAAGTTGAGACTGAATATTTGCCAGTTGGCTCATCTGGCGTGACATTGTTTTTGTAGGAGTAGTGTTGGGCTATGCTATACATATTATCCAAAGCAGTAGTTATGTTTGGGTAGTATGTGTCAATTGAATTGTTTTATAAAATGTCCTGGCTGTTGGGATCATTTGTCGCTATTGTTTCTATCTCTTGGTAGGATTTTAGTACTCTTTTTCATGATGAAGTTGGACCAATGTTTGGCCAGCCACTGTTTTCAGATTTCCAATAAAAGGGTGTACCTGTTAACCAGTCTGCAGCTTTCTAATATCCGCATTCTCTATGGGAGATCATTTTTATACCGAAACTGTACACTTTTTGTGGCAGTGTTTTGTCAGATTATATGCCATCCTAGAGGTCTTTTAGCTCTGTTTTCTCAGCATTTGTGAGTTAGGCTGTGACATATCTTGCAATTGTAGTGGAATTGTTTGCAACATATTGCATTTCTATATCCCCAAGAGGGCAATGATTGCACTGTAATCATTGATGTGCTTGGTTGCTTCATCCCTTTTAATGTTGAATGCATTTTTAGGGGATTTCCCTTTTACACTGTGTCTCACAGAAGACATCAAGCTGTTTACTTGCCCTTTTTTGCAAACTGGTCTGGGGAAGCCAAATTGACATTCGTTATAGTATTTACCTTTGTTTTTATATCGATGTCTGCAGTATTTGCCACCCTTATGTTTTTGGATGTGTAAGATTTGTGTATGTAGGTCACTATCTGTGGTTTCTGAAGCGATGTCACAAGTAATGTATTTTTGAATACATTATAAAACAGTGGCATCACTGTCATGGCCACATTTGGGAGTATATTTTATCCACAAAATCATGTGGATGTGTGTTCCTCCTCTGGATGTATATTCTTTTCTCCAAACAAATTGTTCCACTTCTCTGAGTGAAAGAGTATTTTTATTGAAGATGTAGTGCAGCATGGAAATAAAGAGATACTAAAAGTATCTTGACACATTGACAGTGTCAACAGAACAGAGTTCTCCTGGTGTTTGTATTTCTATTCCCTCTTTATTTTGGTTTACAGTGTGTAGGAAGTTGTGCAAGTCATCCAATGCATATTCTGCACAACTTAAAATAACAAACCATGTGGGTGGGCCTAGGTTCCTTAGCATACAACGTACATTAGCGTGATGTCAGAAGCAGTATTCTCTTGTGCCATGCATGTTTTCCAAGAGATGTGTGATACTTGACTGCACAACTGCATCTTTGTCTTTTATCTTTTGAAGCAGTTGGGTAAGGGATATGTTTGAAACATGAAAGTCTGTTTTTAATCTGTGTGCAACTCGATAGCATAGAGTTGCTAGTTCACTTTCGAAGAGAAGGTCGAAAATGTATTTGACATTTTGATTGAATCAGCAATATTCTGATGCACTAATTTGTACGGACCTTTCCTCATAACTTCCTCCTTTTTCTGTGGGAAAGAGTAGAGGAAAAGAATGCGCTTCCACACTTTTCTCCCATATGTTCATTGGGGAGCCTTTTGCTTGACACATTTGATATGTTTCTAATGCATATTTTATGGTGTCTATGGAGTGTAGTGGGTGAATTGAATACTGGCCTAAAATGTTGGTTGCAGTAACACAATCTACACATTCAAATTGGCTAGTTTCTGGTTAATCTTGAATTATTTGGGTGGTTTCTTTAAAGTTTTCCTCTATATTCATATCTTTGTACTATTCATTGTTTTCATTAAGATATTGAAGGGCTTGTCTAACTTTGTTTAAGTTGTCTGCTTGTTGCCAAATTGTTCTGTCTTTTGTTGGTAAACCATTTCCTAGTACAATCAATGATTGATCTACTGGCTATTGTACTATTAGAGTGTCTACATTTTCTTTATGATCTAACGGCAAATATACAGCTTTGCCACAAATGCCTTTTAGAAACTCAGAAGGAGGCAATTTGACAATTTTTGGTTGAATAGTTTAAAATGGGTGTACGGTTTTGATTATAATGCTCTCATAAATGTTATGATGTTGGAGAGCGTCTGGAATTGGGAATATTTCTAAGTTGTTATTTATAGCAGGTGATAACATTTGGTTATTGTCAAGCTTTGTATTGCAGTATGTGCAAACTATTGAGGGTTCAATTATTAGGTATTTATTTTCTGTTGTTAGATATAAAGCTAATTGGAACCATTGGGATTCCTCATTGTCCTCTATTTTTTAGCTCATATATACTATTTGTGTGGTATTCTTATAAAACGTTTTGCGACAACAGACACATACGTTGCCTGGTATTTCACCAGATGTGTTTTGAAACTTAGCTATTACTTGTTTGTATGTGTTTGTAAGGTGGGTGGTGTTTGTGAGGTTTTCACAAATGTTTTCTAAACGTACAGAATTTTCTAATTCAACTTCAGTTCCAAAATATTTAGTTTGGATGCGCTATATTTCTCAAAGGCGTTCTTTTGCAGTTCCATGTAGGAAAATGTTATTTAAATTACGCATTTCTAGAGCAGGACATTTTGCATAGTACAGACTATGGACAAGATTTTGTATAGCAGAATGGTGTGCTACTAACATTTTGATGTGGTGGAAGGTGCTTTTGCAAGCAGTTCCTGAAATGCAGGCTAATGAATTTTCTCGCAGTCCAGTGTGAATGTGCACTGGGCAGGAGTGCATGTTTGCACATTTTTTAATTCTAATTTTGTCACTTAGTTTCACATAGTGACTGAGGAATTGTCATAAAGATTTGAAGGATTGTTGGCGTATGTTACATATTGAGCTGTATGTCCATCGGCAAAGTAACATTTGTTTGAAAGTTTGTTGAGGACGTTTTTTCTATAAGGGTTTCTTTTGGTGTCTCCTATCATTTCATGCCCTCAGCCATTATTGTCTATGGCAATTGGGTTGTTTTGTTCTTGCTTATAATTATAAGTGTCTTTATTGAAATATGGTTTTGTGATGCTTTTGTGAATCCAGTCACCTTCACAGAAGTTTATAAAGGTATCTCTATTAACATTGTGCATGTTTAGAAGCACTTTTTGTAATGTATTGATTAATTTAGCTACTGGTTTAATTCTGTTTAGTATTCCTTTAAACAACTTTCTCTTAGTAGAAATCCGCTGTCAATCAGAGCTTTGAGTATTAGTTTTCTGCTGTAGTTTTGAAGGATAGATCGTAACTTTTTAGCTATCTTTATAAGATTGTTAATAACGCTACGGTGGACATTTATTGGTAAAATTAATTGTTTGGATTGCTTTACTGTGGCTACGTTAAGATTCGTAGAGATAGTGTTAGGTTATTTTGTAGGTCTGCTTTTGTTAGAACATCTTTTTTTTACTTTTAGATTTTCAATAGGGGCATACCTGCCTTCATTTGAAAATCAAATACCCTGAGAAGTATGGCCCGCCCACAGCCACACAAGACTCTGCCCATTTGCACATGGCTCCGCACACAAGCCCCGGCCACATGTCAAAATTTGCAGTTTGCACTTTACAGTAGAATGCAATAAATGTCATTAAATTGGCTGTTTGTAACCACCCAAGTTGCAATGACGAATGGCATACGCCCTCCATAAAATCAATGCACACTCAAAACCAAGAGAAATAGTTTTTTTGAAAATGTTAAAATGTGTGCATGTTTTAGACTCCAAGAAACAATACAAAGGTTTTCCCTGGAACATGCAGTACCAAAATTGGACATTGCACCTTAGTTGTTTGTTGTTTTCCATCAGGTTAGATAATGCAGTGGTGAGGTATCCAGCAGGCAAACCTGATGGCTGCGGTTCAATCCCTGAGGTCGGCTTTAATTCATGAATTTGGAGAGGACCTTCAATGTTTCTCACTTTAGCTGGGGGAGTCCATCCTCTGAAAAAAGTCAGTGGACTCAGTTCACCCGCGTGTGCCCTGGCAAACTGGCCAAAAAGAATGAAAGCTGAAAAAATAAGAAACGCAGAATACTGCTTTCAATCTCGTGCCATTAATGACAACGGATTGAAAGCAGTATTAACGATTTTATTTTGCTTAAACTTTCATTCTTTTTGGCCAGTTTGCCTTATGTTTCAGGCGCCCTTCAAGTTAGGGCGACTAAAACATACGGCAAACTGGCCAAAAAGAATGAAAGCTTAAGCAAAATAAACGCGGTAATACTGCTTTCAACACAGGATTGAAAGCAGTATTCTATGTTTATTTTGCTCCAGTCTGCATTCATTTTGGTCCCGCCCTCACCTCCACCCGATCGGCTACGAAATCCCAGAGACTCCAGGGTCTTCCCCGGATACCCAGAGAAGAGGCTAAAAAACCCGGAGTCTTCATGGAAAACCCTGAGGTTAGGCAGGTATGAAGAAGGGCCTTTCCTTCTTTAGTGGTGGCTGGTTTAGTTTTGTTGAGTGTGGTCACTAGCTGTTTTTTTTAATGTATTCTATACATTGTTTTTTGAGGAGGATAACTATATGGCTTGTTTTGTTCTATATATGGTCTATTTCTTCGTAGGCAATCACTCGGTTTGTTGGGGAAAAAAAGTTTGTGTTTGAAAATTGTGGAATGTTTATGCATGTATTATGCATGGATGTCTAAGAATGTGTGATTGTAGAGATGAATATAGTGTTGAATGATTGTGAAGTGGGATGATAGGTGAGAGTAAGTGAGTAAGGGAGTGGTGGTGTGATTGAATGACTAGGGACATTATGATGTTTTGAGGAAAGCAGTGGTTGTTATAATGGTGTGTTTTAGTGCATCGGTATGAGAGTTGTGTGGATGTTATGGATAAAGGGGTGAACAAGTGTGCGTGTGTGCTAAAGTGTGTTGGTGCAATGGAATGCAATGTGTTTCAAAGTTGTTGGGGTGCAATTAGTAGTTAGGGATCTTGTGTGCATAGGGGTATGGAATATTAAGGAAGTGAAATTGTGGTATAGATTTTTTTGAGAGTTGTATGTGTTCTTAGGTAGTCAGGAATGGTTGGTGTATTAACAAAAAGAGCAGTGTTTAGATGCGAATAGAAAAAGTGTCAATGTTACAATATAATGAGTAAGAGTGAAATACAATGTTGTTGAGAAGAACAGAATACTTTATCGTGAAAATACATTGTTAGAGTTGGAGAGATATACATGCTATATTTATGTACTTACTTAGTAGGATGTGAAGAGTGTTCTTTCTTCGGTAGCTGTCTTCTTCAATCTTATTTTTTCCTGTAATTGAAAAAAAAAGTTAGTGGGTATATGTGGTAATGGTGAAGTACTTTTAGTAAGAGGGGTTGTTATTTATTAATGTAGTAGAAGTTGTTGGGAAAAGAAGTTAATACAGTTGTGTTATGGTGGTGTAGTAAAGTTTGTTAATTTGGTTGGTAGAACAATTGGACTATGGCCCTCATTATGAGTGAGGCAGTCTGGAAATAAAGGTGCTGGTAAAAAGTTACTGCCACCTTTTCTGGACCGGCTCACTCCATGTTTGCCAGTAGGGGCACTCTCCTCCTGGCAGGCTTGACCTGCCAGGAGTTTGGGCCATACTGGCAGGATTTACACTGAAGCACTCGCACCGTTACTAACGGTGCCACTGCTGCAGAGTTCCCTTTCCCATGGAGTCCTAAAGGACTCCATGGGAATGGGAATTTACTGTACCGCTGCCGCCTGTGATATTCTGGTAGCACTGGGATGTTAGGTGGCAGTAACAGTAATATGTGGTTGCCAGCAAGCCACCGGCTACTGGTGGGTTTGACCGGCAGCCCTGCAATGAGGCCCTATGGATAGTGCTCTTTGGGACAGTATAAGGAACACTTGGTTTGGGGAAGTTTAATATGTTGGCACTACATGTAAGTAACTCCCACTTGATGTGAAAAGGTGCAGAATGCTGCAGTACATGGCATTTGATAGATTGGTTACAAAAGAGAACATGCATTTTGAGAAAGTTATTACATGGTAATTGGCACCAACCCTGTTTATATTTGTAAACGTGCTGAAAAAATATTAAAAAAAATATAAACATACCTGTACTATGTTTTAGTAGATGCAGATATTGTTAAATCTTGGAAAATGTCACAGTAGATTTTGATGCATGTGGCTATGAGTACCACGAGACATGAACTTTGAGAGTTCAAGAGTACATCTGAAGTGTTAAAGCGAGATGACAGGGTTACATGTAGAGTTTTTCATGTGATTGATGGATGGACATGTGACTGTTTGAAAGCAGCCAATAAGGAAGTTTTACAAACATAAAAGTAAAAAGGCTAGAAGGGCTGCAAATGCCATCTGGGTCCTTTAAGGATGCCAGGCATGACAAGGGGGCTGCATTGACAGCAGACAGTCGTCAAAGTCCACGGACATCAGTTGGGATGAGCCAATCAGATTTCGCAGGTGTGGTGTACAGGAAGACTGAGCAGCAATAGTTATCTTTGTTGTGTGCAGTGAAGATGGCTATAGCTATGGCTTTGAGGAAGCAGAGTGTCTGGTGGGTGGGTGATTCTTGGGTCCATTGGCATAAGGTTTACTGTGAGCAATGTGTATTATGTGGGAATCTTGGATTTCAAGAATTTGAAATTTACTCGCATAGAGTTTGTGGAATGAAGTGGGCAGAATTGCTCCCGTTTCGTGAGAATATGGTTACTTTGAAGCATCAGGACATCAATGTTGTTCACTGTCAAGGCGATATTTTGGGCTATGTCACCGGAATTTCCTTACATGTTCCACAAAGGATGTATTTGCAAATTTAATGTAACTGATCCTCCGTTCCAAAATTGTTTTTCTCATATAGCTCAAAGATAAATGGGGAAGCGCTCTAATTCATTTTGTCCACAAATCGAGAAAGCAAGGCAGAATGTAAACAAAGGTGCATGTGCTATTTTGCAGGATGTTGGCTTGACATCTTTTTACAATGAACACATCAAATTTGATATTGACAACATTTTCAAAGAGATAGAGTGTCTTTGACTGATGTTGGCAATCAGATTTTTCTTGAACATGTTCAAAATGCATTGAAACTGTTTCTGTTAACATATAGATTGAAGGGTACCCAGTTAATTCATCTAAAACATTACACAGTGGTAAATTTCACTGCAGACAACACATAAAACCCCCACAAATATTAAATAAATATATAAAGGGTAGTGGTGTAAAGGGTTACAATGGGTCAGGATGGGGTTGTGGTGACATTATAAGGGTGGAACATTAGGATGGCTTTGGGCTGGGACCCCCCCAAATATACATTTTAAAAATCAGTGTTTGTCTGTGTTTTGCCTGCAATTAAATGTACCACTCTGTAATTGTGGTTGGTAAAATCACATATAAGCGGATATTTTTTAGTAGCTGACGTAAACAAAAAGGAAAAAAAAAATCGGAAGCACTTTTTGTGAAAGTTAGAACAAATTTAAGATCAGTAGAAAATGAAAAACAAGTTAATTGATTTTAATCCACGCATGGCTGCAATTTTCCAGTTGTACGCAGACATTGTAATGCCCGCGGACGAAGAATCCTGCAAAAGGTGTTATTTTTTTGTTCTATTTTTTAATTGTGAATGTTGGCATCTAACAGAAGCTTTATTTTCGTCTTTTCGCCATTTATATTTTTTTTTAGATTTTGTTTTTGTTGTAGGAGAGCCAAGGTAATGTCAGGGAGAGAATGGAGGGAAGGGGCACCAAACACAGATATGCAAGGGCAGGTGGACAGACGAAGGTGTTGGGCAGGCTTTAAATTTAAGGTATGTCATAGTGTTTCTCATGCTCCTTTACCACAGCCTTGAAAGCACTTTAAAACTGCTCCACCCTGTTAATCTGTGTGTCACAGTAAAAGCAGAGAACTTTGCCCCTTGAAAGGTAAGGATCAACAGTGTTCTGTATGGTCTGCATGCAATCCAATGCAATTATCTTCCCCACAGGTGTAGCCTGTGTGGTGGCAGAAGCGGTTCAGGAAGATGGGGTAATGGTTGTTAATCTGCTTCTCCGAGAGAAAGGAACAGCCTTTCTCTGAGCACCCGGATGGTTGCATCTGGTGTGGCAGTGCATGGAAGTGGTGCCATAAGAGTACTACCCAGGTTGTCTGTGACTGAGTGCAACACTCAGTGCATTTCACCTTGGCAGCCCAAGCCTTCGGTACTCCCTCAATGGTGATAAAAAACACCACACTGCTGACTCTTTCTGGGTGCTGGAGATAGACAATTCCTCTACCTCTTCTTCCTCTTCCTCGTCATCATCCTCCACATCACCCTACATGTTCCCCTGTCCATGCCCTCCAGGTGGTTGTGGTAGTGGTGGGCCCCGGGAAGGAGGAGGGATGGCCATGAAAGATGCCATTCTATGTCTCCTTTAAGTCTCCTGCAAGTAGCTCTCAAAAGATGCTCTGTCCTGGTCTTCCAGATTGAGAATGAAAAAATAATTGGTGGATCCCTTCAGAGGAACCGTCCGCGGACCACACAACGTTTGGCAGACTACTGAGTAGAAAATATGCTTTTGAAATTTGCACAAAGTTGACGGATAACGATGTTACCTCCCAACTGTTAATACGGCCCAATATATGTTTTAATAGAAGGTTCCATTTCCATATAGGCAGTCTGGCAAACTTATATTGTACTGTTTCAAAGCACCCATATGGAAAGGGTAGACATAACAATAGTGACAGTTTCAAGCTGCTTTGCACAAATAAAAGAGCATTTAGGGGAAATAAGAATGACCACAGATCTTTATATTTTACAAAAATATATGTGATAATAGTGTTGTATGCTGAAATTAATAATGAAAAAGGCACACTGGGCTTGGTCTTTCATTCTTCACAACACTCACACTAATATTAAAAATGTTTGTAACATTGAATCATATTTTCTGATCCTGACAACCCCAGAGTTTGGATGTGAGGATATAATGGTTACAAATTCCTTAGCCACACTATCCTGCTTCGGTCAGAATTTGTACTGGGTCTCATACTAAGGAAGGGTTTGCACATTCACCATTCCCAAATGCACAATCATCCTAAGGGACTAATACGTATATACATATATATATATATATATATATATAGGATTGAATACCAGCGATCACATAGGGTTGTAGCTCATAGGATGTCATAAGACAAAATTATATTATATCATTACTGGAAATTGGGTTAACTTATGCACCTGTTTTTGGTGGTATGACAGGGATCAATGAATGAGCAGAAAAAACTGAATATGAATCGCCCAAGCATGTTCCTGTTACTGGGAGTAAATAACAGATACAAAATAACCAAAGTTGCCCTGATATAAACAAATCTAACATCTTAGGAGGAATTTCAAGTTTCCCAGATAGTGTAAGACCATTTATGTATGTATTTATTTATATTTGTATTTATTTATATACAGGAGGAACAATGCTCTTTTGATTACACAAAAATATACTATAGATAAGAAATCAGATTTGATGGGAAGCAGTGAAAGTCTTACAATTTTGTAAGCTTGAGGGACATTCTGACCAAGTTGTGGAGGGGAGTAAATGTAACAGTCATCAGTGGACATACATAGATTAAGGACAACCAATACTAGACATTTTAAGTACAAGTAGACAGTACAGCCAGCTGTGCTCAGGATGTGGCCATGATGGGTGAACTGCTAGAGTGGAGGCAGAGGAAGTGAGGAACAGAGACAGGTTAGAGGCAATAGAAACAAGTTAGCTATCTGTCAAATGAGTAGTTTAAAATGGTAACTCAGAGGCAAGGGGGTAGGCCTTTAGTTTGGTTAGGAACGAATCCATGTGGACTGTTTCTCAGATGTCTGGTGGAATGGAATTCCATGCAAGTGGGGTAAGAAGAGACAGAAAGCGTGGCAGCAAGAGGAAGCACTTGGATGGTGAGGAGCCACAAGGGTAGTCAAGAGGGCAGAGTGGATATTACGACAAGGCTTCTACAGTTGAATAGAGGAAGGTAGATACAGTGGTGCCTAACCTTGGATAGAATTGTAAACCAGGAGAAGACATTTACATCTGGCCCTGTTTTGCATTGTCAGCCATCCAGCTTGGTGACAGTACAAGGAAGTAGGTGTAAGGTGAAGCAGTACAAAGAGAGTCCTGGTAGAGAAATTAATGATCTTGTCGCGAGGACAGAAAGCATATTTGGGGAGATCAAAGAGGATGCTGGCAAAGTAGTCCAGTTTAGAGAAAACAAGAGTGGTACAAGATGGTTGGCAGTGTTGAAAGGAAAGAGGCGCCTGATTTTCAT
The DNA here is from genome assembly GCF_040938575.1 of Ambystoma mexicanum. Lineage (NCBI taxonomy): Eukaryota > Metazoa > Chordata > Amphibia > Caudata > Ambystomatidae > Ambystoma > Ambystoma mexicanum. The sequence continues at coordinate 572,040,062 of NC_090933.1, read as the reverse complement.
AATATTTAGGAGGTTGAGGTGAGCTGCTGTTCCACTTTTGGAGAGGAAAGTAGTGAAAGTGTGAATTGGGTCATAGATGAGGCAGAGATTCCCAGATGAAGAGGAGTAGGAGAGAGGGTCAGAATGGAACAGGATAGGGAGAGGAACATATGAGAGAGAGCTTTAAGCAGGGAAGAAGAGCACCTCTGCTTTGTCAGAGTTTAACATCAGATAGATCAACACCATCCAATATTCAATGGCCCAAAGACAGTTTGAATTTTTGATTTAGAGGTCAGAAGAGAATTCAGGAAAAGAGAAGAAGATTTTGCTGTCATCTGCGAAGAGCTGAAACTAGAACCCAAAGAAGGAGATTAGTGCCCCAAAAGCAGAGGTGTAGATTGTAAAGAGGAGCAGAGGCAAGACAGAGCCTTTTGGAACATCAACAATAAGAGGAGTGAGTTGAAAGCTTTTGTAGCTCCAGGAGAGAGAGACATGGTGAGGTACAAGGTAGGATTCAATACAGACAAGGGCTTGATCACAAATCCCTAGAAGAAAGAGAGCATTAAAGAGATCAGATTGATCAACAGTTTCAAAGACAGCAGACACGTCAAGGAGAATTAGGATAGAGGATAGGTTGGAGTGTTTAGCAGGGGCGATGAAGTTGAACAAATTCATGAGAGCAGTTTCCCTGGATTTCCATGTAAATTGTAACAATAGAAAATAGCTTTGAGCATAAGTAGCATGTTTTCTCCCTGTCTTCCAAAGTAATCTGAAAGCAAAATTCTTAGAAAGCAGAGGATGATCCTGATTCTATTGTGCTGGATCAAATATGAGGAATTAGCACCCCCATTCTGAGGCAGAGAGAGTCCAACAGCAAAGGGAAGATGTGGCTTCAATATTTAAAATCTGATCAGTTCTGTATCTTAAATGGAAGAACAAAGGGTTAAATTTGGCCGCCCTATAAAGGGACTATGACTATGTCAACTCTGCTTAAAGACTACAGTTTTGCATATATGAGAGATATGGGAGCCTCAATAATGTTATTAGCGATCATTTCCTTTTTTTATTGGAGGATTACAATTGCCCCAAACCTCTCTGAACATGTAGCACTAACATGGCAGATTTGGTGATCAATCAGGGGAATAATATAGATACCTGGTCTGCCTCCGATAGAGAATCACACATTTGAAAAACAAGATTTTTCATGGACATTTTAAGTGATCTGGTAGCTGAGGTCTGGTAGCTGAGGTGTTCTGTACAATTTAAGGGTATTGGTAAACAGTAAATATCAAGTGCAAAATTGGAGTATGATACAGTTCTAATGTATAAGCAAATAGAATTTTGCAGATCACTTTGAACTTGGACCCATCATCCTAACCTTGACTCTTAAGATATGTGATTGTGATTTAAAAAAACCAAGACAAAAGTATATAAAACTGGTTGAAACACGATGAGGTTCACAAATTAGGTGCAGGAATGACAGTAGATGTTTAAAATTGCACATAACAAAGATTGCAGGAGATTTGTGGTTAATGACGAACACCAACTCTTCCTATCAAATCAATACTCAAACAAACCCTACATTGATGGAAGCGTGGCTTCACCATATGAGAACATGTTTGGTCAATCAACCCATGACGATGATTGGGTGCAACTCTAAATGGTTATGGTGGAAAATATGTGGGAAGTAGTAAAGCCATCTCTAAAGTAACATCTGTGGCAGAGTAGTTGGTGCTGTGGGCCCGTATGTGCTGGGCAATTTAGGTCTAAACATTCCAACAATTCAAGTGGTAAATCATATATTTAAGATTATTACCACATCTGGACACATTTGGGCCTCATGGACACCTAGCAAGCTAAATTATATTTATTAAAAGGGTGCAAGATCAGATGTTTATAATTGTTGCCATATTACATTGTTAGATCCCCCTTTAAAAAAGTGCACTAAAGTTCCTTGTTATGAAATATTTGATTACTCTGCCGCAAAATAAACCTTATCTATGCTTCAGAGTGGATAGTGACTTTCGTGTACATCTTTGTTTAGATACCTAAGATCTGGAAACTACACCACAGCCTTTGCCAAAGTAGGCAGTAATTCATGCTGGCAAATGTTGTTGCACTTGTGCATACCAGGCTGCCTGTTGAAATTGAAAGTGATCATGTATGGTAACACCACTATAATGAGTATGCTAAAGACAAACTAGGGGTCTGATTCAGAGCTCACACAAAAAAAGTGTGGAAATACAACATTCTCCTCTCCAGTTTCCAGTACCACCATTCTGAAGTGGGTGGACATATTGGAGGGGATATGTACTTTCCAGCAGCAAAAGCTGCTACAATCTCCCATTGTGATGGAAACATGTGCTCCAGTGGTATTGTGAGCATTTCTTTAAAGACTGCCACTTTTTTCGAACTAAAGAAAGTGTTCTTAAACTTTTATTAAACGGGAAAGGTGCTGCTGCAGTCTAAGACATGCTCTGTTAATAAAGGGGAAAATAGTGCAGTGGAGTTTAACGGCACCATAGATGTGTCGTATTTTAACTCCTTTTATTGACGTGCTAAACCAGTGCTGCAGGGATGAGAATCACATCCATGTGGCTGCGCTGCATTAATCATGGTTGCTAGGGCTGTTGGCGAGCCACAAATCAGGCTCATGCAAAACCGAGGCTTTCATGTCCCTGCACCACATTCTTTCTGTGTCAGAATAATGCACTTTCTGAGCGAAAAGCAAGAACATAACAATACAAATCTACACCGACCACTCTGGATTGGAACAGAACAGTTTCAAAGGTCACATGTGCATCCCTGATGCCTTCTGGGTAACAAATTCCCTCCAGGCAGCAGTGGCATTTTAACGTCTGCACATCTGATCTAAATTAAAATGATTGTGGAATCTAAACAAACTGGTGGCATGTAAATCTGTAAATATAAGTCATACCTGGTTTGCAGTGGCGTAACACAAAATGTGGGGGCCCCTCAGTGATCCAATGCTAAAGGTGCACCCCCTCCAAGCTCGGCAACAAAGCACAGAGCACAGACTGTGCCATATTCTTGGCTGGAATGGACCACCACACATTTGGAATGCTCATTATGATCACGCTACTGCTTGGCAAACCACAAACTGCAGTAGTTGAAAGATGTAAGAATGTGCTTTAATCAAACCGTTCCCTTATTATAGAAACAAGGGGGCGTGCACTTTGCTCCTGAGTCCTGCCACCCAAATGTACCAGTCCACTCTGTGCATGGCCAGTGATATTACTCACAGTAATAATAACATTCAAAAACATGTTCATGTTGAGTCTGCCACTATATGACAGTTTCCCCAGCTACGGACATTCTCTGGTTGGCTTTGCCCTTATTGTCAGTAAAAATCTCCTGCCACAGGAAGAAATCATGTTACTACTATTACACAAATTCTTTCCAAACCTCGCACCACCATGTAAGAATGCCCTTCATGTAGACTTTGTCCTCAATGTCAGTAAAACATACTGCTAAAGTAAGGAGCCCCTTCCCTGTGTGGCTGCATCAATGACTTCATCAAGTAAGAACACTCATCATGTAGGCCGTGCCCTTAAGACTAGTAAACAATGCTATGTCATAATAAGAACACATTGCTGACTGCATATGAGCCCCCACACTCTCCATGTTGCAACACATATCAAACGGGCCTCACCCTCTATGTGAGTAAGAAATTCCATGCCACAGAAAGAAAATGTCCAGCCTGTCTGCCCCATTGTGCTATAAAACGTGCACACCAAATCACCCATCCATGGCATAACATTCACCAAGTTGACTTTGCCCAAAAACAACAGTAAAACCTGTAAGAAAACGTCTGTGCACCAATGCCCCTTGCCAAGGCCCCATCCTTGGATGCATTCATTGAGACCTATTCACCCACCAGTCACTCACCCTGTGCTTGATGGCAAATATTTGAATTGGAGGGGCGTAAACATGTCCCATAGATATGCCAGAACCACTGAGCATAGAGAGGGAGCCCGAAATCAACTAAAGTGGTTCAGGGTGAATCCCACATGAGAAAAATGCTTGAATAATACAACACACTTTCTCTAAAAAAAGGGTTACAAAGTCAGACAGTTTGAAATTGGTTTTGTAGGGTAAATCCAAGCCATAAATCAAATAGGAGCATTTCAAAATGCATTTTCATGATGTCTTTGCCCACAATATATCTGTGTAACAACATTGTCGCTCTGGTTGTTCCCATACACATCCATGATGTCTTCATCAATACATGCCAGTATTCCCATATAAGACCATACTCATTTTTGCTTTGCTCAAAATGCCAATAATGATACTATAAGAAAACATGTTCACACTAGCTCTGGCAATATATGGCAGTATCCCCATCTAAGGACAAACGCCTGTGGCCTTTGCTATTACAAATGTCATGCCACAATAAGAAAACATGTCCAAACTGGCTGCACAATGCATTTCAGCTTAGACACGTAATACCATGCTTGCTTAATACTTAATGGTCCATGAAAGAAATCCATGCCACAATGCGAAATAGCTAGTATGGCTGCACCAAATCTAGCCATGGAATTACACTCATCATGCTTAGTTCATAATTAATTACAATAATAAAATGACATGCTACAATAAGTTATAGCTAGTCAGGAACAATCATGTCTAGTCAGTCTAATCATGTAATAACCCATTCCTGTTGTATATTTACCAAATATGCTGAGAAATGTATGCCATGCCAGAGTAAGACATACTGGCTGCCTCAAAATGCCTATCTAGCTCTGTAATTACACATATATTGTTTGCTTGATAAAAATGGCCAGTAAAAAATGTCAGGCCACAGTAAGAAATGGATAGACTGGTTGCACCAAAATATCAGTCTAGCAACGTAATTACAATTATCATGTTTGCTTTAATAGAAATTCTTAGGAATAAATGCCAAGGCACAGTAAGCCATGTTTAGATTGGCTACACCACAATGCCACTCCAGACACATAATAACGCATATCATGCTTGATTTATCATGGATAGATGCCAATTAAAAATGCAGTATTTCTTGAGCCCCCTGTGTCTCCTCCACTAACAAGCCAAAATCAGCTCTGTGGCAGTCAGCTCAACAGAAACACACATGCACACTCACTCATTCACGCACACATCTATAAGCCCATACCTCCTACACACACTCATTCGCACACAAATTACATACACAACACACCCTTGTATGCAGACATATGTCTTTAGCTCTCCACACCGACAGGAACCAGGAACAGTGACAGCTTCCTGGTTCCTGCTATGTACAGTGGAGCCAGTGTGCCTACTCCCTCGACAGCTACTGCAACATTGTTTTCTGAAGTTGAAGGAGCCCCTCCAGCCCCTGGTTCAGTGGGGCTGACTGCACCACAGGGACTGTGACGTCCCCCATTCTGCTATTGCTGGGTTAGCATGGTGACTGCTGAAATCAGACAATTATAAAAGTACAGCAATTAGATATTGCACCAGTATCAAATCTGTGATCAGGGCATACCTATGACAGGACTCATTTATATTGGTGTCTAGGCTCACTGACTCTAAAGCTGTCTTGTGGAACAAGAGCCAGGATTCTGCCCCTTTGGTTCTCCATCATGAAGGGTCTCACCATCCCCCATTGAATTGAAACTCCCTGCAGGAAGTCTCCTGAGATGTATACTTCAGAGGCAGCACTAACATTACAAATCTAGCTTCACACCAGAATAATAGTGAATGGAGTCCTTTCAAATCTAGCAGGCATGGGAATGTAGTGGAAAAAGAGTAGCCCGAGAGGAGAGATAGGTCTGGAGAAGGCTCCCACAATCTTGCTTTCTGTTAAGGTGCTCTTTCCTTTCGGTTCCCCTTTGTCTTGCCTAGTATGTACTCTGGGTGTGATGGCAAAGGCCACTTGTTTCAATAATGGGGATTACAACACTTGCAACAGCCTTGCTTTGGACCAATCCACCCTGGAATTCTGCCGTTAAAAAGGATGGACATTTCTTCTTTGATTCATCTTTGAACTGTAATAAGAACAAGACAAATTCACTGGTATTCTGTTGGTGATGTAGTCTATCCCAAAAGACTTTGTGAAGACAGACAGCATCTAAGGTATAGGGGAGCTTTGTCTCCTAATGATCCCCAGGTAACAATAGGGCTGACTGCTGTTGGACCAAGCTCCCTGGAGTGCCAGTCCTGTAGAAGGTCCCACAGTGTGCTGGTGCAGCTGCATTGTTACTCCCACCAACCCAAAAACCATGAGAAGCTGGAATTCTGTATCACCACCTCATGCTTTGTCTGAGATGATTATTAATTTCTTAATTACTTTGGTGCAGACGTTGGCCCTCCATGAATGTTAAGCTGCATACCTTCATCTTTGAGCAATTTCAGTAGCTTCTCAAGTCAGTGACAAGCACCTCAAACATGATTTGGACATCAGCTCAAATCTGCTAAAGCATGTGACTTGCTGCACTTTGAGCATCCTGACTTGGCTCAACTCTGACTCGACCCACCAGAAGCCATCATACCACTCATCAACTTAACCCAGCGAATGCATTGTTTCAACATGACTTAATCACTGACTTATACTGCCTTATCCTTCAACTTGATAGTCGCAGAGCCCTGTCTTGATATCGACCAATTTGCAGCTGGACATCAGCTCAACTGCAGGAAAGTGCATAAAAGCCAACCTTAAAACTGCCAGTCACCCAAAACAGAGAAATACGATAGTGTGAAGTGGTGTTGTTCGCTAATCCACTTGTGTTACCATAGTGACAATTAAGCCCTTATTCGCTGCATTTTTCTTACAAGATACATTCTTGAATATTGACAACAGTCTGCATTTACTGTGTGTTTATTTACAGGGGTGGGTTTTGTAGGGTATTTTGTGGAGATTTGGGGCCTGACGGTATTTTATTACCGCCGAAAAATAACTTAGCAATAATCACTCTTTGTATTCAGATTTGGCCATGTGCAACAATAATACAATGGACATGCATTATTTCAGCACCCAGACCTGCATATTTGGTATACGTGGTTGGTGGTATTTTGGTGAGCATACTTCCCTTGTTTTATTTGTGGCCCCAATGTCCAGAATCCCTTATCTTTGCTTAGATTTTTCGTGTGATCACTAGAGAGACCTCAGACCTGCATTCTAGGAATACCACATTTCCAGTGATAGTGTTGGTGTGCCACCATGGGCGAACTCACTGACTTATTTACGACAGAGAGCTATATGTGGTAGTCTTGTGGTAATTTCCACTACCTTATATACGGTAGGGAGCTATGTTCAGAGAGTCTCTCTTCCCGTTGGCTCATGTACCTCCAACAAGTTATGCTACAGTTACTCACAATTATTCATACTGATTCTGACATGCACACATCTGTCTTAAAATGACCATTGCACTGTTTAAAAATCTCCCCACATCATTGGCATTGTAATGGTAAATAGAAAATAAACCACCCGTCTGTTTTCAAATATTTTCTGTATTATAAAAGTTGCATTTAGACATGATCTCATTCTTTACAGAAATAAATAAAATGGTACAGTAAAAGCATTTTCTATGTCACACTGCAAAGAGCGTGGCGGAGAACAGAACTCAAATTGCAACATTGGTATTTGATTAAGACACGCACAGGAATCCTACACTGACTGCATATTTTCGTGCACACACCCGGCTCCCACGCTTAGGTAATTACCTTATCTGAGTGTTCTTCAGTTGTTCTCTTTGTGAATGTGGCTCTCTTGGATTAACTCCAGCAAAAAGGAACGCTTGCCTTCTCAAGCCGGGGTCATTGCCTGGAATTCTCAGCTTTTTCAGATAGGAATGCCTCAGCCAGTGGAAAGGTTTTTCTTTCAGCTCTCCCCAGTCTCGACTGCAGCAGGACACCGGAATCTGCATTCAGTCAGGACCCCACAGCCAGGTCTTCTCCCCAGTAGTGCAGAAAGATGTCTGCCTGTCTTTTTCCCTGATACTGCCCACTAAAACTTTCCTCTCAGCCCTCTGTATGACGTGTCCCAATGAAATCCATCATCTCTCATCCTCCTACTCTTCAACAATAGCTTCGCTTATACATTTGCAATTGTTGCAAATCTGACTTCCTCCTTCCTGCAGTTACTGTGCACAAAAACACGGAGAATCAGGCAGAGAAGAGAAGAGAAAAAATCTGCACACACATTTAAATGGTTTTCAGAGTATGCCTAATTCTGCTGTGGAGAACACATTTTATTAGTGGGTTATATTAAAATAAGGTTTTATTAGTCAGGTTAATGGTTAATAGGTTAGCTGTTAATTTTCAAATGTGTCTCTAGCAATATAGGCATTTCAGGTGAAAAATAGTGTGCATTTTTAAATGAACACGTGTGCTTTTAACTGTAAAAATAGATTTGCATCTTATATGTTAAAATCGTTTTTGACTGAATAGTCTGTCTTTCCTTGTTAATCTGCTAACCCATATAGCAATGCACCGCACCCTTGTGGTGGTGGTGCTGCAAAAAAAATGTTGCTACTTGTGCAGTAGCGCTGTACTCTGTGCTGTTTGCTAAATATCCTTACATATACCCTCCTTTTGTTTTTAGAACTTGGCTATAATCCAAGCCAATTCCTAAAAACAACTTGTTCTTTCTTTTTCTTTTAAAATGCATGTGTATTGGGATATCTTTCTCTTCCTGACGTAGTCAGTAAAATCAGTAACATTTTCATTTTTACTGATAGCACAATCAACCATCCACCCATGATTAGCACCAGGATAGCCAAACCCACTATTGAGCGTTCCCCCCAGGTTCCCCAATTAAATCTTTCCACTTCTATTATGCCCAGATTAGTAATTGTAATATTGTTTTTTCGCAAATTCATTTTCATAACATGTCTTTCTTTGTGATTCAATAAATATTCCACATCTGGATCTATTGGAAAAGTATCCCTTTGAAAAAAATCGATATTTTCCACTTGGCTTTCCCAAACATCATTTGTTACATGAAACAATGTTAATCCCCCAATTGACACAATTGCATCCTTTGGAACCTGTAAATAAAAAACATTATATTTTACCTGTTTAACCACGTATGTTCCATGGTTTAAATGTACTACCGTCATGTTCTTTAAACAGGTGCTGACCAACCATTTACCTCTGACCATCTTAGCCTGTGCCATTTCTTCACTCCCCATATTACTAATAATCACTTCACATCCCTCTGATATATTTGGGTCAGATTTCAATCCACAAATAGCATCTGTGGCATCAGGAACAAACGGTTTACCTGGACACATATAATTTTGTTCTTTAAATGTTACACATGTTTCCAGGTTTGGTATTAAATAAACTTCAGGTTCCCATGACTGAAATGCCACCACTTTTGGAGTCTTAATCTTAATGAATTTGTCCTCTTGCCAAAATCCCACGTTGTGTACCCACTTCGTTTGGTAAATAAGTTCAGGGGCTACAAATGGGATGCATAGCAAAAATACGATCTCTAGTCTTTCCAAGTCCACATATAACGGCATTGCATTCCCCATTTCGAATGCAATTTTTACCTGTATAAGGTCAATTTCCCTCCTGGTCAATCTTTCTATCATTTGACGAATGATATCCTGCGAAACAAAATACAAGGGAATATGTCCTTGAATCAATTGTGAAACTGCAGTTTGAACTTCTCTCATATAATTCGTTAATAGTCTATCAACAGGACTCATTATGTTCAATATTTCATTTAAAGTTCTGTCATGCTTAAGTATTACTTTAGTCGCCCGTTGCATCACATCCGCTTGTTCATTTAGAATGATTGCAGTTTCATTTATGAATCTTACTTGTTCATCCAGTCCCCCTCTAATTCCATCTAATGTCTTTTGTATTATTTCTAGGTCGATACTCAGTTGTTGTGCTCTAGTACTCAGTGTTCCTACCGAAATAGAATTGGCTGTTGATATTGTGGTACCTATTATTGCTCCAATTATAGACATTACCATTGATATCGCGAGCATCACCGCACCTCTCTTTCCTCTCTTCTTCTTAATGTCTGCTGAATTCACAAATGTTTTTTCCAATTGCATTAATATATCTCTTATTGACTGCTTAGCGTCCTCTTTTCTTATTTCCAGCCACTCTTTAGTCTGTTCAATCTTAATTCCGGTATTGTTCAAGTGTTTTTCAATCAAAATCTCAGGATTTAACGGTATGTATATATTTTGGAAAATCATCCTTCTATCACTCATGATGAATCCTGGTGCCTCTTCCACCGCGATACCAGATGCTGGTCCAGGTTCAATGACAACCTGTGCTTCTGAATTCTTGAAGATCCCTCCAAATATCATCATCATTAATGTCATCGGTATCATCTTCAATGCTGATCGCTTTGTAGCCTTGGTCTTCACCCCTCTTTGGGGCTTTCCCGGAATCCGTCCACGTGGGCTGCAGGACTCCATCGTCTGCCGTGGCCTCTGATCCCAGAACCTCCGACCAAATAATGTTAATATTCTAAATCAAATAGAAAAGAAACAAATTAAGTACATAGCACAATACTAACTTCACCCTTTTGCCAAAAATAAAACATGCTTGGTAAAAATATTTCGTTTATATTTTTTTCTGTTTTTTTTTTTTTCTGAAATCAAATACAAGTTAAAAGAAAACAAGCATATATAAAACAGCATTCAATATTTAATACACTTTCTCTCTGCACACCAACCACGAGCTTCCGTTATATGTGCATTTATTTATTTATTTATTTATTTATATTATATATTTTTACATATATTACAGTGTTTATGTGCCATCATAACAATCAACTTTTTTTAACTTCTTTGTCACTGCCTCCTGATTACACCCATTTATTTTCTCAAGGGACTCTATCCGTTTCCACATGCTCAAGCTGCCTGATCTCATGTCTGGGATGGCATGGTTTGATTTGATTTACATGGACAAACTGCTCTATTGCTGTTTCACCTTCATTTTTCAAAATTTTATACACTACAGGAGAGACTTTATCTATAATTCGAAATGGCCCCTGCCAGGCTGCTAGAAATTTAGAATTTTTCTGTTTACTTTTTCCAAAATGAAACTTGTACACCTGATCCCCTACATTGTATTCCTTTACTGATGTCTTTTTATCATAATATGACTTTGCACTGTCAGCAGCTCTTTCCAGATTTCTCTGCACAAAAGCAAATGCATGTTGCAAATGCCTCCTCAGTTCATCAATATATTCATGAACTGTGGATGCACTCACTAGAGTTTGCTCATGTGTTCTGTATAGTAGGTGTTGTGGTAACACCATTTTCCTACCTGTTAAGACCTCATGGGGGCTAACACCTGTTGCTTTGGCAGGAGTCGACCTGATTGCCATCAAAACCAATGGTAAACGCAAATCCCAGCTGGAACCTGCTTCTGCCACAAATTTCTTTAAAATATCCACAACAGACCTATTGCTTCTTTCAACTGTACCTGAAGACGCCGCCCGATATGCGATATGTAGTTTCCTTTTCACACCTAGTATTTGCCATACCTTGCTCATTAGAGTACTTGTGAAATGACTTCCTCTGTCTGACTCAATTCTTTGCGGCAACCCAAACCTTGAGAACACATGGTTCACCAGCAATGTGGCTGCTGTTTGCGCACTACAATCTGGTGCAGGAATGCACTCAATCCACTTTGACATCAAACATACCACACTCAAAATATAACGGTGTCCCCTGCTCGACCTTTTTAAAGGACCTACATAGTCTATTTGCAAATCTGACCATGGGAGAGTTAGGCCTCTTTTCATCAATGGTGCTCTATGCATTGGTGAAGCAGGTTTAAATTGGGCGCATACTAGACATCCTCTAGTATATAATTCCACATCTTGGGACATATGAGGCCAGTAAGCATAATCTTTTAGTATTTCTAATGTTTTTTGTGAACCTCTATGGCCTGCAGTTATGGCATCATGTGCATGGTGTAGCATTAGTCCTCTGAATGAAAGGGGTACTACCCACTGTATTTGCCCTGTTATGGACTCTCTAATCATGAGTCCATCCTGTAATCTAATTCGTGTTTTGTTCTTTAATAACACCCTCAACTCTTCTTTACCCATACAATCATTTTCTGTTAAAGGATTTTGTTCAGGATCTATCAAATGATTATAATAGATTCCCAAAATTTGATCATTCTTTTGTGCCTCAATCAAATCTTGGTCTGGCGTGTCATGACTCCACTGCACCACCGGTTGATCTACCTCCTTTGGTGCTTTAGAACGTGTGACTGCATCAATTTGTATTTCACCCATTAAATAATCAATAGGTAGCAATTCTCCTATCACAGCCCCAATCTTAGCCAGATGGTCTGCCTTATCATTTCCCTCCTTATCCTCTCCTGGTGTTTTTAAATGCCCACGAATTTTTCTCCAGTATATTGTTAAATTATTTTCTGACACCAATTTGTCTATGGCTTGTATCATTTTTCCATGTTTAAGTGGCTTTTTGTTGTATGTAACCATGCCTCTTGCTTTCCAACCAGGCAAATACTCCACAAAGCTATTCCGTGCATAGTCAGAATCAGTCACCAGGACAATTTCACTGAACTTTTTATCAACTGCAGTAGCAATTGCTTTATAGATGGCTGCCAATTCCGCCACCTGACTGCTCCTATCTCCAATCCTCATCCCTATACTAGGAACGCCTTCACATTTCAACCAGACATTTCCTATTCCTGCCACTAATTGTTTATTATTGTCATTTTCAATGTGAAAAGCACAACCGTCCACATATACAGTTGGCAAATCCTTGCATGTTTTTTCATCAAAAGCTTTGTGTGGTGATTGTTCAAATTCCTGTAAACTAGCTTCCACATCCATTTCATTTGTTATTTGTTCAGCTGCACAGTCATGTAAGTCAGCTAACCCTTGAGCAATTGGGCTCTTTTTATTTTGTCCATATCTTACTTCTACGGGAAAACCTTGTAATGCCAGCGTCCATGAAGTGATTCTGGATTGCGCTAGATTGCCTGATCTAATTCTTTTACTCTCTAAAAATTGCAAAGGTTGATGATTTGTTTCAATAATCACCTTTTCTCCCTGAACAATGGGGCGAAAATGTTGTAGCGCCCACACAGTGGTTAATAGGGCCTTCTCACATTCATTAAATTTCATTTCAACTTGGGAAAATGCCTTACTTGCATATGCAATGGTTTTGTGATTCAAATCGTGTTTTTGTGATAACACTGCTGACATACAATGTTCAGAAAAGCCTATTTCTATAAAGAAATCCCTGTCCTTTATGGGGTATGCTAAACATGGTGCCTTTACAAGACATTCCTTCAATCTAGCCACTGCATCAGACTGCTCTCTTTCCCATCTCCAGGGAGTATTTAGTTTAAGCAGTTTAGTCAATGGTTGAGTGATTTCTGCATAATTCTCAATGAACTTTCTGTTATAGCCTGTCATCCCTAATAAACTTTTTACTCCTTTCACATTTTTAGGATCTTTTAATCTTTGTATGGCCTCTATTTTCCTCCTTTGTGGATTTAGCCCATGTTCAGTCACTTCATGCCCTATAAAGTTCACTTTTTTCTTGCACCATTGTGCTTTTTTCAAAGATACTTTGGCGCCTGCTTTCTGCAATTGGCCAAGCACATGTCTTATTTCATCAAAATGGCTTTTAAGGTTTTCATTTTTTATCAGGACATCATCCACATAAACTATTGTTCCTCTTTCCGCTGCATCTGGCATGGCCTTTCTCAAAAATATGCCAAATTCACTCCCACTATTGATGTACCCGAACGGAGCTCTAAGCCAGGCATATTGAGTCCTGTCAAATGTAAAGGAAAATAGGTGTTGTATCTCCTCTGCCAATGGCACACACCAATATCCAGATGTGAGATCTAATGTGGTAAATACCTTTGAACCATGTATCTGAGCTAGGCCCTGATCAATGAATGGTAGTGGCCATCTAGATACTGGTACTCTTTTATTTAACTCTCTTAAGTCTGCACACAGCCGCCATTGACCATTTGGCTTTAACACACCTAAAATAGGCGTATTGGATGTGCTATGAATGGGCCTAATTATTCCCCGCGATTCCAAATTTTTAATAATCTCTGCCAATGATTCTAAACATGCCAGCGGTAGTCTATACTGGCGTACAAACACTGGATTTCTGCTACAACCTTCTGGTAGTGTGGCCACATGTAAACCAGTTAAACCACAATCATAAGCATCTTTTGCAAATACATCCTTAAACTCCATAAATATTTCCCTCAGGTCGTCTCGATCCTCATCGCTGTCACATGCATCCGCTAAGGAGATCTGCTCTTCTACCATTCTGGAAAATTCTGGAAACTCTTCTGGTAAAGGAATCTCGGCGCTTTCCTCTAACTGTGTGGCTGTGTCTTTTTGTAGAGCTGCCACTTTTAAATATTTTGGCATATCAGCTTCCACTTCAATGGGCTGATTTCCTGTTTCATTTTCATTTAAATTAAATATTATGCAATCCTCTTGATGGCAGCACACTGTCTCATTTGAATCATAAGGATACACAGAATGAATTTTAAATATTCCTTTGGGCTGAGAGTCCAGGTGTTCTGGCAACTCGCCCTTGGCATCTACATATTTTTCAGGAATATTCCCAATCACCATGTTATTTAAATCTGCCGTATAATGTGATTTTTGTATGGCCATTCCTAATGGGGAGTTTTCCTCTAAATGAATATCCTGACAACCTTTATTATTTACCATGATTTTTACAGATCCCCCACCAATGTCTACCAATGGAATGTATTCATAATCCAGGCCTTGCTGTTTTATGGATTCATTCAGGCATACAAATGCATCAGAGCCTTTCATCTGCTGTCCATTTTTGCATTTCAGTGTTATTGCAAACTGTTTTGTAAATGCAGGAATATTAGTATCTTTCCTTATTTGTAATTCGATGGCATAAGGAACCAGTTGTGCACAATGATAAGCCCTTCTTTTGTCTTCAAATTCAGGTGCCGGCCCACCTAGGTGTGACCATATTTTTTGATTAAGGAAATCTAACACCATACACATTCTGTGCATGATGTCATTGCCCATGTAAAATTCATTTTGTGCTCCACTCACTATCCATACATTATGGTAAATTGTTTTCTGCCCAATGCTAATTTTAAGCATGCATCTGCCTGTAATTCGGTTTTCAAAGTCTGGACTGTCCAACCCAGAAACATATTGGTTTTTAATCCTAAATTTCGGGATTTCTTCCCTCTCCATAATTTTTTGCAACAATTTCTCATTAATGAAACTCCTTTCATGTTCAAGCGCTAAAGTGGCTTTTATTGTTTTAAGATAATCATTTATACCAACGTGAACCCATGGTTGCTCATCTTCCATGTGTATTTCTGCCAGAGTGGTAATGTGTTTTTCTGAATCTGTTTTAGGAACAATATTCTGTTTGCATGTTTTCTCTTTTAAATAGAAACGTAATGTGTGTTCGTCTATGGCAGTCTGCCAATCTTTCCTTGGGTCCAAGTATATTTGTACAGGTAGTTTTTCATTGTCGCTCTGATCTTTGTCTTGACACATTAATATAACAGTGACACTAGGTATGCAGCTATTCTGGAGATATACCTCCACAGCATCATTTGTTTTGGCAACGGTGTGACATTCTTTTATATTGCTGTTTTGTGATTTTAGTTTCTTAGGCCTCAATGGTTTTTTGGTTAAGGACCACAGCACTCCATTCACCCCATCTATGAGAGGAGACAATCTTTTCAGGCAATCTGTCCCCATAAGAAATGGAATTTCACAAATAGATGTGACCAATACCTCTTGTTTCATTCTGTGCTTTCCTATTTTTATGTCAACCTCAGTTACACCTATGATGGGCACCTCCTCCCCATTAAAGTTATGCACTGGGCCTTGATTTGCCTTCACTGTGATCTGACTCTGTGGAGGCCTCCCTTCATTGATACTCTTTACCAGCTCCTTGGACATAATTGTGGCCTGTGCGCCAGTGTCAATCATAGCGAAGGTGTGGCATTTTTCTTCTACAGTGATGGGTGCATAATATCTGTCCTCAACTTCCTCTAATACACATAAGAAATGTGAATTCTTACTGATTTCAGGGCTCACCTTTCTCAGGTCTTTTTCACTTTTGGCTAAGCACATTGGTAAATGAAAAGACATTTTTCCCTCCTTTTTACCCATTTCTGTGCGAGATATTTTATTCATTTCTCCATGTTCAGAGGTTTTTTGGAGTGTGGCCACTGTTCGCCCATCCATCTGGGTAACATCAGAGACCACATTACAACCTCCCAACTGAACATGTGTAACAACATCATTCAGCAATTTGTCATTTTTTAATTCTGTGCATTTGTGATCATTTAGTGTAATACCAGCCCTTTCAGCCTCTTCAAAAATATGTGGCTCAAAGAATTTTTCAGGTGATTGACTTGTACCCTCCTTGTGAGTATTTCCTTTTTCTGTCTGTGTTTGGTCATTGTTTTGCTTGCCCAGGGAAGGAGCTATGGCATCCCCACTTACTCCCTGTTCACTGGTATTCCCCATGCATGAGTCATTTTTCTTAAATCTGTCCCTTTGTTCTTTTGGAATTCCTAATGTTTCTTTTTCATTTGTGCAAATCTTTACTGTTTTATTTAGCTCTAAGTTAAACCGTACCTCTTTTTTAGAAGTATTTGCACTTTCTGTCACAATTTCATTTACTGGTACTTTCATTTTTAATCCATTAGACATCTCAGAGTCGTTATGCAAAATTATATCAGAGCAATCTGTCATTTTGGCACTGCAGTTATCATGAGTACTTAGTCACTTTTCGGAAGCCCCCCGGTCATTGCTATGGCCATCAGCCCCCTCTTTGGAAGGTTGTTTTTGCGCTGTATAGAGCTTTCCTATTTGCTCAGCTAACATTTTCACTTGGGCCTCAAGGCACTGGAACCTTTCCATCTCTCTAGGATCCTCTTTCTGTGGCCTAGGTCGATATTGGTTGTTTTCCCCCTGATTGGATCTATTCTGATACCTCTCAGGTGATTGATACCGGTTGGGATGGTTTCTGAACTCTTGATTCATTTGTGGAGGGGAGCGGGTTGCACCCATCCTTTGATTATAGTCCCCTGGTGGGGAATCATTGTACTGGCGTGGACTGTAGTTCACGTTTTGCCTCATGTCCTGTCTCTCAGATTGTGGGTACTGGCCCCTAGGTTGATTTCCATTATCAGTAAATCGATCCACATATCGGGTCCTATCCTGATTACCATATATCATGGTGCTGGGATCAAATCTGCTCTGTGTCCCCAATGACTGGTAGGGACCATCATTTCTTTGATCTTGATTTTGTCTCTGGTTATTGTTCATACCTGCCATATCAGACCGGTATCTTACCCGGGGTCTATCTCCTAAATATCTAGGGCTGATGTAGCTCTCTCTATTACTAGGATCATGTGATTGGAACATTGGTACAGGAAATGGCGATCTTTGTTGATTACCCCTTTGTTCAGGTGTCACATTATTTTTACCTTGGCTTTGAGCAGACTCAAGGGACATTTTGGCTGACCTGATTTCCATTACTGTGGCTGAGGGTTCTTTAGATTTAGGCCTAGTATCTTTCATTTTATCACTTTCTCTACCCTGACAATAGAGTACCTCATATAGCTTTGTGCTTTGATGTACAATCCATTCAAGGGACTTGTCACGGTCAAATTCACGGACCAATTGGGATATGATGTCTTTCTGTAGCCCATAGAAGTATGCGGTTTTAAACTCATTGGAATTTGAGTCAAAAGATACATCAAAGCGAGAGAATGCTCTTTTTAAGTCTTGTAAAAATTGGCGAGGGGATGTATTAGGTCCAGCAGTAATAGTGTACGCGACTTTCTTTGCCTCCTGCAATGACTGAAAAGGAGAAAAATGACGCCTAATTTCTTTTTCAAACTCCAGCCATGTCATATTCTGCTGTTCATTTAATCCCCTTATGATGCTGGCCGTCGGGGCATCTAAAGTTAAATGAAAATATTGTCTGTACTGTTCCTTAGGTATCTGGAGCGCTTTAAAAATGTCATGCACCGCTTCTAAGTGATCCTCAATGCAGCATTCACCTCCCTTTTTAAATGGTTTGATCAGGGCTTTAATGGATTTCATTATTTTTATGGGGCTACTTGTTGCAATGCATGGAATTGCACTATTTTGTGATTCAATCCTGTTTTCAGGTGTATGAGATTGGTGGCTGCCCCCAATGGGAGTATCAAATCCCCCAAGGGCGCTGCAACCAAGTTCAGTCACCGGCCCTGTCACTGGGGCACTAGCTCTTTGGGCAGAGCTAGAATTCACCTCCACTCCATTGAATGTGGTACCCTGCCGCCTCTCCTGGGACCTGGGAATGCACATTTGCTGTTCTAAGTCCTTACACTTTTTAAGGAGTCTGTTGGCTTCATCATGCAAATAATTATTTTCATCACTCATTTTATTAATCGCCTCCTGCATATCGCACATTTGCATTTGGCATTCATTGAACTCTTTATTTCTCTTGTCTCTTTCTTGGATCATTTTAATCATTTCTTGTTCTGCACTCTGGAGATCACCTTCTTTTTCGCAATGTTCTTTTTGTAAAATCTGCATTTCTGAAACAACCTCATCTTTATCCTGCC
Organism: Ambystoma mexicanum; assembly: GCF_040938575.1. Classification (NCBI taxonomy): domain Eukaryota; kingdom Metazoa; phylum Chordata; class Amphibia; order Caudata; family Ambystomatidae; genus Ambystoma; species Ambystoma mexicanum. The sequence goes on along the minus strand of NC_090933.1, from coordinate 572,021,495 downwards.
TAATGTGATCCACTAAGGCTTTTAAGTGTGTCAATTCTTGCTCACTATCTTCAAATTGTTTCTTGCTTTTGGATAACTGAGTATCAAAGTCTCTGCATTTTAATTGCATGTCTTTTTGGCATACATCCAATTCTGCTCTCAACATTTCCTGATTTTTACTTGCCCCATCTAATTCAGTCTTTAACCTGTTAATTAGCTGAGTATCATTCTCTTGCATTCGCAGGGACTTGTTTAAAATAAACCATATTTTGCCGCATAGCCGTATTAAACAGTCTTTCTCTGCACTTTTATCGGCTGCATTCAATAATCTTGTAAGGCAGACCTGAATTATGCTGCCTTCTGCAAAAATATTGTCTAGTTTTTCTTTCTGCACCTCACCCTGAATGCGGTTACTCCATTCTAAGGTACTGTTCGAAGACCAATTCCCATGTGCAAATAACTTTGCCTCTAAATATTGCACTAGATCTGAGAATGTGGTTTCCCTTTGTGACATTCTGAAATTCGTTTTTAGTGGCACACTGCTATTATAAAATGGGTTCCCTTTAATGTGCAAATGGCAGTGTGAGACACGCTTGCCACGCCCAGTAGGTACTCTATGATCACTTTCCCGGCCTGCAACGCACCATAAATATGTAGGGTATTTTGTGGAGATTTGGGGCCTGACGGTATTTTATTACCGCCGAAAAATAACTTAGCAATAATCACTCTTTGTATTCAGATTTGGCCATGTGCAACAATAATACAATGGACATGCATTATTTCAGCACCCAGACCTGCATATTTGGTATACGTGGTTGGTGGTATTTTGGTGAGCATACTTCCCTTGTTTTATTTGTGGCCCCAATGTCCAGAATCCCTTATCTTTGCTTAGATTTTTCGTGTGATCACTAGAGAGACCTCAGACCTGCATTCTAGGAATACCACATTTCCAGTGATAGTGTTGGTGTGCCACCATGGGCGAACTCACTGACTTATTTACGACAGAGAGCTATATGTGGTAGTCTTGTGGTAATTTCCACTACCTTATATACGGTAGGGAGCTATGTTCAGAGAGTCTCTCTTCCCGTTGGCTCATGTACCTCCAACAAGTTATGCTACAGTTACTCACAATTATTCATACTGATTCTGACATGCACACATCTGTCTTAAAATGACCATTGCACTGTTTAAAAATCTCCCCACATCATTGGCATTGTAATGGTAAATAGAAAATAAACCACCCGTCTGTTTTCAAATATTTTCTGTATTATAAAAGTTGCATTTAGACATGATCTCATTCTTTACAGAAATAAATAAAATGGTACAGTAAAAGCATTTTCTATGTCACACTGCAAAGAGCGTGGCGGAGAACAGAACTCAAATTGCAACATTGGTATTTGATTAAGACACGCACAGGAATCCTACACTGACTGCATATTTTCGTGCACACACCCGGCTCCCACGCTTAGGTAATTACCTTATCTGAGTGTTCTTCAGTTGTTCTCTTTGTGAATGTGGCTCTCTTGGATTAACTCCAGCAAAAAGGAACGCTTGCCTTCTCAAGCCGGGGTCATTGCCTGGAATTCTCAGCTTTTTCAGATAGGAATGCCTCAGCCAGTGGAAAGGTTTTTCTTTCAGCTCTCCCCAGTCTCGACTGCAGCAGGACACCGGAATCTGCATTCAGTCAGGACCCCACAGCCAGGTCTTCTCCCCAGTAGTGCAGAAAGATGTCTGCCTGTCTTTTTCCCTGATACTGCCCACTAAAACTTTCCTCTCAGCCCTCTGTATGACGTGTCCCAATGAAATCCATCATCTCTCATCCTCCTACTCTTCAACAATAGCTTCGCTTATACATTTGCAATTGTTGCAAATCTGACTTCCTCCTTCCTGCAGTTACTGTGCACAAAAACACGGAGAATCAGGCAGAGAAGAGAAGAGAAAAAATCTGCACACACATTTAAATGGTTTTCAGAGTATGCCTAATTCTGCAGTGGAGAACACATTTTATTAGTGGGTTATATTAAAATAAGGTTTTATTAGTCAGGTTAATGGTTAATAGGTTAGCTGTTAATTTTCAAATGTGTCTCTAGCAATATAGGCATTTCAGGTGAAAAATAGTGTGCATTTTTAAATGAACACGTGTGCTTTTAACTGTAAAAATAGATTTGCATCTTATATGTTAAAAAATCGTTTTTGACTGAATAGTCTGTCTTTCCTTGTTAATCTGCTAACCCATATAGCAATGCACCGCACCCTTGTGGTGGTGGTGCTGCAAAAAAAATGTTGCTACTTGTGCAGTAGCGCTGTACTCTGTGCTGTTTGCTAAATATCCTTACAGTTTTCACTAGTGTTTTTAGTTAGCTGATTGCATTTTATATTATAATTAAAAGTCTACACTTTTGTAGAACATTGATTGGACATTCATTTATTTTGGAGTCTCTGTACTATTGGTGTTTGGGTTGCTACTGATATCAGCTCAAACCCCACATAAAGGTATGGTAGGCACTACCATATGAAGAATCTATTGTTGGTGTTGCTGCTAATTTACTAGAGAGCAGTCGTCATTTCATCACATCTCACCTGCTGCTTTCTCTATGTGTTTATTTTATTTATTTATTTATTACATGTATATAGCACACCTAACCCTTAGGTATCTGGGCAGTGATGCTTAAGAATACGGTTACATTGCAAATACTTGAAAATACAGTTACATTGCTGATTACAAGTATAGTATCTATACATGGTTGTTCAGTTGCATTACCACATGTGATTACAGTTACATTTCAGAGCTTAGTCAATTTCATTGCATTCTAACATTTACAGAATACATTGGTCAGCCCCAGCATTCAGCATCCACCCCATACTCTGTTATGCACTCATCAACTCTGGTGTGCTCAACTTCTGTTGGCCCCTATACATTGACCTACACACAGTGGGCCGACAGCACTGACTGCAGCAAGTGATATATTGGCGCCACTCCATTCTTTAATGTGAGCAGTCACAAAACACGACCATGACAATATGCATCCCCCTGACTTGTCAATGCGTGTTCTGTTATGCTAATTAACTTAAGCAGACATTTCACTAAAACAAATTCTTTGCATATGGTAAATGAACATTAAGGTAAGACCCGAGCTGACATTTCCAGAAAAGGATCTCATTAAGACTATGGGCCTCATTACATGTTTTGTGGTATCCCGGCAGATACCACCAAATGGAATTACTGTTACTGCCACTTGTTCTGTCGGAATTACCGGCAGATTATAAATGGTGGTAAGTGGCATTAATCCCCATTCCATGGAGGCCTCCATGTTGGGACTTTCCGTTAATACTGGCACCAGTAATACCAGTTATACGGGCATTGTGTAGTGGCGGGGTGGCAGAATTTCCTGGCGGCTCGTAGCTGCAGGTAAATCTTGCCACCCCATCACCAAACTTGTAGTTTGCTGGTGCAGTAACAGGCTGGTAAACAATATTACTGGAATGTTAATACCGCACCGACAAACATATAATGAGGCTCAATGTGTTGTTAGTACATGAAACATAAATCCATAGACACCATTGACCAGTAACAAGTATTTTTATATATACGATAAGCATGAGAAAAATCACAACTAATATTTATGAAAAGGACGTTTTTAGCATCAGTCATAAAGTATAATACACCTATTGGCTGAATCATTTTTTTGCCTGCTACAATGCACCATTAAAAACCTTCCCTCATTTCCTAGAAAAACAAGAGTAATTGAAACCACAAGATCAAGTAAGAGGATAATGATTGCGTACTGATTTACCCCCATTGTCTGCCAAAGTACAGCATGAAATATCTTTCCTTTTGTCATTTGATCTAAAGCTGGTAGATATCATATCACTGTAAATTGCCTCCATAGTGTTATAATGAGCCATATCTCACAGTCACATTTCAAATATTGGCAGAGTGCCACGAATCCAGGTCTTCATGATCAGACACATGGCAGAAAGATATCTAGACCCGCCGGATGTTACACATGTTTATGAACCTTCTCTGTATAGCATAACATTCCAATACGTGGGTATACTGGAATCTAAACAGCAGTTATCTTTTGGATTGTTTATAAAATCCTACTAAAATGTAAATATGAATGAACAGAATGAGGCTAAATGTTTTTTGTGCAGATAATAAGGAGTGTAATTGACTCTATGCAAACATTTAAAATGGTATGTGTGTTCTTCTTTAGTTGGTCTGCAGATAAACAGCCATTGTCCATCAGATTTGTATTTGTACTTTTGTGTGTATAGCATTTCTATATGTATAAAATGCCAACAACTGAGCACTTTTCCATAATCTAAAAGCAGGACAACAATATTTGAAGAGTGACAACAAGTAATACATGTTTATATTAGGCTGGAGAGGAAAAAAGATAAGATTTCATATGGGCGTGAAAATGGGGGAAATTAGTACGAGGGGGTTAGAGAGAGGGCCGAAGTTCCATTGTCTGGGAAGAAGGAGTACCAAAGAGTAGACATTAAATTGAAATCACAGTGCTGTGGGTACAGTAAGGAAAAAGAGAGCTTGAGTTCAAACAGTATGAGAAGGGGTATGCGACAAGTGATGACAGATAAAGTGGAGCTAGAACCACATAGACATTTGTGTCTTAGCAAGATCCGGTGAAAGATAAGGCTGTATTCAAATTACATCTGAGATAGTGAGTGTAGGGCAGATGAAATTGAAGATTGAGAAGGAATTAAAAGAATGAGATAAACCAAGTGATTGTCGATAGAGAGAAAAGGGGCCCAACGACATGCTGGGAGGCCAACCAAAAGAGAAGAGCAGTAAAAGAGACAAGAGAACAAAATAACAGAAACAATAATTTTTGAATCAGAACAGTTCTGATTTTGGGATTGTTAAACAATTGCTAGCGGCATCTCTGAGAAATATTTTAGATTTGAGCAGACAATGTGAGAGAGGTGTTGAAAATCACGCCAATACTGCGTGCAGTGACAGAAAAAAAGGCGAACACGAGGAAAGGAAAGAGAACATAAAGGGGGAGAATTTGAAATAAACGAAGATGGAAAGAAAAACAATGCTGTTTTAGTGGGGTTCAAGTGCATGTAATATGAGTGCTTACATTGTTAAATATCAAGTAGGCAGGTAGACAGAGAAGAATTAAGATTGTCAGAGAATTTGGGAATGACAGAAAGATATGGAAATCATCTCATAAAAATGATGAGAATCCAGATTCGGTGATGGTGGGTGATACGGGGGAAGTATAGAGAGAGAAGAACAATGGTTAGAGAACTGGGGGATACTGAATTGTAGACAGAGTGGAGCTGATTGTGTGTGAGACCAAGAAACAGAGAAGGAATAGTCAGAGACATAGGAGGAAGCCCAAGTAAGAGAGCATGGTTAGGAAAGAAGCGTGGTCCACAGTGTCAAAATCTGCAGAAAGGTCAGGAAGAACAAGAATGGAGGAGTGTTTAAGGTGGCTTGCTGAGAGTAAGGAGAAGGCGATGTAAAGCAGTGCAGTTTCTGTTGAGTGCATAGGTCAACTGCCAGATAGATATAGAGGAAGTAATGAATGTTGATGAAGAACATCTGAAACTTGTAAATAAGCCACCTATTCAAGTGCTTTGGAAAGAAAGGGAAGGCGGGAGGTAGGACCGCAATTTAAGGCTGATATGGTTCAAGGGTAGATTTTTTGAGAATTGGAATGATGGCTGGAATGATGGTACCATGTTTAAAGGCAAAGGTGAAAACAGCAGTGGAGAGGGAGGACAAATGAGAGTAGCCAGGAATGGGGTAACAGAAGGGATGATTTTAAGAAAAAGAATGGAGAGTAGAATGAATAGGTGTAAGTAGGCAATGATCAGATGCAAAAATTAGATTTCCTTCATCATTGCTCAGTGTGGTGGAGAGAGGAGCACAGAGAGTGGATCTGTGTTGGGAGCCATGGTTGTGGTGGTTTGCAAGAATGAGTGGGCAGGTGAAGAGGATAAGATCAGTCAAGATTAGCGATAAGTGAATAGTTTACGGAAGCCAAAGAATCATTAGGGACTAGAAGAAAAAAAATAGGAGGTAGGTGGTTAGTAGAGTTTAGGAGAAGGAAGGAGCATGTAAATGTTTAATCTTATGATGCGTATGAGAGAATTTTGGTGAAGGCGAGATTAGGCTAGGGGAGAGAGTGAGAGGAGAAAACTAAAAGATAAGAAGGAAGTGATAGACAAGTATAAGGGGGAAGCAAAAACAGGGGAAGGAGAAGGAATGAATGAGAAAATTAGATCAAGGGTGGATCCAGAATTATGTGAAGGGGAAGGAAAAGGCACAATGTCTTATGATCTAAGAAGATGGTGAAAGAAACAGGATAGGTGTAGAGTAGATATATGGAGATTGAAGTCACCAAGATGGAAGGAGGTTGATAATAGAGTTGGTAAATCAGCCTCCACTGTCAAACTGTTCTGTGAAATCAGAGGGATCCCTGTTGAAATCATGGCTCTACATAGAAAAGAGAATACACATCTCTTACCTTGCATTCACAGGCATAATTCTAATGATAAGAAGATTAGGGGTTGGAGTGGGAAACAATGCCAGGGATTAGTCAGTGTAAGTCATAAACTAAGTACATGAATCCACCAAACGCGATGCTCCTCCCTGTATTTAACTTCTTATAACCACATAAATGAGTTATATTCACATTGAGGTCCCCAACTGTAACCACCCCAATCTTATCTTACTAAATAAAAGAACGAATGTGTGATAGAGTTATACCCCTAATTTAGAGAAAACATAAAAAAGGCACATAGGGGTTCACTAAAATACCAACTTTCTCAAGGTGAAACCAAGTGTAGGTAACAGACGGACAACTTGGCATATGCATGGGATCAGAGGAAATATATTTAAAAGGAGTGAAAGAAGAGTATTCGGAGCAGCAAAAGCAGGCTTATTTTTTAACCTGTGGGTTTTGTGATGCCGGCTCAACTTAATGGGGCACTGAATTTCAGTAGGGGCAGCATGTTAGCAAACTCAGACTGTGACAGCAAGAGGTGTGAAATTCTGGCCTGAATCTTGTGTGAGTCAGTATTGTGAGTGCATAAAAACATACAAGGTAAAGGGGGGTGGATGAATTTGGCATTGCATAACAGCTGATGTGATCAGTTGGCACCACAGCATAGCTCACTATGGACTGAGTTGCAAGGAAGGATAAGAATAACAGTTTACTTACTCTACTAATACCCCAACACCACAAACCTATCTCCTGACTAATGTTCAAGGCAGCTCACTCCATATCTTTTTGGTGCAAAATATTGGTGCAGATCATGGGTACAAATTGACACACTAAATTCGATGGCAAGCTCAGACTGTGCAATGTGCTTGGAGGACGCAAAAAAGAATAAACATGCAGTTTAGAAGCTGTTTTTGCAAGGAAGATGTGAGGTGAGGAATGTGAAATCCATTTTGCTCAAAACAAGATTTTGTATAAACACTTACTGAGCAGGAACCAGCACAGAAATGTAACTCTTTTGCTTCTGTTTCTTTTCTCGGAATCTTTGTGCCAAGGTGCGGGCTGAACACCTGCGTTCTCAAACCTTCTCGTGGGTTGGAAAAAAGGAGGTGATATTTGATTGACACATGACATCACAGTCAATGGGCAGGCATTTTCTATAGGCAAACATACATCAATGGGCAGCTCTGAGCAGCTGGTTTAAAAGGGATGTGCAGTGAACTCATTTTCTTTTTCTTCCTGGGCTCTCAGAATGTGAGGCATATGCTGACAGTGCAGGCAGGTTGGCACGGAAGACTTTGCTGAGTTAATTCATGCTGAGTGGGAATAAAAGCAGATCAAGAAACTTTCCACTGAGAGCTCTGTCCAGGCATATGGAGGAGAGTGATTGTCACCACTCTGAGTGGAGGGGGAATCCTACGATTGCGATCTGAGGGCAAAGAATCCAGGAGAGATCCCAGTAAAAATGAGGTGCATGTCTGTTTGTCTTGTGAGTGCATTCTGCAGGCAGTTGCAGCCTGGAAATGTGTGCTACATTCACAAATGTAGACAGCTATTTCTCATTTGTTTTATTCACCATCCAAGCAGCAAGCTTCAGATATAACAGATGATTTATAAGCTGCCAAGACTAGTGATCAGCTTCAAGGTCAGAAAAGCTGTGTTCTGGCCATATATCGCAAAAGAGGGTGATTCAAGACAAATGGGAGAAAAAGGTATTTACTGTGGGGGAAGCTTCAGAAATTAAATGTGTTTGTGGCTATTTTTATTTTCATTTTTTAATCACACGGAATGTCATGTCAAAACTCATTACATTGCACATGTGTGTTTGTAATTTTCATAAATCTCTATAAAATCTCTTATAAAGCAAAACAAAGAAGTAAGTCAGCATCAGTCTGTTTATTATGTGTCCTAGTTAATTGCGATAACATACAGACAGGTATGAAGCTGGTGAAGTTTTATTTACCATGTGTGGTATTTTCATTTTACCACATGTGGTAAATTGCAAGGTCACTGTGAATGGGCTCATATCCTAAGGGGCTGGTTTCATAGATGACAGTATTCAGGTGTCCTGGTAAATTTATTCTGAGATACCGCCAGACAGACCCCAATTACCACATGATAATGAAATTGTGCTCTAGTTCGCACTAGGTCTGGGTTGTAGCTTGCTGCTTATGATCCTGATATAAGAATAATATCAGGTAGCCCTATGTATGTAACATATTTATGGTACATTGGCCGGGAAGCAGTAAAGCAATTACTGGCTGTGGTTTACCATAGTCATACTGTGTGCTCTTTCTGGATCCTGAAGTGCATTGTGAGGAAAGTGGCAAGGATTGTGCTGTGTGCACACTGAGTTTCTATCTAGTGTGCTATAGACAAAAGGTTCAGAGATGTTGGATATAGAAGCAGAGTTTTCTGATTTATCGAGTTACTTAGAGACAAAAATATCAAGGCCTACATGGTCATCTGAAAATCTGGTAATTTGGAAAGACAGAATTAGCATTGCAGTGGTGAAAGAAATCCAAAAGAGATTTTTGATGAAGTAAGCACTTGACAGACGTGTCTTCTTAGAATATTTCAAGCAAACGATTGAATGCAGGAGAATGACTGTGTCATTAGGTGGTGTGCCAAGTTGTGGTTTTTGTTACATACGTTTATGAAGCTGCATGGAAAAGATGATAATGTCATTGCTGAGTTACAGTGCAGTTTAGATGCAGAACGTGAACAGTTGCTACAAATAGGAGCAGATTTGAAACATTGAGAGCTGTACACATAGCTTCAGGCCTAATGTAGCGATCTCAGTACACAGCTGGCTCAGAGGGACAAACAATTTGCAGAGAGTTAAGGAGAAGTAATAAACTTGAAAAATGTGTTAGACAGTGTATGAAAAGATAGTGATGTGTCAATTTCAGAAATTCAAACACATAGAAAGGATAGGGGTGTGAAATCTAAGGAATTGCATGTAATGGAAAATGAAATTTTTAGACTATTAGAAGAAAATGAAGGAAACTCCAAAACAGTTGATCATTACCAGGCACACATCAATGAGTTGCAAGGGGTAATTACAAAAGGGAGGAATGAGAATTCTGCTCTTTGTCATGAGGCACAACAGCTCTGTGCACAGTACAGAGAAATGAAACAGCAAATCTCAAGTTTTGTATCTCAGGAAAAGTGACAGTGCACCACGTTCACTAAAGCTGAGTTTAATCACAGCCGTAGTCAGGGAAAGTTGCCAGCATCTGTTTTTTTCTTGACAAGACCTGGTCCAGTGTTTGAGGCTGAACCACACACAACTGCTCACTCACAGGCGAACAGGGAAGGAAAGTACACATCCCGTAATGGACCATTCAGTTAATTAAAGATAGGGGTGTACCGAATAGTACATTTACTATTCGGCCGAATACCAAATAGTGGACGAAACTATTCAGCCGAAACTGAATAGTTACTGAATAGTAGGTTACTAATGGAAATGTGTCACGATATGCATAAAAAAACAAAACTGTTGGCTTTGCCAATGCTTGTTGAAACAGTCCTTCAGTGAAGGACATGCTTATAAATAGATCATAGCATAGATAACAAATGCACAATAAATAAATAAAATAAAAATTCCTTAGTTACTTCTTATGGCACATCACAAAATTCTTAGGACCCTATAAATGTATGTTCCTTTGTTACTCATTAGAGGCCCCTTTAATTTACAATGGCCCTCATTACGACCCTTGCGGAAATCAACTGACATGACCGCCATAGCGTAAATAGCGTTTCCGCCACTGCACGATGGAGGAAAGTGCGGCTAATTCTGACCCATCGGGCACGAGCATTACGCCATGGCGGAAGTGCAAAGTCCGCGATGGCGGAAATGACCCCAAAACGCCCCTTACCGCCGTCGTACGTCGCCCTAGGTGCAATTCCGCCACCCATATTAGCGGTCACCGTAACGAGCGGTCAGCGCAAAATACGGTGACCGTAAATATACGGAAACGGAAGTAAAAACATGGGGCCGGAACGGGAAACAGCACGCCGTACACCTATAAAAGCAGAATCCCAACACAACCATTAAAAATCCGACCCTGAGACACATCCCAACCCGTTATCCACCCCAGTTAAAAAAATAAATATGGGAAAAGTTGCTAAAAAAGCGTGCGACCGCAAGCGGCAGGTCCACTTCTCCCACGAGGAACTCACCGTGCTCACAGAGAGCCTCCAGGAGAACGCTGCCGTCGTCTTCTCGACGCAAATGACCAGGACGGCACTTGCGAACAAGAAGGCCATATGGGCGCTGGTGGCACAGCGGGTAAGTGCGGTGGGGACCGCACCCCGCAACCCACAGCAATGCAGAAAGCGATGGGACGACCTACGAATACGCGTCCGGAGCATACTCTCTGCCAACCGGAATATTGCCACAGCTACCGGGGGAGGATCGGAATCACCCATCAAGTTGACCCCCTGGGAAGAAATCTGTGCCTCCACCATTGGAATGGAGAGCATAGAGGGAGTCGGAGGGATGGAGAAAGGAGTGCAGACATCAGAAGAATCAGGTAGGTGGCCCAAATGAAACTATGCCAAATCCACAATTACCAACCATGTGCAGTACCATGTGTCCCCATAGTGCACTAGAAACACATGTCCAGGAGAACGTCCACATACATTGCCATGACAGCGCCCCTTAAAAGTCAGATTAAATAAATAAATATTTACAAATCCAAAAAACACACTCTACATGTGCAGCATGCACACCCTAACTGCAGACTGCCAAATAACTGCATCCCCAATGCACAAAAAAATGAGACCACCTCCAAGGCCCTGACCCAATTCACCCCCAGGTACCACCCCAATGCATGTGATACAATTGCCATTACAATTACCACAGACCCATGAATAACGCTCGCCCTCCTTTACTCCACCACAGGGTCAGATTCCAACGACGAGCTTCAGGACACCCCTACCAGCACACCTGCAAAGACGGCCAAGACCAACGGCCAAAGACCCTCCACCTCAGCTGCACGGATCAAGACACGTCAGCAGCACGAATCGAGTGGCAGCACACTGGAGGGGACATCAACAGGCACCCCAGCAGCCAGCATGTCCACAGCAGCAGCACCACAGGTCCCCCCAATGGATGCCACAGAAGGCACTGCTTCTGGTGGCAGCAGCACCATAGGTGAAACTGCTTTCATGCCAGCATGCTCCGACACAGAAAACGGTGCTGTAGATGTAGGATCCATCCATGACCTGTCCCAATCCCCCTGTATGTTTCATCCCCTACACCATGAGGACACCACGCAGGGGCACCCACAAGACGACGACTGGCCAACCCCAACAAGGCCTGTTGCAAGGCAACATGAGGCGTCCAGCCCCTCTGTGACACCACCGCAAATGGGCAAGGCCCAGCAGAGGCAACAGTCCCTCGAGCAGATGATAGTGCAACAGCAGCAAATGGCCACGCTCCTCAAGGAGCATGCTGATGAATGTGGGGGTTCTAAGGCAGCCATTGAAACATCTACTGAGACACTTAGGGCAGAAATGGAGCGTAGTACAGAGACACTAAGGGCACAAATGGAGAGAAGTACCGAGAGCCTGAGGGGGGAACTGCATGCGACGTCCAAAGACGTATGTGGTGAACTTGCCGCTGTGCGCCGTGTGCTCACTGAGCTCTCACAAACCCTTAGGGACATGCATGGACGTGAGCAGGCAGAGACATCATCCGTTGCAAGTTCCGTCCAGGGCAGCCCCCAACGCAGATCTGGGAGGAACCTGCGCTCCACAGGCAGGGGTGCCCCTGATACCCGGAGAGGGGGCTTGCAATAGCGTCTGACCAATGACAATGAGCATCACTGGACACTGGTGTTCGTGGGGGGGGGGGTAGGAGGGTGGAGGGGGTGTGTTGTGCTACTTTGGGTGGCGGGTCGATTGGGTGTGTAATGTCATTTCACATCTGCAATACAATTCTTCATATTCATCCAATGAGATGTGTGGACATTGATCTCTGTGTACGAGGCCTATCCTGGTGTACAGGCCACATTGTGCATGTTCCCGACACACACAGTGCCACAAGTCCCGTGTCCATGTAACAGCCACCAGGCGTGAGTGCTAGAAGCATGCATCTATGAGATTCTGACGTAATTCACGGGCCTCCTGTGCCTCGCGGACCCCTTGAGGTGCTGCCACATCCCCACCCTCATCATGACCATCTTCAGGTGCTAGCAGTTCTGCGTCGGGGGGCATGGCCACATTCCTACGTACGCACATGTTGTGTAGCATGACACATGCCATGACCATCTTTGCCACCTTCTCATGGCGGTACAGGAGTGCCCCGCCAGACCTGCTGAGGCAGCGGAAACGAGCCTTCAGTAGGCCGAATGCCTGTTCTATGACCACACGGGTACGTGAGTGGGCATGGTTGTAGTCCTCCTCATGCTGGTCCTGTGGGTTCCGGATTGGTGTGAGGAGCCATCTCTTCAGTGGATACCCGCAATCACCTGTATGTGGACAAGAAAGGATGTTTGTGGAATGTCATTGCTACGTACGCACCCCCCCCCCCTTCCTGCCAGGTCATTCACGCATCACCTACCCCACATACTCATGCATTAAATGAGACTCACCGAGTAGCCAGGATCGGCGCCCTGCGTGTCGCTCCATGTAGCGTGGTATTCTAGAGTTCCGCAAGACCATAGAATCATGTGTTGATCCTGGAAATCGGGCAGAACAATGTGTAAAGATCCTGTTGGAGTCACACACCATTTGTACATTGATAGAATGATATTGTTTCCGGTTGCGGTACTGGGCCTCCATGGCATGTTGGACAACCAATTCCACATGGGTGCAGTCGATGGCACCAATGCAACCCGGTATGCCGCCAAGTGCATGGAATCCCACTTTTGTGTTTGTAAGCTCCTGCTCTGAGCGTGGTAAAGAGATGTAGTCGTCTGAGTGCTTCAGGAGGGCATCAAGCACTTGGAATAGTGTCCGTGAGATTAGTGGCTGTGAAATGCCATGCAACTGTCCGACTGTGTGCTGGTAGGTGCCTGTGGCCAGGAAGTGGAGTACAGACACCACCTTCAGTAGGGGTGGGATGGCGGTTGGGTTATCTATCATGCTGACAAGGTCAGCGTGTGTCATGTCGACAATGGCGGTTATGGTGTCCCGGTCCAAACAGTAGAGGGTGTGAATCTGCTCAGCTGTGAGGTTGAACGGATTAGCTCGGAGGCGTGGGATTGCGGGCTGCCTGCGTGGTGGTAGTGGCTGTGCTGGTGGGGCTTGCTGGCCATGCCTTGCCCTCCTCCTCCTCCTCCTGCGTCTCCTCTGTGCGGCCGGTTGTTGCAGTCGTTGGCGTTCGTCTTCTTCTTGAAGTTGGAGTACTTGCAGTGCAATCAGGTCCCCCAGGCCCAACATCGCTAGTCCTGCCGGTAGCATTCTGGAGTGGGTGTGGTTGTGGGAGGGGTTTGGGTATGCAATTTATGTGTTTTCAGGCTGTATAGCCTTCACCTGTGGTGATTCATTCCACCTGTGTCAGCTGCAATGCCTTTCGTGCGAGCACGTTCCGCACACGACGCTGCAATTCGACGCATGGCATCTTGCATTTGCATTCATGTTCTTAATCCCGTAGGCTGTGGAATATTGGTTTATATGTTAATTCTGCTATGGTCCCATTGTTGCACATACGATATTTGCATTCGCGAGCAGACTTGTGAAGGGTCAGTGGAATGTAGTGCTCGATCAACGGTGGACCCTCATGCAGCACTGTACCGAGGTTCACCGACGGCGGGGAGTCCCATCAGTGATTGAGGGCAGTTACCATTTTCACACACAGCCGCACTGCATAGATGTATTTGTGAATACAAGCGTTCACAGATGCCTTTTCAATGTGATGTTGCAAATTAGGAATTCGAAGGACAGCGCTTTCGGTTTTCGACTAGCGGCGTGGAGACGCCCACAGGTCTGACTGGAAATGTAACGTTCTATTGTTGAATGTCCTTGGGACAGGGCCCATGACGGGAATGCAATGATTGATATGATTTGAATGGGATGCGCTATAGCGTAGTGGACGATAAGGCAGGACGTTCCCAAATACATGTGACTTCACTACACAAGGAATCCGGGCAGGAGCACAGTGGATTTTGAAGGCTGCATTACGCACAGACTCAATGGACATTTCGAATGTTATGTGAGTGAATATTCAGGCGTTTTCATAACGGGATGAGGGAATGATGAATGGATGCATGGGAAGATGATTTAATTGGGAGTCGGCCATGTACATGGCTATTTGGAATGTATCCCATTCCCCTGCGCTATGTGATGCAAGGCTGCCATAGTGGGACCATCGTCTGTCTGCCCTTGTTGAACCCTCCCTGTCTCGACGCGCCTTCAATCACTTGTGTCTATGCACGTTGATGATCCCATCTGATGGATCCTGTTCTGACAGGCGCATGCACACAGACACTCGTTTGAAATAGTGTATTCACCTCGATTTGTGTCGTCATGATTCGCAAGTGATTTTTGGGTGCAATTGATCCTTATGAGTGGGCTAGCATGCATATGGTTGTAGGTTTGGTGTATTGAATGTAGTGAGTAATACATATGAAGTTCGGATGCCCATACTATCATTTTTTTCATTTGGGTGACAGGTATCTCCTCCCCTTCTGCCGCTGCCATCTGTACGCCACTCCTGCAGATGGCTTCTACAGTCGACACCTGCAGCTTCGAGTTAATCAGTGGAGCACCATTAAGATCTTATGGGACGATCGCCAATGGCCCACATGCCCTTACGCAGTACTAGTGGCTAGGTGCAGCATACCTAGCTTCCAGCTGGACTAGTGCCTACTTCATGGGACGGGCCTGCGGTCCTAGGCGCTTCCATGTTGCCTTTTTGGACGTGGATGTAGCCCCTGTGTGCCATGGAGGTACAGGGCGTCACACATGGGGTAGCTGGTCATTTATTGCGGATGCAGCCCACAGTAATGCTGATCATTTGTGAGTTTATGCTCAAATGGCTGTATGGGCTTGGTGATTTTGATGTGCATTAAATTTATATTCAGATATTAACCGTGTAGCGTTATTCTTTGCTAGTAATGTGGCATATTCCGATTTGTGGCGCGATGTATTGTGAGGTGTTCTGCATTGGGTTCCGGCTTCTGGGTACAGTTGTGTGGTACGTGCTTATGCTGATGGTTGGTTTGACTACTGCCATGTGTACAGGGCTGGTGCAGTCTCCCTCAGGTTACTGCTTTGACTGTTGGTTTACACTGGTGGCAAGCGATGGGGACTGTTGTTGTTTTGTGTCATGGAATTTTCAGTTCATTTTGATGTACTTGCACCTTCAGATGCCTGTGCTGCATCAGTATGGCAATGGTGTGTTGCCAATTGGGGATGGCCACTCACAGGGCACTTGGGGCCCCTGCATGCATTTGTTCGTTGGCATGCATGGGTGACTTGTACATTTCACTGGTTGCATGGTGTGACTGCATTGCGCCTACGAGAAGTTGTGCAATGTGGCCAGGGAGTGGAGTACAGGCACTCAGTAGGGCCATTACGGTTGGTTCGCGATGCCGTAGTTCTCGCCATGGCGGAATGGTACTTTCCGCCATGCTTGATGGCGTTAGGTGAATGTCCGCTGGGGTCAGCATTCGCGTACCGTTGCGCCATGGCGGATATTGCGGTTTTGCACGGCGCGCGTGCGCGTACTTGGTGCAGTTAGCGTTGGCGTTCATTACGGTGTCGCTAATCGCATCGTACTTTACGGTGACGGGTCATAATCGCAACGGGCGGTATTCGATGGCGGTATTACATTTCCGCCATCGTTTTTCGTATTCCGCAAGGGTCGTAATGAGGGCCAATATCACTTAAAGCACTGGAGAGTAAGATATATTTGAAAGGTAGGAAGATATAGACAGTTTTTTCCACTAAATGTGGGCTGTCCACCTATATATTTCGCAAACACAAGTGCACCAGCAGGCAACAGATCTATGTCAATAGCCAACATTCTCCAATTTGCAAAAAGATTGCACCGGTGCAAGTGCCATTTTCTACAATACAATACTAGGACAAGGGAATACATTGTCATAGTGCAAACAACTTATTATTTGTAAATGAAGGGATATCTTACAGAATATCACAGAGGGAACTAAGCACCCCCACAACAGCATGTTCACCAAAAGCACTGCGATCTGGACCCACAGGAAAGGTCCGCTCTGTGCAATTGAAGCCCCCTGCCCTTTGATCCGAGTCAGATGTAAATGCTGGGAATATTGAAGCCCCCTTCCCCTTAATCCCACTCAGATGTAAATGCGGGCGCTATTAACAGTGATGATTGATGTGTTTGTGCACCTCTCCAGCCTCCCTAGGGCTTCCTGCATCACCCGCCTTCCGCTCTCGGCCCTGCATCATAATTCAGTGGCTGTACGTGTGTTTACTCGTGCCTGATTGTGGGCCTCTGTTCGGGTCTGTCTGTGCCTATTATATATAGCTTGTTTGCTGTGGTGGAACTTCGGCTTCCAGTCATAATTAATTAATTATTCAGCCGAATGCTGAATAGCTAATTTCAGCCGGAATTCTGCCAAATAATTACTCAAAGCTGAATTTCGGTACACCCCTAATTAAAGATAATGAAGTCTATCAAGGCTTTAATGAAACTATTCAAAAAAGGGGAAGATAGATGCATCGAAGATCATCTTGAAGGCGTATTTGATATTTTTAAGATGCTTCAAATCCCTAGGGCCCAAAATGGGTAATATTTTCATCTCACATTAGACACTTGTCTTGTGTGGACTTTGAGGAATCAATTAGACTTCAATTATCACCCTATCATTTCATTCAGCAAGCCAAAAAGGCAGCTTATAGCATGTCTGCACAGCCAAATGAATCTCCTCGCCAATTATTTTCTCAAACCTAAAAAGGGCAGAGGTAAAGTCTGTAAAGATGCCACTAGAAACAGCCCAAACTCAGGAAAAGAAAGACACAAAACACAATCAAAGGGGGCGTGGCTCCATGGAGAGCAACACCCCAAACTCCTGTGTTCCAATCCATAGATCCCAGTGACAGAAACTCGTCCATTAGTCCTTGGTATCTTGGTAAAGCACCAAAGGTGGGATTTTGCTATTATATGCCAGGCTAAATAACAACAACAATCAGATGTACAATGGTCCATATGAGACATGGGGTGCCCAGAGTAGATTTGACCCTAATACAATGGTGTATGGCCATCAGAAAGGACCAGCTATGTGGATAGATTCATTGAAAATGGAAATCAGCACAGGGAACAATTTTCACCACTTCAAAGAAACAATGTCAGTTATGCACCTCGCCAAAATAGACAGTCCCCACTACAGTTTGACCATGGTCAAATGATGGTCACCCCATGCTCCCCACCTCACGTGTCATGGGAATTTTGCTGTTTTTGCTTTTTGTTTGAAAGTCACATTTTGCTGTTTTTGCTTTTAGCTTGAAAGTCACATTTAGCTGTTTTTGCTTTTTGCTTTAAAGTAAAATTTTGCTACCCATTGCTAACTTCTCTGGACTTTGCTTGTAAACTGCTACTTCTCCATAACTTTCTGGCCCAGTGACCTCACAACTCCATTTCGTTCGACTCCTACCCACTTGGCCCCCTTGCTTCTACCTCCTCTCCTCGCTTCCACTCCCATGGCACTTTCTGTTTCTTCTATCTTTTCCAACTGTTTCTCCATTGATTACACTTCCGTTCTCTCTAGGTCTGGCAGGAAGGAGTTCAAAAAGGATATCTTGGCTTCCAACCCTGGGCTTCCTATCGCCGACACCTACTCCAATGCTTCCTCCTGACAGACCCTCACCGACATCCTCTTTGCCGTTCCGTCTCTGGATCTATGGACTCTTCATATGATCTATGTGCTCTGTCCTACTTCCTCATCTCCCATTAATGGTGGCATTCGGTGGGATGTTCTCATGGCTACCTTCGACTCCTCTAAAGTCATCATAAATGTCTACCTTAATGGCACTGTCATGGTCAAAGGCTCTCAGGCCAATCTCCTCCTCTTTGACAGGCGCCTCATCAATTTTCTCTCTTCTTCTGCTGTCCCGTCCTCTCCCCCCTTGACTATTTTGCCCTCTCTCTCCTCCTCCTCCCCTCCTAGGCCACCTTCTTCACCTGCGCAGGGCATACCTCTGATCTGTACCCCTCCCGGAAAGGTCTTTAAGGCTGGAAACCTTCTTCATCTCGCCACTCTCAACTCCTGCTATTCTGTCAAACACTCCTCTGACATTTGCCACCTCCTAGAAGAACTTTACCTTGATGTCCTTGGTCTTACTGAGACATGGTTGACAGCCAGCTCTGTCATGAGCTTTGGCACTCTCTTGCAAGATGGTTACAAGATCATATCCACACCCAGATCCTCCCGGTCTGGTGGGGGGTTAGCCATGATCTTTGCTGAGTGGATTCCTGCCTCCATCATTCCCACTCAGACTTACTACTCTTTTGAATGCCTTGTCTGTAGGCTCTCTCTAGCTTCTAGCCACTCTCTTACTGTGGCTACTATCTACCGGCCTCCTGGTCAAATATCCTCATTTCTCTGTGAGTGGGCAGACCTCTCCTCCTCCCTCCTGGCCTCTACCACTCAACTTCTCCTCCTTGGTGACCTCAATATCCATCTAGATTCTTATTGTTCCTCCTCGTTACTCTAATGCGACCTCTGTGACTCCCTCTCCCTGTTCATCCTCCCCTCTGGCCTTACTCACTCTGGAGGGTAGACACTCGATGTCCTGATCTCCTCTGATATCCCCCTCTCCATCCCTCTGAACACTCCACTCTCCTGGAGCGATCATTCCCTCCTCTCCTATCCTCTCTCCCTCTCTTTCCCCCAGGCCAAGCCAACCCCAACATTGCCACCTACCTTCTCGGACATCTGGCCCATGAAACGTGTGTCAGTTGAGGCTCTCACCGCCACCTTCTCTCCCCCCTCTGCCCCCGGCTGACTCACATCCTGATACAGCCCTGTCCCTGCTCTACTCTTCTATTTCGAATACTCTTGATCCTCTTACCCCTGTCATGAGGATCCGTTTTAAGCCCAAAGCCAAGTGCAATTCCAGGTATGACTCCCAACTAGCTACACTTAAACATAGGTTTAGGACAGCAGAGAGGAAATGGAACGCTTCTTGTTCATTCTCTGACAAACTGGCCTGACGCCTGCTCCAAAGGCAATACCGACTCTCTGTCCTCAGCATCTATAAACTCGGCCAAACTCTTTAAAATCTGCAGGGTTCTACCCTGCCTGTTGCCTCCCAGGCTGTTTGCAATGCCCTTGCCTCACACTTTATCTCAAAAACCCAGGACATCTTGTCAACCCTCTCCTCCCCTTCCTGCTCTCCCCTCTCTGTGTGTGCATGCTGACCCTCCTGAAGCCACCCCCCACCCTCTTTCTCATCCTTTCCTCTTTTCTCCCCAGATGAGGTCGCTAGAAAAGTCTGATCTATGAAAGCCTTGTAGAAACAGGTTCATCCGTGTTCCTCTAAAACAATCAAGCACCATATTCATACCCTTGTTCCAGCCCTTGCTGATTTCTGCAACCTCTCCTTTGTCTCTGGATCCTTCTCCTCCTCTCTGAAGCACTCCCTTGTGCATCCTCTTCTCAAGAAACCCACAGCCGATCCTTCTTGTTCGGCTAACTATCGGCCAATTTCCATCACTCCTTTTCTAGGCAAACTCCTGGAAAAGCTGTCCATCTCCCAGCTTAACCTTCCTTCTGATTATGTTGACTATCTCCACGATCACCATTTTGGCGTTAGAGCTGCCAGAGCACAGAAACTGCTCTCCTGAACATACATGAAGATCTGCTCTCCAACCTCGACTCTAACAATCCCTCTGTCCTCATCCTACTTGATCTTTCTTCTGCCTTCGACACGGTCAACCATACCATCCTGCTCAACCGTCTCTGTGATATCCTGGGTATCACCGATCAGGCTCTGGCCTGGCTGACCTCTTTCCTCTCAGATCAACCCTCCCAGGTCCAACTTGGGTCCTTCCTATCATCTATCTCCCTCTCTACCTCTGGTTTTCCCATGGGGTCTAATCTCTCACCCGGGCTTTTCAACCAATACCTGGCAACTCTTGCTCACTGCATTGCCTTTCTCTGCTCCAATTTCCAGTGATATGCTGACGACAGTCAACTCATTTTCAGGCTGCCCTCGACCACCTCCTCTCCTTCTCTCATCTCTGATTGCCTAACTGCCATTCAAGTTTGGTGTGCCACCAGCGATCTTTGTCTGAATGCCAGCAAGACTGAGATCCTCCTCATCGGCTCACCTCCACCCTCCTTTCCCCTCACTCTATGGCTGGCCTCCTACACCGACCAGCAAGGCTAAAAACCTCAGGGTCATTTTTGATTCCACACTTTCTTCTCCACCCATATCTATGATGTCTCTAAAAAGTCAAACTTCCTACTTCACCTCCTCAAAGGTACTCTGCCTTTCCTCTCCTTCCCTCAGAAGCTGACTTTCTCCCAAACTCTGGTTCTGTCTAGGTTGGACAATTGTAACAGCCTCTTTCTAAATCTACCTGCCTCTACTCTTCGCCCTCTTCAACTAATCGAGAACAGGACTGCAAGACTTTTCCTTGGCCTCAAACACTGGGGTTGTATCTCTCTGGCTCTGAAATCTCTCCATTGGCTCCCAGTGGATGAAACGATTAAATTCAAAACCCGCTGCATTGTTCACAAGGCTTTCTGGGACCTGGGTCCAAAATACCTCCCTTTTCAAGCTCTTCGCTCTGCTACCTCTATCTCCCTTAGGGTCAGTCGTTTTTCAAAGAAACAAACTGAGGGTAGATCTGTGTCTTCAGCTGGGGCCTCCTTCTGGAACAGCCTCCCTGCCACTCTGAAACTTGAGGAGCACCATCTCCAGTTCCAGAAACACCTCAAGACCTTCCTCTTTGCTACTCCCTTTGCCCCCCTTCCATGCTGATCTGTTCTCTCTCGGCACTGTGCACATGACCTACCCTCTGTCTTCTGGGCCCAGGTACCTGCTCACCCTGCCACCCACCCACACTGCCTTTGGGCCACCCCTTACACTGGGGTCTATATCTGTACCTATACAGTCCCCCCTCTTCTCCCTACACTTATCAGACATACCCGTTTCACAGCCGATACCCAGAACTTACCACTTGCTGGCTGTACTACCACTGTTTGTTGGCTTATTTATGTATTTATTATTATTATCTGTGTCTCCTTTGCTCCGCACTTACCACTTCCCCCTTCCCTTCCATGCACTTTTCCCCTCTCCCTCTCCCATGCACTTGTACATTCTCAATGTTACTGGGCCTAGTAAGATCGTTGGATTGTTCTCCCCTGTTTCCCTTCCCTTCCCTTGCCTTGTTGCGCTCAAAAAACTTGTGTATGAGCACGATAGAAATAAAATATCAATATCAATATAAATTCAGGGAAAATACAAACAGAAATCAATATACTGAAAGGTACCAGGACAGCTCTTATCACAGTGAATTCAACCATTACCGGTCTAGAGCACACAGGGATTAGTTTAGGGGACATGGACAGGTTCCAATGCTTAGAGGCCCTAGTTAAAATGTTGTCTGAGCAAATAGGAAAACTGTGTACAGTACAAAAACAACAGCCAAATGAAAGTGCAGAATGTCACAATAGTGATCTTGCACGTAGTTAGTCATTTCTGCCATACCGAGAACACAGATGCCCATGAATTACCATTGAATGAAACACTGACTGGCTGAGTGAGATAAAACCAGAAAAACAAACAAATGAATGTGTGACTGGTAATGGAAACGCCCATAAAAAGGGACTGTGGCATAACTTAGATTTGAACCAGACCATTCAGGTATGTGAAAATGAGGAGGAGGAAATAAGAAATAAACATGAAAAACCGAAAGACCAGTGAGCCAAAAGGCAATTTAAAAATAATGTGCAACATGAAAATAAAACATGTGCCATCAAACAAATGATGATTCGTGACCAAATGAATCAATGCAGGGCTGATGGTACATTGAGTATATCAGCAATAATAAATGAAACGAGAGCGACAGCTGACACTCTTTCCTTACTTGATAACCACAATATTGTTGATATCCTCACAGAAATAGACATTCCCCAAAAGGACATATACAGGTCAGTTACCTGAAGAGTATTTTGAGCCACGTATATTCCAAGAGGCAGATATCACAGGTACCGTGTAAAATGCAGGTAAGTGTCACACACCAAGAACTGACATGCTGCCACATGACACTTGTGAAAATATAGATTCACTAGGTCCCAGAATTGAGGTAAGTGGAAATGACCAAGGCAACAAGGAAAAAGCAGCAGAGGAATTGGGAATGAGCACTAATAGTCGCAAGTCAGAGGGGCAGTCAGTGGCTTTACTTCAAATGAGTTCTGAGTCCAAGAAAGTAGACAAAGACATTACAAAAGAAATGGGCAAAAAGTTCAGTAAAATGTCATTTCAGATGCCCCTTTGCCTAGCAAAAAGCCAGCTGGCCTAAGAAAAATAAGCCCTGAGATAAGTAACAGTTCATATTTTCTATGCATACTTGAAGAATCTGAGGATAGACATTATGCTCCTATCACTATTGGAGAGAAATGTAATGCATTTGCAATGATTGCCACAGGTGCCCAAGCAACAATAATGTCAAGCAAATGAATACCAAGCATACATTAGGGGAGATCCCGACATAACTGTTTAAAGTTGAGACACAGTGAAGGCCCTGTACACTATTTCAATGGGGAAGAAATACCGGTGGAAAGTGTCACTGAAGTTGACATAAAGATAGGGAAGCACAGGATGAGACCGAAGGTGTTGGTCACACCCATTAATCAGATGCCATTCCATATTCAAATAATTTCTTGAAGAGGCTGTCACCCCTAATTGATGGTGTGAATGGGGTGTTGTGGTCCTTACCAAAATAAAACACTGGAACTTAAGAAAATAATGGCTAAGAGCAACAATGCAAAATAATGCCACACCATTACTTATTCAGAAAGTGCAGTGGAATTATGACTTCAGAATGGCTGTGCGCCTAGTGTCACTGTCATTCTCATATGTCAGGATGAAATGAGAGGAGAAAATGAGAAACAATCTTTAGAGATTTATTTTCACCCCCAGAAAAAATGGGAGGCACAGATTGATGAAAACACATTTTTACCTAAATGAGGAAAATTGCAAAAACAATATTGCTGCAGAGTCAGATCAGGAAAGATACATTTCAACAATTGCAGAGATACACATGGGAGAAGGACAGACATGGATCTCTATCCATGTAAATGGGCTTCCTGAAATGATTGAAGACACTTTGGCGCTAGAGCAGGAAAATGTTTCATTAATGAAAAAATGTTTAAGCAAATGCTCAACAGAGAGGACATAGGACATTTTAAAAATAAAAAAATCAATGAATTTTTGGGCTGCTTGGCCCTGAATTGGGACAAAGAATTGTGGGAAGATGCATGCTAAAGATTAAAATTGGCTCTAAAACCATTCATCGCAATGTTTAGATTGTAAGCGGAGACCAAAATAAATTCTATTTGGGAAATTACATCATACACAGAATGTGTATGGTGTTAGACTTCTTAAAACAAAAGGTCTCGTTTAGACTGGCTGGAGCCACACCTGAATTTGAAAACAAAAGGCAAGCTTACCATTGTACCTTAATGATGCCATATGCAATTGAGCTTCAAGTAAAGAAGGATGTTACTATTCCAGTGTTTAGCGACAGTTTACAATAGCATTAAAGTACAGAAAGAGGCAACAGATGGAAGGGCCTGATGCATTTGTGTGCCTCAGGGAATCCATGAAAGGCTAGAATGTGCATATGGTAGAGATTGCGGAAGGTCCCATTCAAATACTGTTGGATAACAAATGGTGCCAAGACATTCAATTGAAAGAAAATATGGAATTTGTGATGGCAGTGCAGGAATCCTACTACACTGCTGATTTAAGCAACCCAGTGATTGTTAATGTCCCAGAAAGATGTGTGACTTCACAAGGTGAATTAACAGAATCATTGGATTCTAAACCAAAGGGAATTTTTAGAATTCAGTATGTATACCCTTATGAGCCAAAAGAAGTGATATGCTGTCATCGGGATAATTGTGTCCTATTTGAAGTGTGTTGATCCGAAAGAAAACGGCAGAAAGGTAAAACAAAGCAAGTTTAAGTGGAGTCTAGTATTCCAAAGTATCCGAGGGTGGCAGCTCTCAAAAGAAACACTACCACACAACTAGAGGGAAGCACAAAGGAGGATTTCCCAGAATATTCTAAATATTGTAGAGGAATAGATACGAGCTGCAGATGCTTGCACAGATAACAAGGAAAGGGACCATTTGAGGAAGATTTTAATGGAATTGAAATAGGGTTTTGCCAAAGCGCCTTATGATTGTGGGCTGACTGATTTGCATGTTGTCACACTACCAAAAGGATATGGTAGAGGGCCAGTATTTGTGCAACAATATAGATTACCCTTGGGATGTCTGGAGACCTTGGTTTAAATAATTAAAAAATGTGGAATCTAGAGGCAACATTAGACCTATTCACAATATTTCAAATCATATTAGGTTTGCTAAAGCCCAATGGCCAATGGTGTTTGTGTGCAGACTTGAGAGAATTAAATAAGATGGTGCCTGTTTAAAGGTGCCCTCTCGCGTTTATTGATCAGGGATCTTGCACAAGTTCAAGGGTCAAAGATATTTACCACTCTAGATCTTACAGCTGGGTACTGGTGTGTGCCATTAGCCAAAGACATACAGAATGTATTTGACTTCTCCTTTAACAGATTACAATATACATTGTGCCGGACCCTCTTCAGCTATATCAATAGGTAGAGTGAGTTTAGGATTTTCCTGAGCAAAGCACTGCCGGATGCAGCTGAGAAGGGAATCATATGGATGATGTGCTTATCACGAATGAGGATTTGAAAAGTCACTTAAATGAAATTAGACATGTGCTCAGTCAATTACAAAAGGCTGGGGCAAAGGTATCTTTACAGAAAGCACATTGTGTAGAAAAAGGGTGAACTTTGGATGCCACGAAGTGACAGAACATGGGTTGAAATAGCAAAAGTGGAAGCCATTCAGAAACTAAAAGATCCCACCAATTGGAAAAGCAGAAAAAGCTTGTTAGGAATGACAAGTTGCAACAGGAAATGGATGGAACATTATGCATAGATCACACAGCCTTTGACTTAATTACTGAAGCAGGGTGTACCCTGTAAATGGGAAAAGAAAAAAAGTGAGGCAGTGACTAAGCTAAATCACTGTTTTATAAAAGCGCAATATTTTGCATATCTAAAAAAAACAAGGCTTCTTTGTAGAAATAGGATTCACAGATCAATGTATGTCAGCAGTACTATAGCAAAAACATGATGCAAATAACAAAACCATTGCATATGCCAGCAAGGCTTGCCACTTATGAGACCAAATTTAGTGAATGTGAAACTGCACTTTTGACCACTGTCTAGGAATTACAACCTCTCTGTCCCATTATTCAAGGGGAGTGGGTGAATGTTTAAACACATCACCAGTCTCTGCAATTCTTACAATGTAAAAGGATCTGATCAAGGAATTTGGCACAGTCAAGAATTACATCATGGACGTTAGCATTGCTGGTATTTCCATTGGAAGTGAGGCCTGGAAAGAAAAGAAGGAAGCCATTTGCTCAAGGGCTAGCAGATTTGCATGACTGTACAGCTGTCTGTGCACCTGAAGACGTAGAGCTAGAAACACATTTTAAATGTAAATTGATTTGCGCAATCCCCACACAAGGCTTTCAATGAAGAAACATGCAGAGATCTCCCAACCGTTTAAATGTAGATGGATGTGCATATCATGTGGGAGGGGATTCTGAAAAATAATTAGTGGCAGGAATAGGGAACTGGTGGATTAAATGCAATGACATCCCAAGAATGAGCATGAGGTTAGGACCCAAAAGCAGTCAAGTTGCAGAATTGGCCACTATTTATTAGGCAATATCTACAGCAGTGGAAAATCAACTGATTCTGATTATGATCAAACATTTTGTGGAATATTTACCTGGGTGGAAATTGAGAGGAATGCTCACATATAGCATGAAACATCTCAAACATGGCAAAATGATCCAACCCATAGATAAACTTGTTTTCAGAAAATAACATGACGATTCATTGGTGGAAAATACGGGGTCATCTGAAAAAAACAGGAGAATATGTGGGTGTTGTTTTCTATTGAGCACCTGCTTGGTGAAATTCCGGTGAATGCGATGAAACACTCCAAAGCTCCGGTAATAGTTGATCAGCCTGTGGCACACTGGAGATTTCATACTCCTGTTCAAGACTTGATCAAGGCACAGAAAAAAAATCTTATTTTATTCCAATTTTATAACCACTTGCTAGATGCAAAGCAAAATACTATGACTGAGGAAGGCTGCACAGCCAAAGAAGAACTGAGGGTGTTGTTAAAAAACAAAAAGAGAATTTTGATAGCATGTTGGAATGATGATTCGGGCATCTGTGTCAGGCCAGATTCAGTGGGATTGATGTTGCATCATGCCCATGATGTCATAACTGCGGGTCACATGGGTTTCCAGAAAACTTTGGACATTTTAAAAGATGATGCCTTTTTGCCACACATGTCCCAGGATTTAGAACTCTATACAAGCGGCTGTTTCCCCAACCCACAGGGCACCGTTAATGAAAAGAGGTCCCATATTACCATGGTCAGATTTACAAATATACTTCACTGGGCCCTTTCAAAGGTCAGCACAGGGAAACAGGTATTTGTTGACGTTCACTTGTTTGATGTCCAAGTGGTTGGAATGAATCCCAGCAATGGTTTGCAGTGCACAAACAACAGCCACTTTTTTAGTCAACCATATTTTCTCTAGGCTTGGTTTACCTCAAAAAGTAATTACAGCCAGAGATGAAAAGATGTGCTATCTTGTGTTTTGTGTTTAATCCATGTTTTATTTGGAGATGGTCATGGAGACATATCCTAGAATCCTCATTGTGTATATTGCATATTTTATATTGCTTAATCCGCAGGTTTTTTTTTTCCTCAGGAAAACTTCAAAGGATAGGGAAAAAGAATGAATGTGGTGTACTTGGTTATTAAGCTGTCTTTTTCTTTTTTGATTTAAAAAATGTACTTATTATCCTGCCGGCCACTGGATCTTAGGACCTTGGATTTCCATGGGAGGAAACCTGCAAAAGAAGCAGAGGGAAGATGGTTCATCTTAGTATCTGGATTTATGATGACAATATCATATAACATTTCATAGGAAGGACAAGTCTTAATTGAACCGGTACCACTCTCAGGAACTGTAGAAGAATGTGAAAACTGTTTTGCTCAAAACAAGCTTATTGTTTAAAAGACTTTCAGGGCAGGAATCTAACACTTCCGTATCTTTTGCCTGAATCTCTATGCAAAGGTGCAAGCTGAACACGTACGTTCTAGAACCCTGTAGTGGGTTGGAAGAAGGGAGGTGGTATTTTATTGGGATGTGACATCACAGTCAATTGGCAGGCATTTTCTTACATTTTCTTTAGGCAAACATACAACAATGGGAAGTTCTAAGAGACTGCTTTAAAATAGATGTGCAGTGAAGTGAGTTGTTTTTTTCTTGCTGGGCGCTCTTGGAGTATGGGGCATTTGCTGGCTGTGCAGGCAGGCTGGATCGGAAGACATTCACTGAGTTCAATCTTGCGCAGAGGGAAGCAAAGCAGATAAAGAAACTTTCCACAGAGGGCTCTTTCCATGCAGACGAGGGAGAGATATTCTTAACAGTCAGAGTGGAGGAGGAGTCCTAGCATTGCGGCCCGAGGGGACAGAATCCAGGTTTCTTTAGGTGAAATCTCAGTAATATTGATGCACATGTCTGTTTGTCTTGTGAGTGTATTCTGCAGGCAGTTGCAGCCTTTAAAATTGTGCTACATTCACAAACATAGACAGCTATTTCTCATGTGTTTCATTCACCATCCAAGCAGCAAGCTTAGGATATAACAGCTGGTCTGTAAGCTGCAAAGACTACTGATAAGCTTCAAGGTCAGTTTAGCAGTGTTCTGGCCATCTCTTGCAAAAAAGGGTGTTTGAAGCCATTGGGAGAAAATGTTATTTACTGTGGGGGAAGCTTTATTAATGAATTCCGTTCATGGCTATTTTTGTTTTCATTTTTGATTCACAGGAAATGTCAATATGAAAACTCAGAGCATTGTACATGCTTGTTTGTACTTTTCATAATCGTAAGTACTTATAAAACACACAAACAAATAAGGAAGTCAGCCTTGGTTTGCTTGTTATGTGTCCTAGTTACTTGCTATAGCATACAGACAGGTGTGAAGCTGTTAAAGTATTTTTGTTTTACCACGTGTGGTATTTTCATTTTACTGCACATGGAAAAATGCAAGCAAATACAGGTCACACTGAATGGGCTCATATTCTAAGGGCCTGGTTACATAGATGACAGTATTCCGGTGTCCTGGTAAGTGTATTCTGAGATAACGCCAGACAGACCCCAATTACCATGTAATAATGAAATTGTGCTCTAGTGCACACCAGGTGCCGGTTGTAGCTTGCCACTAATGATTCCGATATAAGAATAATAACAGGTAGTCCTATGTATCTGGGGCTCAGCAAAATACTATGAAATACCTTAGTAACATAAAAAGGGCTTGAGTTATCCAATCATATAAATCCTGGTCCAGGACAACCTGTCCACTTTTAGAATAAGATGTTGTAAGGAAGGGCCACTGCAAGCTAACCTATTTATTTTCCTAGATCAAGTATATTGAAATGGAATGGATCATTGAAAAATAAGATAATGGCCCTCATTACGACCCTGGCGGATTTTTTCCGCCATCGGCGGACTTTTCCGCCATGGCGCAAAGTCCCTTTACGCCATGGCGGATGGCGGACTTACCGCCCCATTCCGAGGTCGGCGGGGCGGTAAGTCCCCATTGACCCATTTACCCTTCCCCATTCCCATTTCGGCCCCATAGGGCTCAATGGGAGTGGGGAAGGTGTTAATTACGCCACCGTACACTACGGTGGCGTAATTAACACCGAGGTCCCATAGCGCCATGGATTTTTACGCCCGCAAAAAGCGGGCGGAAAAGTGACCATGGCGCTCTGGGAACTCGTAGTTGGCGGTAAGGGGTCGGCGCAGCTAACGCTGGCGTAAACCCCTTACCGCCAGGGTCGTAATGAGGGTATTTTAAAAGGGGATATTAAGGTGGATGGGTGTCTTTGATTCGTTTTTCTGCTTATTGACAATGAGATTTGATCAGCGAATATATCTATAAAATCCCACAAGAATTATCTCAATGTTAACTGGTAATTCATGGACAAAGAGTAAAATACCATCTATGTACAGGAATAGCAGTATTCTGTGGGATTAGGTAGGGATACCTTTGCCAATATTGGATTCTCTTAGATGGATATTGAGCAACTCAATCGCAATTGTGCAAAGTAATGGAGGCGAGGATTTCTCTGCCTTGTGTGTTGCACTAACACCATAGTGTCTAAAATCATATCATTAGTGCAGAACCTGACACTAGGACCTTTATTTAAAAGCTAAAACAACAACAGGAAAAACTATATCCATACCTCTTCGATGAGTGACCTAAAAAAATGACTTCTCCTCAGAGTTTAATGCTTTCTCCACATCCAACATTAGAGAAGTCAAAAAAGTGCAACATTGAGCTGCTGAAACATCATAGGATTTTGGCTATCATGAAGAGTTAAGCATGTTGCGCTCGTGATCCTGAAACCAATGGAGTGGTGGCCTATCCAAATACTGTATTGGAAAAAGCTAAGAAGAGGGCAAAATCTTGTTGACTCTATAGGTCATCAATCCATATAGCAGACTGATCAAAACAATATTATTCCTGCAGTGTTCCCGAGTGAGAATCCATGATAAACAAAGGCCAGGCCACCCCCTTTAATGTGCCAATGAGATCACACTTTTCTACCCAGAATGAGGACCACACGATCACCTTCCAACTACACCTCGTCAAGTGTCTTATAAAGTTCTCAAAGTACAGCTGGATTCTTGGCAGGGGTTAATAAGCCTGGCAGGTTCTTGAATTTGCTTTCTACTTTATTCATTGTCAATCACAGCAGGTGTAATACACCCAATTATCTGCATATGCAGAGTTCATGTGTGGAGGCCTTAAAGGCTTCGCAAAAGGACTGCTGTGGCCTACTGATCTGGAGTTTGTTTAAACATTTTATTTTATTTCAGATCTGGGGAATTAAATAATGCATTATTCAGGTCACTCATTTTTTTAAAAACACCCTTGCTTGGATTCTTGAACCAAATGGTTATTAAAGTCTCATATCACTGTGGAATGCTGAAAGTCATCAGGATACCATTGCACAGTGACATTCCCAATAGGCTGCTCCCTCAGTAACAAAGATCCTGTCTAATCTAGAAAGGGAATAGAGAAGAATTTCATGGTTGGAGGGAAATCTGTCTCAGCTGATGTCATCTAGACACAACAGATTTTTTAGGGAAAACATATATTTGGAGACACGAGATATAGGGTGCTCACCAGTTGATGACCTGAAGGATGTTCTCTAAAAGAGTGCTGTCTAAGGACTGGAGTCTCCCCCCAGACTGTCACCTGTATATTTTAGGATGGATGGGCAGTGGTGCAAAGATGCTCTGTCCAGCCCCCTTGCATGCATTAGTGTAATGTTTGACAGGCTGCCAGCAACCACGTGGTTGACGGGAGCACATTTCACTGAAAGGGGCCATTCAAGGGAACTCTTATGAAATGTTAAAAAAAATACACACGTTCATCGCTGCTTGGGGGATGGCATTACAAGCGTGACAGCAGTGGTTTAAACTGCACCTGTCACACTTGAAGAAAAAATCATGCCATCATGAGTTGCGGCTATCCCTGCCCCTGTTGCCTGACTCTCATTTATGTACATTTAAAACAGCATCTCATTTATGAATCTGGGATGTGCATTTAAATATGCATAAACCCGCCCTGATATAATAGATGCACAAAGGGATGAAAAAGGGCATCTGAAAGAACACATTTAAGGTGGGTTTATTCAGATTCCTTTTGAGAATCGTTCTGCTCCGTTTTTTGCTGCAAGTAATGATGCAGTGAGCTGCTTGCAACAAAGAAAGTTTGGAGTGTCTAGACCACTGAGTTGGGGAAACACTGCAAGTGATTAGCTAACCCTTAACACAATTTTAAAATCTGTTTGAGGGATTGAAATTATAATTGTCCTTTTAGTCCTTTTATAACGGCGCTTAATAACAGCGACCAGTTTCTAAGGGTTATATAGGGATTCAAACCTGTGATGCAATGTCAAGATAAACACGTTGCTCCTGAGCTATCCTCCCGGCTCATAAAGAACTTACAGGAGTGCAGCATTCAGCCACCGTACCATGTGATATAATGGACAATAGAATACTTAAGCAATATGACCCAAGCAGCGGGGGCATTACCGACTCAGGAAATGCCCCCGCCGCGAGGGTCATATTGCTTTTAGTACCCCGTCCCACAAGATTTGCGTGACCGGAGCACTAAAAGCATTTTTTTACGTTTCGGGACAGAAAAAGAAAAATAAACGACCAAGAAAATGGCTGCCGGGAAAGGGAAAAGGGAGTCTGTTTTCCCTTTCCATGACGGCCATCGGGAGCGCACACGCTGGAAACAGAAGTGTTCCAATCGCGTCTGCTCCCAAAAAAAAAGGAGAAGAAGGTAAGTGGGATTGGGAGGGAGCAAGGAAGGGAGGGAAAAAAAAAAGCAAGAAGAAAAAAAAGATGTACCTGCGTCCCCGGCGGGGGACAATGGAAGCCTCCAACCGTGTGGAGGCGCGGAGCGGGGATGGCCCCACTCCGAGCCTCCACACGGCTGGAGGCTGCCATTGTCCCCACCGGAGACAAAGGAGGCAGAAGTTAAGTGGGGTCAGGAGGGCAGTGAGGAGGGAGGAAAGGGAAACAAAAAAAAGCCTTACCTGAGTCCCTGGCAGGGGGCAAAGGCAGCCTCTCAGCGTGGGGAGGCTCGGAGCCGGGATGGCCCCGCTTTGTGCCTCCTCATTGGCTGAGGGGCTGCCACGCCCCCACCTGGTACAATGGCTGTGGAATCCCGGCCGAGGGATTCCTGGCTGGGTAATGCCTCGGCGAGGGCCAATCAGAATGGTTGTTTCATTCTGATTGCGCCCTCGCCGGGTTCTAAAAATGAACTCGTACGTGCAATCTATTGTAAAGAAGGTGGGTTTGGGCTTTTAAAATGCCAATTTTTTTTACTGTACTTACTGATTATTATTTAACTTATGTGAATGGCAATGGGATATGACTGCATATGTTTGCAGAGAACGGAAAACAAGATATTACAACGTTTGGAAGCTTTATCATATTTACTATAACTTGTTCAGTGGAGATATGAATAAGCGTATATTAGGTCACATCTCACTTCATAATCATGTGATATTTACTTCATGTGGTATTCTCATTTAAAACAACATGTAGTAAACCTCTCATACTCGTGTTTACAGGCTAATTAAAAACAGGTCGTATTGCTCATAAATTGTGTAATTATGATATCATATTTATAACGTGCGTAATACCCAGAGGTTTGTAAGTGCAGACCCAGTGATCGAACCTGTGTTGTTTTGTGTTGTTTCGCTTCCAAGGCGAGCGTGCTGCCCCCGAGCTTTCTTCCCGAGACTAAAATTTGAAAAATAAAACACCTGACTGATGCAGCCTTTAGCGTTTGTCTTTAGTTTAGCAGATAGTGCTATGCAGCATTGTCTCAGAAAGATATGATATGAATTATAACACTTGCATACATCATTATAGAACAGAACAGGGACAATGAAAACGTGGACATGCATTGCCCTCTACTATGCAGAAATTACTTTTGCAGTGGGGTTCAGGTTAACGTGTGTTACTGCTTTTCTTTTAATGCACATTTTCACATGCAATTTTACATTTCCCTTACCCCAACACCTTCCTTAAAATATGTATTTGCAATTGTATTTCTGATGATCATTATATTTTTGGCTGGATGAAACAGAAACGCATTGGGCCTCATTACACGGAATGCGGTAATGGTTAACGGCCACGGTTAATGGTAACGGTGACCGTTAACCATTACCGCCTTACTACGAGGTCCCTTAGCGGGTTGGTGCTTTAACGCCTGCTTTTTGCAGGCGTTAAAAACCAACCCGCTAAGGGACCTCGGAGCTAATTACGGCACCGCAAAATTGTGGTGCTGTAATTAGCGCCTTCCCCATTCCCATAGAGCCCTATGGGGCGAAATGGGAATGGGGAAGAGCAATGGCGGAAGGGGGATTTACCGCCCCACCAACCTTGGAATGGGGCAGTAAATCCCCTTTCCGAAAAGGCGGTGCCGGTATTTTACCGGCATGAGCCATGGCGCTAATAGCGCCATGGCTCACCTGCCTTCCGTGTAATGAGGCCCATTGTGTCCTTTTCATGCAGGAAGCTGCATTCGTCTGCTTGCAGGATTTATGATATGTGCGCTTTTACCCCGGCCTTTGTTTAATATGGTGGAACCTTTAGTATTATAATGATGCATATTATTACAGTTCCAATCATGTTGAGTGCTTTTTACTAGGATGAATGTTGTCTATGATCTAGAGTCTATTTTTAAACAGACACAATGGGTTGAAATGATATTCAGATTTTTTTTTTCTATCAACAACTTTCATTATCTCTCGATCGCCCTTCATCCAAGCGAAACAGAAAACGCTCTAATGCCACACTTGATAGTCACAGTCAAGTTGCCACCTATATACAATTCTTAAGCTATGAGGTGAGGATTTCCTTCACTTCCAAGTCGAACAACACCAATGCTTTTAGACTTGTACTTTTATGTAAAACATTTATAAAGCGCAGACCTTGTACCCATAGGCATAGGGCACTGCTACTCCTATGCTCAAACCCTATGGTTATTCAAGCAGCATGCATTGGCGTTTGCTCGTTTCTTTTTTCAATCTACAGCTCGATCTGTATCATTTGTTCTAAACAACTTTATCTAACGGCAGGCATTCCTCTGAACACTGATAGGCTTGCATCTTCCGAACACAAGCGAACTAATCAAGATATGTTGATGGTTCTTGTCATGCATGCTGATGTATGTCAGTGGATTGAACGCATTGATGCAGGAAAACATACGAAGAAAGGACTTTACAGAAACATACTTCAAGACCATTTGAAGACACGTCAGGTTATATAAATGACTGTAAATATGCAGCTGGACACGCACGAAGTAGTTTAATTAAATGGAATTGCATTACAACTTTAATTTTGATACCATTTACACAGGGATTGAAGTGCATGGATTGCCTCCTGGGCCAGCTAATGCTCTCAATCAAGTCGTGCATGTGAGCACGTTCAATCAACCAGCACTACAAGAAGATAGTTGACCTTTCAATAAAGTGTATTAATACATCTGACAGGAAATTCAAATGCTGGATACTGTGCTGTGCTCTACCAAGTTGTGCATGCACACCAACCCGCGCTCCCAGTGATGATGGGGCTTCCCTCAAAGTGTGCATATAAATGTGAGCATTTAAGCTACCTTGCTCAATCATGTAATATTTGACTATGTGTTCAATTATCCAGCGCTCCTCAGAGATGTTTGCCCTTCTCTCAAAGTGTGCTAATCAATTAGACAAGAAACTGAAGTGCTTGCTTCTGTCAGATACTACACTAAATCAAGTAGTGAATGAGAGCATTTCATTCATGTCTTACGCACAATTACATTTCTTCTTTTCTCAAAGTGTCTTGACAGGAAATTGAAGGGTTCATTTCAGCTCTTCTGCTCATATTATTCACTCGTGAGCGCCCTTTCAATCAACCAAAGTGCCCTAAAAGGGTGTGTGAAAACAAGTGATGTGCTTGTGTCTGTCAGCTGCGGTGTTGAACCAAGTCATACGTGAATCATAGTCGGATCAAGCCACATACCCAAAAATGTTTCCCCTTTGCTTTACTTCGTAAATGTACAAAGAAATTCAAGCGCCCACGCCAACTGCTGCACTCATCCACATTATGCATGAGTGTGTGTTTAATCCTAACACATCCCCCAAAGATGTTATTCCCTAAAAGCTATATAATACATTAAAAAAAAAAAATGAAAATGCCAGTTTTGCTCTCAAACAACTTGTGCATGCCAGTACATTTAATCAATCAGCACTCCCAAAAACAGGTGCCCTTTCCGCAAAGTGGGCTAATCACTTTGACAAGAGGATTACTCCCTAATGCAATCTACTGGGCTCTATCAAGTCATGCATGAACATGCTTTAAATTAAGCCACAAATCCCACATTCATTTCCTCTACCCTAAAAATATTGTGTGATCACACATTCAGTCACTCAGAATGCCCCAAAAGTGGTTACCCTTCCCTCAAAGTATGTTAATATGTTAGGCAATACATTCCAATAATCATGTCAGTAATTGTGCTCGAGCAAACCATGTATGTATGCCCTTGATCAACCAGACCTTCCAAAAGATGTTTAGCATTCTCTTAAAAAGTGCTTATAAATCTAACAATAGATAGAAGTGCTTAGACTGGTGTCCAGCAGACACCTTTTCAGAAAGAGGAGTTGTTCAATCTCCCCTGGATACATCATTACCGGTAGAGGTTGGCCCACCACATTTTGATTTTAAGGCAGTAACTATAGACAAGGTAGAGGATGTGGTTTCAGGGCTGAAAGCTATGTACTGCCTGTTGATCCATGCCCCTCCAGAATTATCAAGAGCTGTATTACAGCATTAGCCCCACTAATTGCAACATTTGTGAATGCTTCCTTTATATCCTTCTCTATTCCTGCTGGCCTTAAACATGCATGGATTACAACATTGCAAAAAAAAAAAAAAATGCTTTGGATCCCAATATGCCCACAAACTATAGACCAATCACGTTTGTACTAAAGATTCTGGATTGTGTGGCACCCTTGCAGCTACAGGCCTAAATAGAATAATTGAATCTACTTGGATCTGTTCAATCTGGTTTTAGAGACTACCACAGCACAGAGGCAGCCCTTCTTGAGCTAAAGGCTACAATGTCTGGATTTATGGACAGTGGAGAGATATCACTGCTTATTGCACTGGATTTATCGGAAGCCTTTGATTTAATTGATTTTAATATACTAAATAATGTATTGCTATCCTCTGCTCATTTATCTGTAAAAGACCAGCGGATTGGGTCTTGTCATTTTTATCAGGCAGATGGGCAAGAGTTTTCCACAAAACTAACATGGCCTCCTCTGTAGAGCTTGCTTGTGGAGTGCCTCAGGGCTGTTGCCTATCACCTACATTTTAAAAATATTTTTGTGAAGCCACTGTTTGATGGTTTAGATGAGCAGGATATTAAATGTGCTAATTATGCAGAGGACACACACAATTTGATACAGTTTACATGTGATTATTTTACAAATGTCAAGAAAGTAAAATACATTTTTAATCTCATTCAACACTGGATTTTGCACAATTGAAGCAATGCTCTAGATTGCTGAGATCTTGTCAAGTAATGCTGCTCCAGGCACCACGAGCAAAACTTGAGAGAGCAGGAAGATTCTCCTTCAGGTTTTTAGCTCTGACACTCAAATTAATTATCTATTAACCTCGGATTGGATTACTCTCATTTATCTTTTAAAAAGGCCTGGTATCCTGTGCTTTCTATCCTTTCATCTTTTTAATGGTTTTGCATTTTAATGTTCTCTGTTTTTATTCTGGTGGTTTCAATACGTTACTTTAAGACTGTGTTTTATTGCTTTGTATATGTGACTTCTTGTATGTGTATTGATTCAGTGTATTTGTTAGGTATTTTGTTTGCTCCCACTTGCCTTCAGGTCTAAGGCACGTTATAAATAATCAAACATAAACAGAAAGATTATGTGTGTAAGCTTCTGAGCTAAACCAAGACTTGTGTGAATGGATGCCCAATCCATCTCCACAGTGCAAAGATTTGTGATCTTCTCAAAAATGTGTTTAATACATTTGAAAAGACATTAATGTTTGTTAGTTAAATGTGTTTATTAGTTTGGCATGAAATGTCGACTTCTGATCTTGCATGAATGTGCTTTCAATTAACAAACACACCCCAAAGTGCGGAGAATAGCCAGGCCTTGCATTTTTTTGCCCAGGACCAGCCTTTTGGGATGACTGATGACGAGGTCTAAGGCAGGTATACGTTTCCACCTCATATCAACCTAGAGCTGGTCACTGAGTGGGAGGATTAACTCATATCACCCACCTTGTGCTCCCAAGCACTGAGCCCCTTGGAAAAGGTGCTCAATGTCCTGCATTTTTTGGCCTCTGGGTCATTTCAGCAGAAAACTGCCATAGTGGGGGACGTCTCACAGCCCACACAGTCACGTTGCCTACACCATGTGTTGGCAATCATCACTGCGCGCCCCTCAGTCCGCAGGCACATATACATGCCCAGAACATCCGCAGAAAGGCAGGCTGTGGCCCTGGACTTCAACAGGCACTGGCATTCCATCAACGTGCAGGTTGTATGTGATGCCAAGGGAATCATCACCTCTGTCTATGCAAACTATCCCGGGTCCACCCATGACAGTTTCATGTACAGAAGGTCGGCCTTGAGCCGGGCCCTGGAAGCTGGGAAGCATGGCAACACATGGCTTATAGGTGAGTACAAATGCTTGTGCACATGAATGAATGTCACACACAGACAAATACACAAGCCCAACTAATGACAACCATTATCACCTTACCAGGGATCAGTGCCTACCATCTGTGCACCTACATGCTGACGCCAATACCGTTCCCCACCACACCACCCCAGGTAAGATACAACGCAGCCCATATTGCAACCAGGGGCATAGTGGAGCGCACATTCGGAGTGCTCAAGTCACTCTTCTGCTCCCTTGACTGCTATGGCGGACAGCACCCCCAGTAGTGTGCAGGATCATTGTGGCAGCATGTGTCCTGCACAACGTTGCAACACGGCGGGGTGTACTGATGGACAGTGTGGAGACCCCACATCCCCAACTACATGCACGGCCACTACGCATGGGAGGAGAAAGGGCATGTTGCGTGGCAGCCCATACCCAGCTTGTGGCCACATTCTTCACCTAAACTCCAACCCCTGCGGAGTGCAGACAGGCCTGGCACATACCAGGTGATGATGATGAGAAAGGAACATTTAACTGTCACAACCTTATCACCCTGAGAATGTGTCCACGGAAGTGCCACATTGTGTCCATCCCTAGCTACTTAAACACAACCAATCCCATGTGACCAAAAATAACACATGCAAGGTGCAGATCCCCACCCCCCCGTGCAAAACAGGGCATGAAAGTACTGGTATGCCACCCAAACCCTCCCAACCCCAATGACCCCCGTCATCCACACCATACCATGGTATGCAACGGCAAAACATCAAACCATATGCACAACACATGACACAATAGTCATGAAGTGCCACGTGAGAAATGTAAATAGGCAACAGACAATTACACCTGACATGGAATCTGAAGAAATGACTGACCAAAACCTCACACCCTGAAAACTGTGGCACAAATGCATGCCACCAGTGGTGCAAGCAACAAAAGTCAGAATACTTGTTGCCATGCACATTGTTCAATAGCAAATTGGCATTACAAACACTGTGTGTGTCCCCTGCAACACACCGCTCACCGGACAGCACAGGGAGTGTGCATTGCGTTGGGGAAACCCCTTGAGCATCATGAGAAATAAGTACAATCAACCTGTCATGCATGTACACGGTCAATGAATTGGAAGTGCACATGGATTGTAGGGACACAGCATGCCTGAGAAGGAAATCTGGGTGCATGTGTGTGCATGGTGTGCCATAGTTGGTGTGAGGGGGGGTGTTGCCTAAGTGTTTGTGTCAGTAGGGACATGCATCGAATACATGCATGTGAAATGAAGTGAGCCTCAGTGTCCTGTACACCACACATATGAACATTGCACTCAAGGACCCCCCTGTATGTTAAACCAAACCAATCCCCTGACACCTCAAAATCAAACCCAACATAGGATCAGCCATTGACCAGCAGAACATATCATGTACAGAGTACCCCACATCGACAATGGCAGGCATCAAAGTGCCTCGTACAAGTGCTTGTAACAAAAAGGGAGAGTCCAGGGAGGGAATGTAGGAAAACAAAACTAGCATCAACATTGCTATGCCTGATGGCAATAGTTGCAGTGCAGGAGTCACATAAGGAGGGGGGGTAGTGAGGGAAGAGGGGGAAGAGGTGAGGAGAGTAACAAAACAAGTGACAAACTATGGAAGGTCAATGAATAATCAAGATAGTGCTGGGGAAGGGGAGAAGAAACACATAAGGGAAAGTGGGAACAGACCACCTGTAATCAGTGGTGGAGGGAATGATGATAAAAGTAAGTGCCAAAATAAAACTCAAAAAGGTGAAGGTGTGGGGTGGATGGACGGAGGCAGAGGGGAAGTGTCTGCACAGAACAAGCGGCTACACATCACCATGCCTCATGGCAATTGGGGTAGTTCCAGAAAAAGACAGACAGAGGACAAGGAGGAGGGGAAAGGGTGGTGGAGAGGGAGAGGGAGGAGAGAAGGGAGAAGAGGGCCAAGGTGTAAAGGCAGGAAGGGGGAAAG
Organism: Ambystoma mexicanum; assembly: GCF_040938575.1. NCBI lineage: Eukaryota > Metazoa > Chordata > Amphibia > Caudata > Ambystomatidae > Ambystoma > Ambystoma mexicanum. The sequence continues at coordinate 571,981,481 of NC_090933.1, read as the reverse complement.
AAAGCACACACAGGGGGCAGAGGGAAAGAAAAGGGTGCAGAAAGGGAGGGGGTGTGATGGTGAAGGGGGGAGACAGAGGGAGACTGGTGGGGGGCAGGTGGAGACTGGCAGGGGTCAACGGAGACAGGGGGAGACTGGCAGGGGCAATGGAGACAGGGGAGACTGGCAGGGTGGCAGGTGGAGATTGGTGGGGGGCAAGGGAGACTGGCAGGGGGCAGGTAGAGACAGGCAGGTGCAGGGGAGACAGGGGGAGACTGGCAAGGGGCACGTGGAGACAGGCAGGGAGCAGGGGAGAAAGGGCGACAATAAAGGGTAGATAGGGCCTCCATTGTGGGCTTTTGGTAGTGGTGGCAGGCTCCAGCCTCCTGGTTGGACAGATTGTCACAAGGGCCAGGTGCAAACAATGGGAGGGGGGAGCAGGTCCAGGCCACAAACATGACACTCAAGTCAAAAGCAATGCAGCCATATTTCAAATGGCACAACAAAACACCAGGCAGGGCTGCAAGATGGCCAACGCAGGGGAAGCAAGGAATTGGAGGTTGTTGAAATGCATGGTGACAAGGATCACTCAGCATGCAGCGTTCATGTGGCATATCAAAATCACTATAGGCCCAGTGTCCCAATGCAACTTTGTCAGCACACGGACCCCTCCCACCATCAGTGTGTGTTACACAGCCAAAGGGTGCATGGTACCGCCTACAGCAGGAAGTGCATGAACATAGACAGTCAATTCATAAAACAATCATAAGCATATGATGAAATGAACAGTCAACAGAATACTCACCAAAATGAAGTGCAGACATGCATTGGAGAAGCCATCCGGAATACCTACTAGGGGTTTAAACACAAGTAGGACTGCAGGCTGGCCACAGATATGACGGAAGCCCAATGCCCCTGTGTAAGATGTTGTCACACCGAGCCATCCTTGCGAGCCCATGGAAAGGGGAAGCAGGAGTAGCATAAGCCCCACACTGTCACACGAATGCACAATAGGCAAAAAAAAAAAAAGAATACTCTCAGGAACCAAAAAAAAAAGAAAAATGGCCACATATGACCCAGGGGGTGGGGGTTGCACCCAGGAGTGGGGAGGTACAGGGTACACCTCAACACCCACATGTGTGGATGTTGAGATTTAAAAAAAACTCACTGTGCTCAGCGCCTGCACGGCCCGACCGATGTGGGAGATAGGTTGTTGTCATCACCCTCTGGATGGAAATCAGAAGGTGGATGCGGCACAGTTGCCTCACCACGGCTATCTGCGCATTGCCCCTCAGCAGCAGCAAGCATGTGGGTCTGGTAAGCCAGGTCCTGCATGGCAATGACACATAGATCTGCATGCATTACCTCAAGTGTCACACATGCTTACTCCTGCAAGGACTCACATGTAAGACGGAATTTTGCCTGCATGGCCTCACATGACATACAGAGTACCTCCCGGCTTGCATGGAGTTCAGTTGAGATGGTTCTTTCAAGCCGCTCCATCCTGTCTTCTGCCCGCCTACTGCTGTCAATCATGAGAGCACCCAGAGAAGATCGGAGGGTTTGGTGTTCGACCCTCAGAGCCTCACGGTGTGCCTCTGCCTAAGCAGAAATTGCTTGACGCAGAGCCACCATTTCAGCCCGGCGTTCCCTGTCAGAGGCCACCATGCCCAGCCTGAGTGAGCGGCATGTGGACCACGTATCCTGCTGCTGGAGCTGCACTTGCCTTTCAGGGTCGGAGGATGGAACAGGCCACACTTTCCATACCTTGAGCCATCATCTCAATTGCTCCCCCCTGTTGCTGTGCTATGGCAATAACGGCATGCTCCCAGTCAGTTGACGCCGGTAGTGCACGGCTACCACGTTGCCGTATATGACACCTGCTCGGCCCAAGGAGCCATGGTCCTTGCTGGGTTGGTGCCACCGTTGCTGCAGGACTACATCCCTCCGTCGACCTGATGCCCCAGGAACATGGCCAACTGGTGTGAGTGTGACCCTGCACCTGTAACCACCACAGGCAGATATTTCAACCCCACCTGGCCCCCTACTGCAGGTGTCACGGACAGAAGATCATCCAACACAGGATCACATACCAGCGACAACACGTCATGATGCAGATCCGGCTCAACATAGTGGTCAGAGTATACATCAGAGCCTGACTCAGAGTCTGCTCTGGACACGATGGCCTGGAGCACCAGTGGGTTCTCGTGGGGTGCCATGCCACGACCACCACTGGTGCCTGGTTGGTCTTGTGAACTGACCACCGTGTCTGGGATGACAACTTCATCCTCTGCTCCAGTGCTTCATCATCTGCAACATAATCAAAACAAGTAGACGCATGTCAGTAGCACATACCACACACATTCAGATCACAACATTGACAGCCAACACATGAAGCAGATATGTCACACGCAACTCAAAGCCCAACATGCATCCAGTGGCATTGCAATGCAAGGATATCCCAAAAGCAGAAAAGGATGTGTGCAAAATGTGAAGCCAACACATGTTTTGCATGTTGCCCATCGCTTGCATCACACACAACCTCTAGCAGGCACATATCCAAGGCAGAAATGAGAGATGGCAACAAAGATATGGCATGTAGCATAAGCATGTGGGAACACACAAATAGCCACAGCTGGCAATCACAGCAAACACACCATGATACATGTAACATGCATGTTCACATGCAGCACTCAACAACCATTGACTATGCAGAGTACATGTATCACACAAGGCACCTACGCTACTGCATTTTGATACAGTGAAAGGAGGGACATGGGTACATACTTCGCAGGTCACTATCACACAGCAGTAGTGTGTTGGCATGTTGAAGGGCTGAACTTGGCACAGGAGTGGGTGTGTGTGGTGCAGTACATGTGTACCCCCTCAACTTCCAACATCAACATGTACGTAGTGATGTCAATCTCCAAACGTGACGGCAGTGTAAGGACAATTGCAGCCATCATGTGCAAATGGCATGCACCATATAGCATGAATACTGTGAAAAACCCACCCTCTGGGCAATAGCAGAGAGGCACTACATGGCAATCAAAGGTTCACCACAGAACTGTGCATTGGCAGACAGTGTTGGCATGCGTCTATTTCATGTTGTCAGGCGAATGTCACTACAGCCGATGAGAAGTGGACATGATGCAGGACTGATGAGGAACCATCAGTAGTACACTCATGCATGCAGAAGACACAACACCAGTTGAAAAGAGGCAGGAGGCCTGCAACAGGGGGAGCCATGTGCAAGGCACAGATGTGGACACCCTAAAGTCGTGCGTGATGACACACAGACCCACAGTGAGCATGAAATGGCTGCCCAAATAACATGACACTTTGATCATCCTGGAGACATACTACAATGAGCAGGCGGTCAAGGACACCTAGGGGCATACATGGAATGCACATGGAGCATGAATATCACACATGTGCACGGGGAGCCACTGCTATCAGCACAGTCAGAGTGAGACACACTGCACCAAGGACAAAGGATAGCTATGACATTATATGACATCTCATCAAGATTGCCCTTGTACACAAGTGGTTCAGAGCGCAACCAAGCAAAGGGAGGGGAACAAGGGAAAAAAGGAAATGAAAACAACGACCATACTGGACACAGTGACATTGAGAACATGTAAGTGCATGGAGAAGGGATAAAGGGTTGAAGTCCCTGGAAGGGGGAGAGGTGGAACGTGCCAAACAGAGGAGCCCAATAAATGAACATTAAGTCCAATGATAGAATATGCATTCAAAGGGTGGTAGTGCAGTCAGCAAGTGGCAAGTGTAAGATCATTTGGATAGGGCAAATCTGATGAGTGCAGAAGAAGAGTGGGGGACTGTATGGGTACATGTACATGACGCATTGCAATGGGAGGCCTGGAGGCAGTTCAGCAGGGAGGCAGGGTGAGCTGGTACCTGTGCCCGAAGGACAGAGGGTGTCCAGGTGCACAGTGCCAAGAGAGGAAACAGTTCAGCTGGGGAGAAGAAGGTCTAATGCAGAAGCAAATAGGAAGGTCTTGAGATGCGTCTGGAAGCAGATATGTTTCTCCTCATGTTTCAACGTGGCAGGTAGACTGTTCCAAAGGAAGGTCCCAGACGTAGACACATAGCTGCCCCCAGCTTGTTTCTTCGATTAACGACTGACCCGGAGGGAGTGTGAGATAGAGGAGCAAAGGACTCGAGAGGGGAGGTATTGGCAGAGGGATAGTTGAAGGTATTTTGGACCCAGGCCCCAAAAATCCTTGTGCACAATGCAGAGGGTCTAACATGTCATCCTTTCATCCACTGGTATCAATGAAGGGATTTCAGAGCTGTAGAGATAGGATCCCAGGGTTTGAGGCCAAGGACAAGTCTCACAGTCCTGTACTGGATTAGTGGTAGAGAGCGGAGTGTGGAGGCAGGTAGAATTTTGAAGGAGCCTGTCACAGTAGTCCAACCTTGAGACAGCCAGAGCTTGAGAGACAGTGAGCTTGTAGGTGAACGAGAGGAAAGGAATAGTACCCCTGAGGAGGTTAAGCAAGAACTTAATATATCTCAAGAGACGTCAGAAATGTGTGCGGAGAAGGAATGTGTGTAGTCAATGGTGACCCCGAGGTTGTCGGCCTTGCAGGTGGGGGTAGGAGGAGGTCCAAGGGAGGCCAGCCAGAGAGTGAGGGGAAAGGATGGTGGAAGTGTACCGATGAGGAGGATGTCAGTCTTCCTGGCATTCAGACAGAGAACGTTGGCAGCACACCAATTTCAAATGGCAATGAGGCTATCAGAAATGAGGGAGGGAGAAGAGGTGGCCGAGGGCAGCCTGAAAATGTGTTGAGTGTCATCAACATAGCACAGGAAGTTGTAGCAGAAAATGAAAATGCAGTAGGCGAGAGCTGCCAGGTGCTGTTTGGAAAGCCAGGCTGAAAGGTAAGACCCCTGGTGAACACCACAGGTAGAGAGGGACATTCATGAAAGGAAGGACCCAAGTTGTAGCTGGGAGGGTCACACACGCCAAACACACATGTCATTGAGTAACAAGCATCTATGCTCACCGGACGATGCATCATAATCCATCCTCTCTCCCACTCCACGGATTTGTTCTTCCGGGATGAACTCTGCAGCAATCTCCTCATGCTGAATGCGTTCTTCCTCCTCTGGTGCTGGCCCACCACCAGTCACCTGAGATATGGAATAATTGGAGGCACACTTATGTTTTGCACAGCGTTGGAGGTCATTCCAATGATTTTAGCAGTCCTGAGCCGTGCGCACCTGGAATCCCATGGCTGTCACACCATCCGCAACATGGTGCCAGTGGACCCAACACTGGGGAGGCATTGAATGGCACTGTGGGCCCACAAGCGTATCACGTCTGTGTGCAGAAACGTAGTCCACAAGGAAGTCCAGTTCCTGCTTTCCGAAAGGCTTCTTCCTTGATGTGCCGGAGGCCGGAGCTGTGTCTGGGGTCTCAGCCTCTTGCGCAGGAGCACGCTTCCTCCTTTTCTGTGGTGGTACTGACCCTGAGTGGCCAATGTGGCCCTGATCAGTGGGGGCAGTGGCGCTGGTGGACTGGACCAAGGGAGTGGGTGTTTGAATCAGGACAGAGGTCTGGCTTGGGTCTGACTCACTGCGGGGTGGTGTTGGATGCATCTGACCATGCAGTTACCACCACCCGGCTGCTTGGGGCAGCAGATGTCATAACTGCCCCAGATACGTGTGCCCCGGTCACAGCTACACTGAACAAATGTGACCTGCACCTCCTGACAAGATGGAAATCGTCCAAGGAGTCTTCATTACGCAACACAACATGCGCTGCCCGACCTCGAGCCCGGGTGGTGGTCCCCACTGCTGCACCTGCAGCTTCCACCACCGGTGGGCCCATGACAGCCGATGGAAGTTGCTGTTGGGTCATATGGGCGCCAGGTTTTGATGCAACAGATGCATCTCCAGGAGCCACAGGGGTTGGTGACATGTCTGCACCAGCATGTGGCTGGGCATCCTGCCCCAGTGGGGCACCCCTGCCTCTTCCCCCTATGTAGCCACCCTGGCCACCCTGCACTCCCTGCCCCCCCTGGTCCCCTGCCCGACCACGCCCAGCCCTGGGACAACGCCCAGCTTTGCCGCCCTTAGCCTTTGGTGGCCTCCCAACCATGGCACAGATGGTAAATAGCTGATGGGAGGTGCACTCAACAATTGTCCTGGGCAATTGAGTTGAAGGGCGGAGGGTACTGATGGAATAGGTACCCCTGTGCTCCTGCAAAACTGTCTGTGACCCCTGGGGGAAAATGACGGGTCATGCAATGCTCAGGCCCCCCCCCCAAAAAAATAAACAATTAAATTAAATTGCCTCGGGGGTTGCCATGTCCGACGCAACTCAATCCGGCACCAGTGGCAACCCCCCAGCACAGAGGCAGAGGGCTGCCAGCTTCACTGCCAATGAAGTTGACATCCTGGTGGAGCAAGTCCTGGTCATTATGATGCCCTCTTCTCACCATTGCACGCCAACAAGGAAGGACGGAAGAGGATCTGAACGGACATAGTTGGTGCCAATAACATGGAGGGGGTGCCACCCCGCAACATCAAATAAGTCCAGAAGCGCTGGGAGGACTACAAGTCCAGGACCCTCAAGAAGGCCTGGAACCTCTTGGATGCAGCGGATGCAGTGGGGAGCCAGAGCCACCTTACCACCCAGCAGATGAGGGTCCTGGAGTGGATTCACCCAGTGCTTCACCACCAGATCCTCAGGATGCAGGCCCGTCTGGAGTCGAGCGGTAAGTGCCCATGCATTCCCGTTTAAAACAGTGCATGTTGCAGTGTGGTAGTAGTTAGCTACTTGGCTGCATGTGTGACATGGGTCATGTATGGATTTGTGTGTGTGCAGGGACATGATGGTGCTGCATGTGAGTACTGTCAGGCATGACCCACATGGATGGTGTATGTGTTACAATGCATCATGCGCAGCAGCATGCGGAATGCACACGTGTATGCATGCCTGTGTCTGTACTTGGACACGTTTGGGGTATGAGAGATGGGTGCTGCTGTCATGGACATGCATGGTGTACATGCCCATGTGTCTGAATAGTGTGTGAGGGACTGGTAAACACCATGGATGCATGACACATGTCCGTGATGATGTGTTGATTCACTGATACAGCCTAGTCATCCATGCATCCACTATCTCTGGGGGTGTACGGGGCCAGATGCATGACCCTCCGGTGATGTGTGTGCATGTGATCAGCATTTCCCATGATGCATGTGAGTTTCAGCCCACCAATGGATGTTTCTACGGTGCCTTGGACATGGATGCAAATGTTTATTGCATGTGACATGCCTGTTCCTGCATGTGTGTTGCCTGCACTGACCCATGTGTTGTGGAGGGACATGATGGAAGTGACGTTTGACAGTACCACTCATGTGCTATTGCTTTATGTCTAGGGGACTATTGTACAGTACCCTGATGCTTGTGTTCAATGTCTCCCTTTACACAGCAGCGAGTGAAGAAGAGGGTGGAGACGGCGCTGTGGAGGAAAGCAGCAGGGATGCCTCCACCAGCCAGCGACGCAAGGCCCAGTCACCCTCCCGGGTAATTCTATCACCCGGGAGTGAGGGGACTGGTGCTGCGTACACCACTATGGCTGCAGCGGAAGGGGTGGCAATGGCGGAAGACGGTGCAGAGCCATCCAGGTTGGTGGTTTGTACGGGGAGGAGGAGGGTGCTTCAGAGCCGCACATGGGGCCTGGTGGGTGTGGTTCCACTGGTGCAGTCCAGGGGCAGGGACAGGAGACAGCACAGGTCGCCATGGAGGGGCCTGTGCATGTCACTGTTCCTGACACTGTGACTGCATCACCATGCACCAGCAGGGAATCCCCGTCCCAGGCCCATCCGCAGGTAGGGGGGAGGTCCACGTCATCTGGCACTCCTCTACCTGCGGACGTGGGGACCCGTGACAGGATTAAGCCTGTCCTGATTGGTGTCGCATTGCGCACATGTGACATTTGTGATGATGTGCATCCTTCCTGGAGCGACCACGCACATCATCACTTACAGATGTGTGCCAACGTGACCCATCTGGGAGGGCTCATGGTCGGGGGTTTCCTCCATGTGTCGCACTCTCTTGCAGCCCTCTACTCCTCTGTGCACCAGTTGTTCTCCATGCCGTCTTCCAGCCCAAATGCCACTAGGGCCCCCTGTGGATCTGCCCAACGCAGCCAGGCTGGTGGAGATCCCATCCCTGCCACAGTCGGGAGTTGGAGCTCCAGCACAGGTGGTCACCCCATCAACTGGACCCCTGGCAATGGACGATGTGCATGCACATACAAGCAGGGCACCTGCACGACGGCCCGGGTGTTGCCATCTACCCGGAGGCAGTCGTGGTGGCGGCGGCAGGCAGCAGAAAGGCAGTGGCAGGCTCGTTGTAGGAGGCATGAGGCCTTGGGGCCCTCTACATCATCGGGCCAGGCATCGGCAGGCAGGAGGACCCAGGATTGGGAGTGTCTTCCGTGTGGCAGCAGTTGGGCCATCGGCAGCGGGCGGAGAGGGCATGCCTCACAATGGTCAGGGCGGAGAACTCCATGCACCAGGCTTTGAGGCGGGCTGAGTGCCTCGAGGCAACTCACAGGGAGTTGGAGGAGTCCATGGCTGCTTCCCTGAGAGACCTCGAGGCCAGGCAACAGGCCTGCCTCTGGAACATCGACATGGAGTTCAATGATGCCCTGGCCGAGGACATCAATAAGTGAGCCGTCGGACTAGCCTGCCGCCTTTGTATATAGTTATTTTGGTTTAGGTTTAATATGGTTTTTATTATGATTTGGAGTCCACCGACTTTGCTCCACGTTTTGTATATAGTTGTATTTTAGGTAGGGTTTTAGGTAGGTTTCTTCTTGTTTTGGGATAATGGACCCTTCAGACTTTCTTTACAATGTTTCCGGACCTGTATATACTTTATTTTTTAGATGTTCACATGGATTAATGTTTTTTATGCTTTTCAACTTATTATTTTTTTCTATGGACTTTGGGTATGGACCACTTATATTTTTTCAGGTTTTGGATTTGTTTTTTTCCTTGGATTTCACTTTCTTTTTCTTATTGCACTAATTATTTCTTCATTTGCATGTGTGGTTTTAATTTTGTCATTTGTTTTAATTTTTAATGCATTTCATAATTCAACATTATTGGTGTGGTGTACTATGATTTATTTTGTGCGTGTCTCCATGAGCATTGGCTAAGTCATGTGTTGCCACTTTGTGGCTCAGTAGGACATTTGTTGATGGGCATGCTGGTTCTTTTCAGACTATCATGGAATGGGTAATTTACTAGGGAGTGGGTGCAGTGGATTGTTGGGTGTTTGTACTGGGGGAAGTGGGTGTGGGATTTGGGTTGGCATTAGGGCCATGGGTCAGTATAGTTATGACATGGTGTTTGGGGGACATGAGTCAGGGCCTGCTGGCAGGTTGTCGAACGGAAAATCATATTGTGCCTCCTATACAGTATAAATATATGTATATTGACCTAAACCAAGCCACTTTGCGAAGAAATCCGCGTTATAAGGTCTTGACCTTAGATCAGTGTAAGTCGCCATTTTAGGTTCACCCACCATTTTAGATTCTCTCTCTCAAGTCACCCTGTGTTCTAAAATGGTTGACCCTGTGTTCCAAAATGGTTGACAGTGTCATTCCGAATGTAACATGGCCGTCTTGACCTCTGTGTACAAACTAATATGTAACTTGCCTGCAGGCCACATATTGGGGTCATGAACTGAGACCTTGTCCTTCGTTGACCTGTGTATAGAGGGTTACCTGCGCCAACAAAGTTAATCCGCAAGCACATGTTAAACATAATATATTCAAATACTGAAATGTGAACACTTGTTTAACTGCATTGTATAAAGATGTATGAGAAGGCTCAACGAGAAGTCCGAAGACACACTGTTGCCATTGTAACTTGTTGGTGAATGTATTAATGGTAAACCCTAAATGTATAGATACATGAACTCGGCATGAACCCTAGATCCGTGATGTATTAACTTGTAGGTGGGCTGGATGACATGTTTCAAACTGTATAAAAGGTGCGACTATTCTAATGTACAGTCCTACTCACTGAGCGCACCGAACAGGGCTGGAGTTCGCTGTGTTGTACTGAGGGCCGGATATCTATCTGTTGCTTTGTCCTTTGAAACTGTTCAGTATAGAATAAAGATCTCTGTATCTTTCTTTGTAACCCGAGTTTGGTGTATTTCCTTTTGGGGTACTCAGCCTCGATATCTTCTTTTTGATTTCACAGATGGCGCCCGAATAGGGGACCCCCAAGATTGATGTCAGCTCGTTGATGGTTGATACAAGCTATCGGACCGGGATCGGACAGTGTTGAAAAAAAGGGGCCCCTATCTGAATGAGACTTGACACCTCAACAGCGCTGCACGGCCCGATCCCTGGACGGTGATCTCGCGGTCCGAGTCAACATCTTCACAAGGGTCCACTTATCGAGGCGGAAAGATTTGCCGAAATCACCAAACACGAGGTAAAATTAGTTAGAGAAGAATTTTGTAAATCCAATCGGACCTCCTTAGGATTGCTCAGGTGAGTCATGACCCGATTCTTAAGTATCCTGATAATTTGTTTTGGCGCATTGTATCTGCAAATACAATTATTGACCAGGTAACACCAGTATTCTGATATGCCTGAGAAATTGTCTACTTGCTTCAGGGCGTTATTCGGCAGTGATAGACAATCTTTGGAATTTAGCCATCCGGCACCACAGGAGGGGTCACCGGCTTGTACTATGTACTGTAAGCATGGCATTGGTAGTATAGTGATTAATGATATTTGGCACAGACAAACTACACATGCTTGCGAACTTCAGTGGCCGATCAATGGTAGTTTTGAAATCCCTCGTATTGAGTATTTAGAGTCAATTTTATTAAAGAAAAAGGCTAGACCTGCAGCATTCGATGTATTACAGAATTGGAAAAAAGAAGCTTTACAGCAGCTTAAGCATAGGGAAAACATGCGCGCCGTCATAAGATGAATGCCGAAAACGCATTGTTATATGACCAAGATAAACAGTCTGAGTCAGCTAGGAATATGGATTGGGCTTTCTCACTTGGCATTCAGAAAATCTATGCTTCTAAAGATTTTCATGTTTCTGACAAATTTATCGACAAATTGTAAATGAACGAAGGCCTGGTGCCACTGCGCACCTCCGCATGTTCCTCTTCCTGCTGCTTTGCCTCTTCCTGCTGTTATTCCTCCTCCTGCTCCTATTGTTCCTCCTGTCGGTCCTCTTCCTCCAGTCGTTGGTCCTCCTTTTGCTGCTGCTCCTCCACCTGCTCCTCCGCTCTTTCCTGTTGTACCAGTGATAACACCTCTGTTGAAATTGCCTGCTCGCCCTCTTCCAAGTGGCCTGCACCGCTTGTAGTTGATCAGGGAGCGGGATCGAGGGTTGTCACTCGCAATACTGTACCTCCAGAAAAGAAACGTGAGTTAATTGCATGGGCTAAGCATTTCATGGAGAGGAATGATCAAGCTAATGTTTTTGCCACACTTTCTAATATGGACAATTTTCCTGAGAAAAATGTTTTTATTGAGGGATTAGGGATTCATTTGTGTGTAATGTGGGACAGATTAAAAAATGCAGATCTCCCAGAAGGGTTGAGGGATCTGAACACCTTAGCGTTCTCTAGAGATTCTGTGGAGAAAGTACAAGAGCATCTTGAGAGGGTATTTGAGTATAGAAAGGAGTTGGAAAGATTACGGGATGAAGATGAAGATAGTATGCATGTACAGAAGCGGTTCCTTCCTTGTCAAAAATGTTTATCTGAGGAAATGCAAATTTGTACGAAGGACGCAATTAGATGGACCTCAGACTCGTCGATAACTCCAGTTAAAGTATATGACACGTATAGTCAGTATACTCCAGAAATGCAAAGGAAAGTGATACAGGTAATGGTACCACCCCAAAGGCATACTGACTATCAGTGTATATGTTCACGGAGTGCCCTTCGGAAAGTTTGCAAGCTCGGGTCAATGCTATAATCTCTGAGGCCTGCGCGGAGTTATGTGTGATTCTCTTGGTCTCCACAACCGTGCTCAACGTAGTGATTGCGTAAACGGATCCGGAAGCACATGTTAAACATAATATATTCAAATACTAAAATGTGAACACTTGTTTAATTGCATCGTATAAAGATGTATGAGAAGGCTCAATGAGAAGTCCGAAGACACACTGTTGCCATTGTAACTTGTTGGTGAATGTATCAATAGTAAACCCTAAATGTATAGATGCATGAACTCGGCATGAACCCTAGATCCGTGATGTATTAACTTGTAGGTGGGCTGGACGACATGTTTCAAACTTTATAAAAGGTGCGACTATTCTAATGTACAGTCCCACTCACTGAGCACACGAACAGGGCTGGAGTTTGCTGTGCTGTACTGAGGGCCCAATAGCTATCTGTTGCTTTGTCCTTTGAAACTGTTCAGTATAGAATAAAGATCTCTGTATCTTTCTTTGTAAACCGCGTTTGGTGTATTTCCTTTTGGGGTACTCAGCCTCGATATCTTATTTTTGATTTCACAAGGTGCTGTCAATTGGGGGGGCATGAGTCGGGGCCTGCTGGCAGGTGCCTGTCAATTGGGGGGAGGACATGAGTCGGGGCCTGCTGGCAGGTGCCTGTCAATGGGGGGAACATGAGTCGCGGCCTGCTGGCAGGTGACCATCAATGTGGGTGGGGTAGGGGGACATGAGTCGGGGCCTGCTGGCAGGTGCCCATCAATGGGGGGGACATGAGTCACGGCCTGCTGGCAGGTGCCCATCAATGGGGGGACATGAGTCGGGGTCTGCTGTCAGGTGCCCGTCAATAGGGGGGGGTGAGTCAGGGCCTGCTGGCAGGTGCCTCTCAATGGGGGGGATAGGAGTTTGGGCCTGCTGGCAGGTGCCCGTCAATGGAGGGTGCATGAGTCAGGGCCTGCTGGAACGTGCCCGTCTATGGGAGGGGCATGAGTCAGGGCCTGCTGGCAGGTGCCCGTCGATGGGCTGGGGCATGAGTCAGGGCATGCTAGCAGGTGACTCTCAATGGGGGGACATGAGTTGGGGCCTGCTAGCAGGTGCCCGTCAATGGGGGGACATGAGTCGGGGCTCTCAAGTGCATGGTGACATGTGGCATGCCTGCGGGGCATGGGGAGGGTGGATGGGCTGCCTACAGGGCATGGTCTGGTTGGATGGGCTCCCTGAGGGGCATGGAGAGGGTTGATGGGCTGCCTGCGGGGCATGGGTAGGGTTGATCGGCTGCCTGCCGGGCATGGTCAGGGTGGATGGGCAGCCTGCGGGGCATGGTCAGGGTGAATGGACTCCCCGTGGGGCATGCAGAGTGTGGATAGGCTGCCTGTGGGGCATGGGGAGGATTTATGGGCTGTCTGCAGGGCATGGTCAGGGGTGATGGGCTGCCTGTGGGGCATGTCCAGGGGTGATGGGGTGTTTGAGGGGCATGGTCATGGGTGATGGGCTGCCTGCAGGGCATGGGGAGGGGTGTAGGATGGACCCCTGTGGCGTGGTCTGGCTGCAGGGGGTGCATGTGGCTCCTCACCATACAGCTGCGTGAATCTGGGGGTACGGAAGTGAGAATTACACATGGTTCAGCTTGCGCGAGCGGGGTACACGTATTCCAAGGGGTGCGCACCGAGTTTTACATGCAATTTTGGTGGCGCGAGGAGGGTACGCGTATTCCTAGGGGTACGCGGGTAGTTTTACACGCGATTGGCCTGGCGCGAGCAGGGTACGCATATTCCGATTGGTGCGCAGGGAGTTTTACACGCGATTCTGCTGGCGCGAGTGGGGTACCCGCATTCCAAGGGATGTGCAGGTAGTTTTACACATGATGTTGCTGGCGCGAGCAGGGTATGCATATTCTGAGGGGTGCGTGGGGCATATTACACGCAATTTCGGTGGCACGAGCGGGGTACGCGTATTCCGAGGGGTGCATGGGTAGTTTTACATGTGATTTTGCTGGCACGAGCAGGGTACATGTATTCCGAGGGTGCGTGGGGAGTAGTACATGTGATGTCGCTGGCGCAAGTGGGGTATGCATATCCCGAGGGGTGCACGGGGAGTTTCACACGTGATTTTGCTGGCATGAGCAGGGTACGCGTATTTTGAGGGATGTTTTCAATGCCTGCAATGATGTGCATTACATTTTCAGTGCAGGTCAACTTTAAAGTAAACTAACCTCTATATTCATTCGGACCACTTGGCCTTGTTATCCATAATTTTTAAATCAAGAAGGTTAAATGAGGTTATTTTTTAAAGTGCGTGCATATAAATGTATTTGTATTTAGTTATTTGTACCGCACACTATGGAGACTAAACTGCATTTTGCTGCAAAAAAGTGTGTGTGTGTGCATGTTTATACTTGTAATATTAGATTTGTGTAGTTGTGAAATCTAACAAAGTTTTAGTTACTTGTGTTTGTATTGCTATATAGAGATAATGCTGTAATGTCGCCACTGCAAATGAGTGACAAATTACAGTGTCAGCATGATTTACATAACTCACAGTATCCACAATAATAGAGCCTAGTTTGGGGATCTGGAACTCAAATCTTCCCTCGTATTGTATCACAGTTTGATTTGAGTCAATTCTATTCAGGTATTACTTATTATTTTGAGGATTAAATCCACACCGTTGAATTCCTGATTTGTTTTATCCTTCAAGATTTCACACATTGGGCCTCATTACGACCCAGGCGGTAATCTGGCGTCATTACCGCCATGGCGTAATGAGCGTTTACGCCGTGGGCCGATGGCGTAAAGAGCGCCACATTACGACCCATCGCGCACGAGCATTACGCCATGGCGGTAATGCAATTAACGCCATGGCGGAAAAGGCCCCTACCGGCATCGTAAGGCGAGCAAAGTGCACTTCCGCCACCGTAAGTAGCGGCCACCGTAATTAGCGGTGGCCGCAATTAGTGGTCACCGTAAAAAGCAGAACCAGAAATAGCATCATCGCGGCGGAACAGGAAACAGCACGTCGGCCATCTTTAAAAACACAATCCATTGCCATCCTACTGAACAACACCAGATCCAACCCTGACACCTGTCCCAACCAATCACCCACCCATCCAACTACCCAAAAATGCCTAAAGTAGTTAAGAAGGCATGTGACCGCCAGCGCCAGGAAAGATTCAGCCGGGAGGAACTCTGCATGCTTGCGGAGACCCTGCAAGACAACGCAGCTGTCGTTTTCTCCCCAGAAATGACCAGGACAGCGATAGCGAAAAAGAAGGCCATCTGGGCCCTGGTGGCCGAGCGTGTCAGCGCGGTGGGGACCGTACCCCGCACCCCACAGCAGTGCAGGAAGCGCTGGGATGACCTACGCATACGGGTCAGAGAATTCATCTCTGCGAACCGCAACCTTGCCCTGGGTACCGGTGGAGGTTCGGAATCCCCACTAAAACTCCAACCGTGGGAGGAGATTTGTGCAACCACGATTGGCATGGAAGGCATTGAAGGCATCGGAGGGATGGAAAGGGGAGCTCCGACATCAGGCAATGAAGGTAGGTGCCTCAAACAAGACATGCCATAGTCACTGCAGTCCATTCATGTGTAGCACAAGGTTGCCCTAGAGTGTAAATGCAACACATGAGCTCCACACTGCCCATAGCCACATGCGAGCACCACCCTGTATACACTGCTGGCACCCACATACCTGCATCCACATTCCACACAAAAAGGAGACAACCTGCATGGCCCTGCCTGAAATCTGCCTCATCTACTGACCAGAATCATGTCAATCATTGTCATTCCAAAGTCCGCAGACCCATCAATAACGCCCTCCCTCCTTTGCTCCACCACAGGCACAGATTCACACCCCGAGGACCAGGACACCCCTGCGACGAAGAGAGCCAAGAAGGCCAATAATACCATCCCCGCACCCTCAACCTCAGCTGCAGTGAGGCAGACCCCACAACAAGCAGAATCCACTGCAAGCAAACCGGACGGCCCACCAGCAAGCACCCCTGTAGGCAGCAGGCCAGCAGCAGCAGCTCCACCTGTACCAACATTGCCTGCCACAGAAGGCACTGAGTCTGCGGCCAGCAGCAACATGGGTGAAACAGCTGCAATTGCTGCATGTTCAGACTCTGACATTGAGGAGCACGAAGTCAGAAGCCCCACTGACCTTCTACATTCCCCCTGTTTGTCAAACTCCAGCCCCCATGAGGATCACACACACGGGCACACAGAGGTAGAGGAGTGGCCTTCTACCCCATGCCCAGTCCTCAGTCCACAGGAGGGGAGCAGCCCCTCCATCACACCACCAGCACTGGGCATGGCCCAGCAGGGGCAGCAGTCCTTCGCAGACATCATAGAGCGGCAGCAACAACTGTCCACGATGCTGACTGAGCATGCCGCGGAATGTGTGGGGGCTAGGGCAACCATTGAACAGGCCACGGAGACCCTAAGGGCCGAAGTAGCGCAGAGCACTGCCAACCTGAGGGATGCCATGCAGGCCATGTCTAGGGACATCTGTGGTGAACTTGCCGGGTTGCGTCGTGCGCTCACTGAGCTCATCCACATCCTACAGGACGTGCATGCACGGGGGCAGGCAGGGACATCTTCCGCTGCCAGTTCTGCACAGAGCAGCCCCGTCCGACGTTCTGGACGTAAACTGCGCTCCACAGCCAGGGGTGCCCCGGGGGCCGGGAGAGGGGGCTTGCAACAGCCTGTGGCCACTGTCACAGGCATCTGTTGACACCTACATGGGGTGTGTTGGGGTGTGCAGGGGGAGGTGGGAGGGGGTGTGTTGGGGTGTGCAGGGGGGAGGTGGGAGGGGGTGTGTTGGGGTGTGCAGGGGGGAGGTGGGAGGGGGTGTGTTGGGGTGTACAGGGGGGAGGTGGGAGGGGGTGTGTTGGGGTGTGCAGGGGGGAGGTGGGAGGAGGTGTGTTGGGGTGTGCAGGGGGGAGGTGGGAAGGGGTGTGTTGGGGTGTGCAGGGGGAAGGGGGGAGGAGGGAGTGGTTGTGTCACAATGTTTTATGATTGAAATACACTTTTTGCTTTCCCGAAATGAAATGTGTGGACATTTTCATTGCATATGTGTGCTTTATTGGTGTACAGTCCACAGTGTGCATGTCCCAGAGACACACAGTGCCCCAAGTGCAGTCTCCATGTGGTACACACCAGCCGTGTGTGCTAGAAGCAGTGGTCGATGATAGTTTGGCGCATTGCACGACCCTCCTGTGCATCGCCTCCTCCATGGGGTGCCGCCCCATCTGCACCCTCCTCATCCTCATCGTCAGGTGGTTGCAGTTCTGCATCAGGGGGCAGGGGCACATTCTGTCTGATGCACATATTGTGTAGCATGACACATGCCATGACGATCTTTGCCACCTTCTCATGGCGGTACAGGAGTGCCCCACCAGACCTGCTGAGGCATCGGAACCGTGCCTTCAATAGGCCGAATGTCTGCTCTATGACCACGCGAGTACGTGTATGTGCACGGTTGAAGTCCTCCTCGTGCTGGTTCTGCGGGTTCCGGACTGGTGTAAGGAGCCACCTCTTCAGGGGATAGCCTGCATCACCTGTATGTAGGCGAGAATGTATGTGTCAGTCATGTCGTCTGATCAAGAACATGATGTGCCACCATGGCTTGCATCCAACTGTTACTTTGGCTCACTTCTACATGCACTAATTGATTCACACAATGCAACCAGTATATGCTCATGGCTCCCATGGCCTGTTTTGCATGCCATCACCCAATGTATGCAGAGGGGTTGAGTGCATTGTGAGTGCCCATTCACTGTGTCTGTTCATGCCGTTTGGTTAGTTGGCCTGGCACATGTCCTGTGATGGCAATGCACACATCATTGCAACATTGCTGTGGGCCTCATCATGACCCCAGTGAGCAATGCTGATGTAGACAGGGACATTGTGGGGGCCCTGCTGTCTGTGTAATGGTGTGTTGATGTTTCTGTCCGTCATGTGCCTCCGTGGGCAGTTATGGGGGACAGGCCTATCGGTTGATGGTGTTTGGTGACGTGCATGTAGGTGCTTTTCATTGTTGACAATGTGGTCTGATTTGGTAGAATGCACTTGCAGATGGTTGTGTCATGGTTGGGACACAGCCTCATTCACATGGTAGGGCTGCATACATTGGCTATTGGCTTTACTGGTGTTGGGTGGAGTATGGGTTGCTTCAGGGTATCCTCTGTCTCCGTTCTCTCTGCTACTCACAGCCAAGTGGAGTATGCATTATCCCCCCCCTTTCAGCCAGGTGGAGTATGCATCATTCCCCCCCCCTTTCAGCCAGGTGGAGTATGCATCATTTCCCCCCCTTTCAGCCAGGTGGAGTATGCATCATTCACCCCCCCCCTTTAAGCCAGGTGGAGTATGCATCATTCCCCCCCCTTTCAGCCAGGTGGAGTATGAATCGATACGTCATTCACCTGCCCACTTCCATGACATTGGACTCACCGAGTAGCCAGGATCTTGGGCCTGCATGTCGCTCCATGTAGCGTGGTATTGTGGAGTTCCTCAGGACCATAGAATCATGGGTTGATCCGGGGAATCGGGCACAACAATGTGTGATGATCTTGTTGGAGTCACAGACCATTTGCACGTTGATTGAGTGGAACTGTTTCCGGTTGCGGTACGGTACCTCCATGGCACGTGGAACCACCAATTTCACATGGGTGCAGTCGATGGCACCAATGCAACCGGGTATGCCGGCTAGTGCATGGAAACCCACTTTGGTGTTTGCAATCTCCTGGGCAGTCCGTGGTAATGAGATGTGGTCGTCTGTGTGCTTGAGGAGGGCATCGAGCACTTGGATGAGTGTTCGTGAGAATAATAGTTGTGAAATGCCATGCAAGTGCCCCACTGTGTGCTGGTAGGTGCCTGTGGCCAGGAAGTGGAGTACAGACACTACCTTCAGTAGGGGTGGGATGGCGGTTGGAGTTTCTATCATGCTGACAATGTCGTTGTTTGTCATGTCAACGATGGCGGTGATGGTGTCCTGGTCCAAACGGTACAGGGTGTGGATCTGCTCAGCAGTGAGGTTGAATGGATTGGCTCTGATGGATGGGATTGGGGGCTGCCTGCGTGGTGGCACTGGCTGTGCTGGTGGGGCTTGCTGGGCCTGCCTTGCCCTCCTTCTCCTCCTGCGTCTCCTCTGTGCTGCCTGTTGTTGTTGTTGCTGTTGTAGCACTTGCATTGCTATCAGGTCCTCCAGCCCCAACATTGCTAGTCGTATTGGTATCATTGTGGAGTGTGACTGGGTGTGGGAAGGGGTGGGGTGTGCTCTTTTTGTACTTCCTGAGTCTGTATTGCCTTCACCTGTGCTGTTTCTGTGCACCTGCGGCAGCTGCATTCACTTTACATGGCCCTTTACGGTTGGTTCGCGATGGCGTAATTAGCACCATGGCAGTAAGGTACTTAACGGGCTGGGTGATGGCGTTAGGTGCATGTATGCTTGGGTCGGCATTCGCGTACCTTTCTGCCATGGTGCTAAGTACGGGGTGGGAGGTCGCGTGCGCGCGCCCTTGGCGCAGTTAGCGGCAGCGTTAACTACGATGCCGCTAATGGCATCGTAGTTAACGGTCACGGGTCATGATCGGACCTGGCGGAAAACGATGGCGGTAACCATTTACCGCCATTGTTTTTCACTTAGCGCCAGGGTCGTAATGAGGCCCATTGCATGTTGTTTCCCAAATAAACATTAATATTTATTTCATTTTTTGGAATGCAACCCTTTAAAAATAGAGGTGTTGTCTCTCAGCTGAAAATAGGATTATATAAGTCGAGAGGCAGAACTCATGAGTTTATTTCACAAGTAGTATTTGTTAAAAAATGTGTTATTTGGAGTGTTGGACCAAAGATTGTTGAAGACTACTCCTATTTTTTGTGTGGTTCGGAGATATATTCCTTCGTGTAAGCTCCGTTCCTACGGTTTTCAAATACACAATCCCTTTTGGTGTTGGGATTACAGTGTGGTCTGAATCGGGGATATCTCTGATCCGTAATTTTGCCAATCAGGTCACATAAAAGCCGACCGGTTTTAGTGGTATTGGGATTATTAAGACCACTTTCTTCAGGGCTAAGGACCAACACCAGTTAGTGTGTGGTCTAATTTCTTCTGCTGGTAATAATGAATCTCTTGTATTCCAATAGGAGGTTGCCCTGTATGGTAGGGGGCAGGGTATGCGAGGGCGAGAAAGGAGAGAGGGAGAGTGCCGTTAAAGACATATCCCGCAGATAACCTCACAACCATAAGAGGTCATCATGTGTGCATCTAACCCATCACTGATGAGACAACTCCCATACGTTAAGGTCCTTGATCTGAACTAGTATAGTGATTTACAGTGTCACAGATGCAAAAAGATCGCACATTCCTTGCTCACCTACAAGAAAAATATGTGTTTTAACAATTGAGTGTGGTGAATAGGGACTCAAAGGATAACCCTGTATACATCAAAAAACTTTTTTTAGAAACGTTTTTACAATTTTTTACAAAACGAAAATCATTAACAACTAGCTTCTTCGGTTGACAGGTCAACTCCAGGGTAGTTTGGCCTGGGATGCACATCGGCCCAGTGGGCAACCCCACACTATCAGCCAGCAACCCACTACATCACTATCCATGTGTTAGGAGCCTACATAATACCAAGGCTTTTTCCCAGCATGGTATTATGCAACATTCATTTTAACATTTTAACATTTTATAAACTTATGTAAAAGGTTCTGCACATTCTAATAGGTGTGCAGGATGGGGGCTCTACAGAACGTATGTGTGCAGCCCCAGGTCTAAGTCAAATTATAGACATGAGCAGCCCAAAGCGTGATGCATGAGTGCACCTGTAAGCGTCTAAGTGAGCATAGTATGCGTAGTTTATTATTAAGGGAAATGAGCGAGCAAGAAAAAATATATCCTTATATTACGGATGCCTATTATGAAGATCAGAGTCAAACTACCACACAAACTGGCCAACAGTACAATCAATGTAATCGGAAGCGAATACAATCACACCCAAGACCATCAAATTGGACTTTTTCAAGCAGGAGCTCAAGCGGAAGTAACCAAAGTTTAGCAACAGCAAGTTGCTCTTCGAACGTACCCCATAGTAATGCCCCCACTGCCCACAGTTTTTTCACTGAGGACAAGGAAAAACAAGGAACAAGGGTAGAGGACAATGGAACACCGAGTGGCAGAACCAATCATCACCGTGTTACACGCAGCAGGGGATGGGGATGGTCAGGCGCTCCGCCATAAAATAGAAAACAGTGACCTGGCAGATAGATACTGCCATACCCGATACAAGATGCCACAATGATAACACCAACAGAGAAAGACAAAGACAAACCCACCTGATGCAACCATCTACAACTCATACTCTTCCCTCTTGCGAGAAATCTTTGGTTATGAACCTTTCTCACCTGGTTCTCACACAGGAACAACAGATGCTTTTGGAAAAGGGCCTGTCTTTCGTACCTAGCTCACAACATAATCCTTTTCAAACTCGGATTGATGCAGCCCAACTAATACGCAAGATAAGGCTCAAACAATATTTCAGAATCCTAACAGAGACGGAATCCGATCAGAGGGCTGAAAAATGCGCCACATATCTAAAAAACAAATCCACCTTTTATCCACCACTGAATGGGATATCTCCGGAATCCATTACATTTGAAAAAGCGCTTTTCAAGAGCATTGAACAACTTGAAATAGAACAACACCATATCTTTCAGAAATGTTCAAAACAAGAACAAATAGCTTTGAGAACACTGGCAGATCATGACCAAATTGTAATAAAACCAGCATACAAGGGTGGAGCGACTGTAATACAAGATGTGGAAGACTACAACAAAATGGTCCTGACTTTATTAGAAGATCGAACCAGTTACAGACAGCTGGGAAAAGACCCTACTGAGGAAATCCAGAGACTGATTCAACCTATTCTGGAGGAAACCATTGCTGAAGGCCACATTAGCCTAAAATAATATGAATTCTTATCTCCAAAAACACCTAGGAGACCAGCATTCTATGCCTTACCCAAAATACACAAGGGAAAAACACCCATCCCGGGAAGACCAATGGTCTCAGGTATAGGATCCGTCCTGGAACCGCTCTCCGAATTTGTAGACTTCTTCTTGAGACCTAGAGTGAATAAAATGCGCTCCTACCTCAAGGATACCACTGCGGCACTACTGCTCCTTAAGAACCGGTACTTTGATCCTAAAATCCACTTGCTTATCACTTTGGACATTGAGTCATTTTACACAAGAATCCCGCAAATTGCTACCCTACACGTAGTAGAGAACATCCTCAGAAACCTGGATCCACCTTTAGATACTCCAGTTAATCTGATTATGCAGCTGGTGGAAGTAGCGCTCACTAAGAACTATTTTCTCTATGAACAAACATACTTTGAGCAAACATCGGGCACTGCCATGGGCGCTACATTTGCGCCAAGCCTTGCTAATCTATACAAGCAGCCTTTGAGGAGGATACCATTTACTCCGATATGAATCCTTGGAAAGCCCATATAGAACTGTGGTCACATTACATCGATGATGTGCTCATGATCTTCAGAGGCACTGAACCAGAACTAATAAGATTCATGACCTGACTCAATGAACAAAATCGACACTTGACGTTCACTGAAACGCATAGCAAATCCAAGATACACTTTTTAGATCTGCAACTTGAAATGCAAAATAACACCATAACTACTATGGTATTTAATAAACCCACTGATAGGAATGCTCTGCTAACTTTCTCGAGTTTTCACCCAGCAAGCCTAAAGAACAATTTGCCCTTCGGTCAATTCTTAAGATACAGAAGGAACTGTTCGAACATTGTAGACTTTGAAAGACAATCGGATCACTTGGCTAACAAACTAAAAAAGAGAGGATATCTGAAAAAAAACATCAAACAGGCAAGAAAGAGGGCGCGTAACATTCCACGTGATAACACGCTAGACCAACATGCTAAACAAAAAGCTCTGAGGACAAAATTACAGCGGTCTTCACGTTCTCACCCCTCACCAACAAACTTAAACAAGAAGTCCTAAGACCCTGGCCCATCTTAAATGTGGGGGAATCGAATCTGGCTAGCCCACGTTTCGCCATGAAAAGGAACAAGAACCTGAGGGATTCCCTTGTCAAAACCTATAGAGAAAAAAGTCTGCCTCGTGAGACACTTTGGAATCATGAGAAACCAACAGGACACGCCCCATGTGGGTCGTGCAGTGCATGCCCTGGGTTCACGAGAACCAAAACCATAGAGATCGGATGGCACCATCCATGGATACAAAAAGAAATGACCAACTGTAACAGCAAAAATGTCATCTACCTGATCACTTGCCCATGTGCATTAAGATACATAGGGATGACTACCCGACCAATCAGAACGAGGTTGGCAGAACATCGCTCCTGTATACGAACAAAAAAGAACACAGCACCCATGGTGGAACACTACTTAGAAAGAAAGCACAGCCCCACAGATATGCAATGGACAATTCTTGAAAAGGTGAAGATCCCAACGAGAGGAGGGAATATCCACAATCTGCTCTTCAGACGGGAACAAATGTGGATATACAGATTAGAACAGATGTGGAAGGCCTAAATGAAGCTATGTGCTGGCTATCACTTGCAACCCTTTGACCATCATGATTATGTCATTTAGATGTAATCTGCTCACAAATTGCATGGGTGGCTTTTATTTGTATAATTTTTTATTTGTATAATTTGTTGTCTATTGATGAATTTGTCAAACTGCAGCCCACCTTAAGAAGATGTGTGCTATAGAGAGACCACATCTCTATATTATTACACCTAATGTATTGGCACAACAATTGCAGTGATAATCTGTGATCCTGTGTAGCACCCATTTAGACCTACACACTGTGACCTCACTTACTATTGGGTTTTAGAATACACATGGTACCCCCTGGAGCAGCTTAGGTGAGGCTTCTAAAAATTCTAAAAATCAAAAATTTCCAAAAATCAAAACCACACGAGGTTGTCAGCCTTTCTTAATTGCCCTTGTTAGCAACATCATCTTTTCCGTTATGTGAGAGCCTTGCCCGAATTATCCTCAAATGAGATTTGTTTATAAAATTGCTTGTTCAGGACACCCTGACACCTTTGGTTTCCCATCTACCCTGAGGGTAGAAATGGCCCCCTATGTCCATTACAGACAGGCTTGCGGTCTCCCTTCAGCACCACACTAAGGTGGCCGCCACTCGTGCAGCCCTTCTTGGATGTTTACTTTGGTCGTCACGGAGACAATCACGTGACGACGGACATCAAAAAACGCAATATACGTGTACTCAAGATGCCGTTCTGTGCATCGACGTCGGATTCGAATCACAAGGGGCACCTCTCATCTACCAGGAGGTAAGCAATACCGAACGCGGAACTTCCCGCATTGCACTCAAGCTTGCTCGCTCATTTCCCTTCATAATAAAGTACGCATACTATGCTCACTTAGACGCTTACAGGTGCACTCCTGCTTCGTGCTTTGGGCTGCTCATGTCTATAATTTGACTTAGACCTGGGGCTGCACGCATACGTTCCGTAGAGCCCCCATCCTGCACACCCATTAGAATGTGCAGAACCTTTTACACAAGTTTATAAAATGTTAAAATGTTAAAATGATTGTTGCATAATACCATGCTGGGAAAAAGCCTTGGTATTATGTAGGCTCCTAACACATGGATAGTGATGTAGTGGGTTGCTGGCTGATAGTGTGGGGTTGCCCATTGGGCCGATGTGCATCCCAGGCCAAACTCCCCAGGAGTTGACCTGTCAACCGAAGAAGCTAGTTTTTAATGATTTTCATTTTGTAAATAATTGTAAAACAGTTTGTAAAAAAAAGTTTTTTGATGTATACAGGGTTATTCTTTGAGTCCCTATTCATCTCACTCAATTGTTAAAACACATATTTTTCTTGTTGGTGAGCAAGGAATGTGCAATCTTTTTGGATCTGTGACACTGTAAATCACTATACTAGTTCAGATCAAGGACCTTGACGTATGGGAGTTGTCTCATCAGTGATGGGTAAGATGCGCACATGAGGACCTCTTATGGTTGTGAGGTTATCTGCGGGATATGTCTTTAACGGCACTCTCCCTCTCTCCTTTCTCTCCCTCCCATACCCTGCCCCCTACCATACAGGGCAACCTCCCATTGGAATACAAGAGATTCATTATTACCAGAGGAAGAAATTAGACCACACACTAACTGGTGTTGGTCCTTAGCCCTGAAGAAAGTGGTCTTAATAATCCCAATACCACTGAAACCGGTCGGCTTTTATGTGACCTGATTGGCAAAATTAAGGATCAGAGATATCCCTGATTCAGGCCACACTGTAATCCCAACACCAAAAGGGATTGTGTATTTGAAAACCCTAGGAACGGAACTTACACGAAGGAATATATCTCTGAACCACACAAAAAATAGGAGTAGTATTCGACTATGTTTGGTCCAACACTCCAAATAACACATTTTTTAACAAATACTACTTGTGAAATAAACTCATGAGTTCTGCCTCTCAACTTATATAATCCTATTTTCAGCTGAGAGACATTAGATCAACACCTCTATTTTTAAAGGGTTGCATTCCAAAAAACAAAATAAATATTCATGTTTATTTGGGAAACAACATACAATGTGTGAAATCTTGAAGGATAAAACAAATCAGGAATTCAACGGTGTGGACTTACATAACTTACATACATTTGTTTTTGACAATATAAGCACTTAAGAATGTTTGTTGGTGTTTATTAGTTATTTTCCTGAGCTGGGCCCTGGTGTTGTTGTGGACTTTGGGCTGTGAACATGTGTATGCAGGTGTAATGTTCAAATGTGCTATTATGAGTGTGTGAGGGTGGCCAATACCTTCATAGTCTCCCATGTCTGACTGGCATGTGGATGCGCAGAAGGAGATATTCTAGGTGCAAAGTAGGAGGCTGCGTAAGAGGAAAAATAAAGTTATGTGAATAGCTTTACTTCTCATTTTTGTCATGAAAGGTAGCTTCATTCTCATTGCAGAAGTTTTGTGCAACAGTGTTTGAGTTATATGCTAGCACAGATTTGTGTGGGAATGAGGCTGTGCAGAGTGGGAAAGCAATATGTGGGTTAGCAATACATTCAACATTGTCTACTTCCTGGAATCCATGTAGGTACAAAGAGTATTGCTTAATCTCACATACAATCTAAGTGCAATCAATATCCACCATCTGTGTGGATCTTCAAGAGATACATTGCCCATCCCCAGGATTCTTATCATGTGCAAGTTATTTGATGCCAGCTTGACTCCTCCGGACTGGCGTGGGAGGGTAGCTCAGTGGGAGGTGTGTGGGGGCAGAGCTCAGATTATAAATTAGAGATGAGGGAATGTAGCTGAATGGCAAACAGGAGGGAGGGAGTGAGTGAGAATGGAAGGGAGTCTGACTGCTGGTTGGTGCTAGCATGTGTGGGGTAAGCAGGGGGGTTCAGATTTCAGGAGGGAACAGATAGGTTTTGATGGCATTCCTAAAGATGGAGAATGAGGGAAAGGGCTTTGCAGAAGGTCGGTGCAAGCGTGGAGAATCAGGCTCCTCCTAGACTGGAGAACTTGAAAGGGTGGAGTGCCAGGTGCTGTGCAGCACCTGATCTGAGGATACATTAGGTTGGTAGTGTGTGACACTGTTTTGGAGGACTTCAGGGCCTTTTTATATGGATATCATGGTGGGTAATGGACATGGCTTTCAAAGAGGCCCATCGGCTGGTGGGCCGCCAGCGAAGTACCCTGAGTGTGGGAAAGATGTTTTCTATAGGAGAGAGTGATGCTTTCTGAGTTGAGATGCAGGCGTGCCTTCATAGACAGAATTAAAGTAGTATAGGCATGAGAGAATGATGGCCATGATTGCAGACACTCTATGGGGGTAAGCGAGATATGGAAAAATCAGCTTTAGAATGCAGTGGTGGGAGCAGCATGATCTAGAGACAGCATTGATGTGGCAAGATAGGGTCCTTTCTGATCTAAAATTGCATCCTATGTTTTTGACTGAGGGTGATGCAATGGGTGGGGGTCCTAAGGAAGGCAGCCAAGGGGTAAATTGGGGAAAGAGAGCTGTTTTGCCACAAATTAGGACTTCGGTTTTCTGCAGTGCTAAAGTCGAGGGTACACATGGGTGGGCGGAGTCCCCCACTTTTTTCAGAGGGTGGGCTCAGTCCCCCGCAGCTAAAATGAGAAACATTGAATATCCTCTTTGAACTTATGAATTAAAGCCGATCTCAGGGATTGAACTACAGTCGTCAGGCTTGCAGGCCAGTCACTTCACCACTGCGCTATATAACCTCATAGAAAACAACAAACAACTAAAGGTGAAATGTCTCATTTCTGTTCTGCTAATTCCAGAGAAAACATTTTAGTGGTTTTTGGAGTTTAAAACATGCTCACCTTTTAATGTTTTCAAAAACACTATTTTAATGAAATGTGCTTATGTCACCTTGATATGCTAATTTCTGGTGACAACACTTCCCATCGAGTTTGTTGATGAGTCCCCCCACTTTAATTTTTTAGGACTTGACCCCTGGTTTTCCAGGATTGAGGACGAGGTACTTGTTCGACATGCAGCGGTGTATGTCTGAGAGGATGTATTATCTGGGTGGGGAGAAGATGGGGAGCTAGGGATCTTGAAGAATATCTGAGTGTCATCAGAGTAGTTGTAAGAGGTTGTTAGGACCGTTTTTCTGAAGTACAAAAATGGGCTTAGCAAAACCATTCAACTGAGACAATACGGTACTCTACTCTTGGTGTCAACTGGACAATATACTTTTATGACTAGTGGAATACTTATTTTAGGCACAGTGAACAGCTATAACTCTGATTCAGGACAACACAGTTATTCTAGGGTAGTTGGACCGTGGGTGTAATATACAATTACACTTATTTTTCAACTCAGTAGAACACAGTCTAAGATCAGTAAAAATGTTTTACACTAGTTGAGGATTGCACTAAGCATACCAAGGTCAGCTTCACCTAAAGAACACTATTCAAGAATGGCACAGCTATTCTAGGCAGGTTAAACCTTTATACTTTTAAAACGAGCTATCTGCAACGTAAGGATCAGCATAACCTAAAGCAGACTTATTCTGGACAGGCTAACAGCAAGTCAGGGGAAGTAAGACCCAATTGGGGACACCCATACATTTATATCCTAACATGAATAGTACAGTGGAACCAACAGCTTTACTTTTGGGAAGAGGGTGACCCAATTAACAGGTGAGTAAACTAACCTATCTACTTTCGGTTAGAATGGCAGTGTCTAAGGAAAGTAAGACTTTGAGTACACTTATTCAGAATGGCACACATCTATTGCATGTTGTTAAAACCTATGTATAATTTTCAGAATGGCAGAACATATCTAAGGTAAGTAAAAACTTTACATATACTTTTACAAGTGAAGGAACACTTTCAAGGTAAGTAAGAACCTGTGTAACTGTTCTCTCTAAGAGCTGCAGCTACCAACTAACTCGTTTACATGTAAGTAAACTTTTCAACACTAGTTCTCTTTTCAAGGCAGACTCCATAAATAAACTGGCCCTTCCCAATTCTAGTACATGAGTTCTCTCAGAGGCAGAAGAGGGACACAAGTGGTCTAGGATCCAGCTGTAGGCAGGGTGAGCTAGGGCTCAGTTGCAGGCAAAGTCAGAGTTCTAGAGGAAGACTGTTCAAACAAGTAAGTATCTCACTTTCAAAGATAGTTGAGGGTCCAGGGACTTCAAAGAAGAAACCCTCAGAGGATGCCACAGGGGCCCTGGGTGAACTGGATGAGAGGACACCCAATCACAAGAAACACCCCAAAGCTACACAGGAATCACACAGATACTTACGGTAAGTAATACCCAAGTCAGCATATTGCACCCTAACACAGAAGAAGAGTTTGCAGAAGGAGGACTTCAGGATCTGCATCCAAAAACCGATCACTGAATTCCTTATCATGAACACTGAAGCAAGGATCAAAGCTGATGGCTCCAGGCAAGAGTTTCTTTGTGGCTTAATGCGGCTCTGCGGATTTGGCACCCTTTTCAGGAGCTAGAAGACTGAATATTTCTGGTTGAATTCCTGTCATTTTCAAGGTCCAGCACTCTGGTGAGGGGATTTTCCAGACTCAAATCATGTTTCTGGACATCCAGCAGTATGCCTACAATGTTTCAGCAAGATTCAGAATTCATAAGACTGAGCACATCACAATGGCTTGAGGTTCCAGGGTATCAGGCTATTGCAGGCCCCCAAGGTCGCAGCACAATAAGGGATGGCTCAAAATGCAGGTCGTTTTTTTGACTCTGGTGGGTCTCTCTAGGATCTCAATCAGAGATGTCGTTTTTGGAGTCCCCAGGTCGATTGGAAGGAAGAGTAACAGCAGGCCCCGGTTACACAGCATGTTCTCCGGTCGCTGGAAATCGTCTCAGCTGCATTTTCTTCATCATCCTCTTTGGTTTTAGTTCCACTGGTTGACTACTGTCAGGGTAATTTCCTGGGGTCGGCAGGGCCGTTCGCAGACCTCTGGGGTTGGGGAGGCCCCAACTCCTCTCGCGTCCCAAAGGAGTATGAGGCACACTCAAGAGCAAAGCGTTACTGCTGTTTATTGCACAAAACAGACAGGGACAGGTTCTCAGAGCATAGGTACCCAAGGAACATCTCAGCCGTGATGGGCTTGCAGGCCCTTTTTCTAATCGGATGATGCAACTACGTGTGTCACCTGGGAAAACTAGCCCCTAAACCTAATGCTATCTCAGTTTGGCTCCCCGAGTGGTAGGGTCCGTATAGACCCAAATAGAAGGAAATATTATTGGTAGAGAAGGGGTCAGGTGGTACGCTTGGGTCATCCCTAAGAGTTGCTACATGAAAATAGTTACATGGGGAAAGTTAGTGATTGGCTGAACTATAGTGTCGTCAGTGGTTAGCCCCTTGTATTCTGATTGGTTCATCCGCGAGCCCCCAAGCCTGAGACCATCGATTTTTCCATCTCGCGATGTACCTGGTGCTGGCAACAATGTATGTCTATGTGTCAGTGTTGGACAATGGACAGGTCTGACTACTGGCTGTTGGGTGTCCCTTTCCCATTGCTGCCTGTGTCCAACTTATAACTTTGTTGATGCAGTCTGGGTCCCAGACGTGAGACCCCAGAGCTTCTCTGGTCCTTGGAGCTAGGCATCATATCAGGTCGGCCAGGTCACGTGTTGGAAGACTGTGGCTGAAGCAGAATTAAGGGTATTTGATTTGTATTTCGGCTCCAAGGAGTGTTTAGCCGTGGCAGGTGTAACATTGGTGCGGGGAGTGCTGTGTGTAGATTGCAACTTTGTGGCCTTACTGTGAGGCTCTCGTCAGGGTTTGTTCTGCATTATCAGCACCTTGCAGCTCCGTCTGAGCTGCTCCGGGCCTGGGGACTCTGGTTTGGGGCCTACCTTGGCCTGGTCTATGGGTGGCAGCATACAGTCCATAACACGGAGGTCACGAGGGGCGACATGGGTCCTTATGCATTAGTCCATCTACAGGGTTACATCTTCATGGTTTTAGTAGCAAGTAAGCGTCTGCAAGCATATACACTGTTCTGGCATCTTCCGTTTCTGCGGTGCTGTAGTTAGCCTATGTGAAACATAACAACGATGCATGTGTGAGTGGTCCTCTACGTCATAGCACTGAGTATGTTCTTCGTGTGGGTTGGTGTGTGTCTGATCCAGGTGCTTGGTGGGACGTGTGTTCTTGTCGTCATGTCATCTCTAACAATGGCGATATTTGTGGGTGATGCCTAATCGAGTTGGTCCATATGGTCGGTATTAGCTCCACCTGAGGTCCCACCACGTGGTTTGGATGACGAAGCTGGCCTGGGTGTGCGGGACATGGCCACAGGGATCTTGACAGCGGTCAAGGGGCTGAATTCATCCCACGGTGGGTGCTTAAGTCGTGATGTCTTAGGCCATGGTCTGGACAGAAATCGGGGGAAGGGATCGTCCTATTTTCCTTCTTCACTACCTCTGCAGGAACCCAGCCAATCAAACAGCCATGCAACATTCAAACTTGGGGGTGTTAGCAGTCCTTTCAGGACTGCCATCCTCCCAGTTTGAACTGTATACTTGCAGTCAGACATTTTGTTGGTAATAACCTTGTGTAGACAAAAGGAACAGTCGTCATATAAAAAAAAAGATGTATTGAGGTTATTTTATATGTTGCCATGGTGTTATGTTTCCTGAGGCATGGATTCATGGAACCGCAAATCGCCGGAAAATGTATTGTGCACAATTAAGAATTAATCAGTATATGTTTAAATGTATGGCAGAACATGGCATGTCTTCTGTATAACACTCTAACATCTGAAGTAATAATGGCAAAATATTTCTTCCCGATGCAGTACATTTAAATCATTTTGGCAACGGTTTGTTCATCATGTAATTGAAGCATTATCTACAGTGTTAAAATGAGTATGTGATTATATTTTGAAAGTTAAATGTTTAATCATGTATACATGTTTTTACTTTAGTATGTGTGAAGAACTGTTATAAATCAAAGTAAAGTACCTTTAATATTCTTTCTTCATATAGTGCAGTGTGAAGTTTTGTGTTTATTATACTGTTTTTAAGCAGGATTTGTCAGTGTTCATATGCATGTGTCTTCCATAATGTCTGTGCGTCAATGTGTATATGTTTTGTGTGGGGGTGAGGGTCGTTTAGGTCCCCCTCACGCATTCAGCACAATGTAGACCACTTGCTCGCACAATAGCGGGGGACGGCTCCATTGCCCGCGTCTTAAGTGGGGCTGTTGTGTAGGAACACTTGGCGTCCATTTTGTGCACCCTCGGCTCCATCTTTGGAATAGGCCTCACTGCGATAATACGAAAAGGCTTCTCTCCCCTCTGAAGCGCTGCGCACTCCGCGCTCATGGCCCCCACTTTTTCTCATTCTGTCTAAAAGCTTCACCGCTCCATTTCTCACAGATGCACCGGGGACAAATGAAACAAATATACTAATGTAACATCTCACCCTTCCTCTGAGATCACTGTCCTGTGTGTGAACCGGCTTGTTGCTCATCCATCTCCACAAACCTGCATGTGCCCTCTTACCCCCGCTGTTGGAAAATTACTGCCAGTATAACCCTGTGCCCCTTACGGTATTCCCTTGATGTACCAGAGGTGTGACCCCGCTGTGAAGCCCATCCCAGTGTGCCCCCTACTAAAACTAGACCTCTGTCACAGTATATTGCACCTTAGAACTAACAAAAGTCAGCGTGCCCCATAGTTGCCTTGATGCACTCAGACCCACCCCATGATCGATGCTATCACACTGACCAAGACCCCAAAGCCTGGTAACTCCATATAAGTCATAATGAATGATGCTCTGATTTTTATGCATGCAATTTATAGGTTCAAGAAGATTTACTAAAGCTCATACTAATGGTCATTGTTTATTATATGTCTAGTGGTAGTTTTTTATGCTAGCTTAGTTAGTGTCTGCCCTGCCTCACTGAGACCTGAATCTAACCCCTCCTGGACACTGGTAGCCGGACCACGTGATTCTCACCCTCCCGCCAATGGAGCAACCAATCCGGATGAAGCAGCACCCATAGCCGTATATGTGTCAATGTTATTCACCCAATCCCAAGCATTTGTAGACCCATATAGTATGATGTCAGTGATGACACTTTGTCCCTTCATAAACCAATATCTTTGTATTGTTTGCGAGAGTGCACTCGGGGCAGCAGAGTTCTCTGGATGCAAATTCTTTATAAAGAAAAGTTAACTCTTGCAACCTGTTCTCTTAGTCTCATTCCCCATTGGGGTGTTTCATATTCGTTTGTATTTGCATGTGTAAAACGGGGAGTGAGCCTACATATTTGGTGCCCCCCGCAATGTGATAGGGACAGGTGCGCCGAGGCCCCGTGCCGAGCGGTGAGATCCGAGACGCCCCCAGCAAAACCATTGCCTGTGTGGTTGACGAGTTTGCGCGCAAAACAAAACGTTCCAAGGGTCCCCGTCATCTTTGCAAATACCCAACTAACTGCTCACCAAGGAGGGTCACGGCTTGGTTATGTTGCAGACCAGATTGTGGATAGACCATGAATGGCGGCTCTCGGACCATCCTACTGAACAGGTGAGTACTGGTTGTGAGATTCTCTGGGGAGAAAAGAAAAAATTGAGAAAGGGGTATAAAAATAAGAGGGACAAAATAGTGGGAACAAAGAAACTGAGGGTGAGGTTCAGGGCCTGTGTGAATGTGACTGAGGCTTTTTCTTACCCATCCTTTATATGACCATTAGGTTGTTGTGGAAAAAAGATATAAAGAGGAATACGGGATCCTAGCTCCGAAGGGCGGTAGAAGGTGGCGACGCATAGCATTGTCTCGACCAGTGCAGGGAACAAGTGGAGAAAAAGAAGAAAAAAAAGGTAGGATTCTCATATATCTAGTAGGTTTGGCGGTAGGTTTCCTCCTCCATGGCCCCGAGGGTCCGCAGGGCCGTTGCCGTGTCCAGCTCCAAACCCCGGCGGATTGCCTCGAGGCACTCGGCCCGCCTCAGGGCCCTCCGCATGGAGTTCTCCGCCCTGACCATTGTGAGCCGTGCCTCTTCCGCCCGCTGCCGCTCCGCATCTATGGCGTGGCCCAACCGCTGCCACACGGAAGACACTCTCAGTCCTGGGTCCTCCTGCCCTCCGGCCGATGCCTGCCCCTCCGATGTTGAAGGCCCCGAGCCTTCATGGCTCCCACCACGTTGCTGCTGCTGCTGTGCCTCTGCCCGTGCACTGCCTCCTGCTGCCTGCACATCCTCCGCCGGCTGGGGTGCAGTCGTTGATGTGGCTACCCCTGCTGGACGTCCGACACCCGGACTGTGGCAGGGATGCCTCCTCCACCAGCCTGGCCGCACCGTCAGAGGCAGCTCCACAGGGCACCCAGGTGACTGATGGGTGGGAAGATGGCACGGAGGACGACTGGCGTGTAGGGGGTTCAGTTGAGGAGGGGGTCGTAGCAAGCCCCATCATACGGAGGAATCCGGCCTGGGTGTCCTGTCCCAGCAGGCTGACGTGGTGAACGAGCCATTCGAGATGACGTGCAGTCTCCTCATGAAAAGACTGCAGGTCACCTCACATGGCCCGTTGACGCAACGCCACACCAGTCAGAACAGGCTCAACCCGGACCCGGATAGCCATGTCCGCAGGCAGAAGAAGTTCAATTGTCGTGAGCTCATCCCCTGCCTGAAAACGCAACTGCCAGCACCATCCATACACATACAAGAGCATGAGCAGGCAAAGGTGAGCCAGACATCACATGCAACACAGGAAGTGCACGACACATGTACACACACCACCACACTTGCATGCATGTGTACACCTCTGCCAAGTGTCGCAGTGTCCAGATGGGCATCCATGTCACATCTGCCAATCAGGCTTCCACATACCGCTGTCACATGCATCCATGTCGCATCACTGTTGCACCCTTGTCAAATACACACAGATGCACATGTACACAGTGCTGATACATGCAGCTAAAAACAACATACATGCGTGACATCACGGACATGTCTACTTACATACACATTCATCCAAACATGTGTGTCCACACAACTGCATTTGGCATGCAAGCCTACACACACAAGCACCATCCATGCCTAACACATTCTAAGCCCTCGCATGTGTTAGCCCCACGGCCCTGTACACCCCCACCCATACTCGACCCCATACAAACAGATGTGCAACCTGCACACTACTGAAAAATCACCACATGCACATCTCACAATCAGGATGCATGTACACTTACCGCTCGACTCCAGACGGGTCTGCCTCTCAAGGACCTGGACGTGGAGCGCTGGGGATATGCGTTCCAGGACCCTCATCTGTTCTTCCGACAAGTGGCCCCGGCGCCCCTTGGCATCCGCTGCCTTCAAGAGGTGCCGGGCCTTGTTCAGGGTCCTGGACCTGAAGTCCTCCCAGCGCTTCTTGAGTCGCGGACTGCCACCCCCTCCGCGTTGATGGCAGTCACGATGTCAGTCCAGATCCGAGTCCGTCCTTCCTTGTCGGCACGGGAACTTCCAAAGAGGGCATCATACTGCCCCAGGACTTGCTCCACCAGGACACCAACTTCGGCGGCACTGAAGCTGGTGCCCCTCTGCCTCTCTGGCCGGGGGTTGTCGGTGGTCTCAGATGGTGTTTGCCCCGACATTACAACCCCAGAGGCAGGAGTGGGTGGGCAACTGGATCCTGGGGTTGGGCTGTGGAGCGATGGAATCCCAGTCAGGAGTCTTCGGTTCCAGTAGGGGTGGTCACAGCAACAGCACCCCTGGCTGATGTGCAGGCAGCAAAGGGCAGGGCACGTGGGCAGCAGGCAGTCAGGCAGCAGCAGATGGCAGGTGGGAGCGTGCTCGGGGCTCTGGGGGGCAGTAGTTCGGCCTTCTGGGCAGGAGCGTGGTCTTCCGTGTGCTTACGCGTGGCCAGCTTGATACGGAGTGATTTGGCACGTGAAAAATCAGCACGTCAGCGTGTAATTCGAGGAAAGGCCCTTAGCGCGTAAGTGTGTCTGCACGCATATGCATTTTCATTGGACAGAAGGCCCCTCAAGCGCAAGCGCCCCTGTGACGTGACGTGTACAGGCGTGCATGGGCATTTCAGCACGTGTTAAAAACTGCACGTCCGCGTGTAATACGAGGAAAGGGCCCATGCCCGTAAGCGCATGTGAAAAACTGCACGTCCGCGTGTAATACGAGGAAAGGGCCCATGCAGTTCGCTCTACGTGCCTTTCATGGAGACCGACGTGTGTTGCTGCTTCCTGTTGTTTCGCGCACCATCACAACTTCACAGCTATCAAGGATGTATCTCTTCTTTTGGCGGGGGTATTGGCTACACGTGTTTTTCTGCATCGCGCTAGTCAGACGGTGAGTCGCACACGCTCTTTTTCCCACTGCGGGTGCCCCTGTATATCGCACCCATTTTCGATGTCATAGTAGCCTGCGTGTCCCACGCGTACGCGTTATTCGTGTTACCGGGTGCACGTAGGCTGCAGGGTTGCGTGCACGGTTTTACTGCAGTTTTGGGGTGCCTGAGCATTGCGTGACCCGTCACCACATCACCGTGGTCACATACAGCCTTGCAGGTGCAGGGGGGCTGTTAACATCTTGCTTCCCACCCCCTTCACCCCAATTGCCCAGGTCAATTGTGGTGTACACCTCCCATTGGCACCACTCCATCTGTGCCAGCACTTCTACATCAGTGCCATGGTTGGGAGGTCACCAAAGGTGAGGGGCGCCTCAGCTGGGCGTCCTCCTCGTGGTGGGCGTGGTCGGGGACGTGGCTGCGGTGACCAGTGAGTAGGGGGACTCCAGGGTGTCCAGGGCAGTCACAGAGGGGGAAGAGACAGGGGTGCGCCACTTGAGCACAATGTTGTGCCATGTGTCAGTGCAGTCATGCCACCACCCCCTGTGGTTCCGGGGGATGCAGCTCCTGCATCTGGCACTGGCATCCGTTCGACCCGGCAGTCCGTTCGATCGACTGCCACGGGCCCAAGGGTAGTGGTAGCTGCAGGTGCAGCTGTGGACACCGCCACCCAGGCTCAGGGTCTGCCAGCGCAGGCTGCGTTGGCATTTGAAGAGCCCTTGGTAGA
This sequence comes from Ambystoma mexicanum, assembly GCF_040938575.1. Taxonomy (NCBI): domain Eukaryota; kingdom Metazoa; phylum Chordata; class Amphibia; order Caudata; family Ambystomatidae; genus Ambystoma; species Ambystoma mexicanum. Next base: position 571,944,906 of record NC_090933.1, on the reverse strand, counting down.
TCTCCAACAGGCCAGGGGGGAAACCATAGGGGCAGGCCGGGCTGCTCAGACCAAGACATGTGTCCCTGGGGCAGTCATGTCATCTGCTGCCCCGAAACAGCCGGGTGTTGGCAAGTGCAGGGGCAGATGCACCCAAAAGCACCCCGGTTGTGAGTCTGCCAACCAGGACCGTTGCGGTCAATGACCCTGCCACAGCTGATGTTGCTGCGCTGGGTCCATTAGTGGGCACCCAGCTGCCACTGACACAAGTCAGGCCTTTGGTCATCCCTCCACCTGCCACTCCCTTGGCTCAATCCACCGAACCCACTGGCCATACTGGTCAGGGCGGCATTAGCCAGCCAGGGTCTGCGCCACAGTCCAAGAGGAGGAAGGTTGCACCTGCAGCACAGGCTGGGACCCCACACACAGCCACGACCTCCTGCACGTCGAGGAAGAAGCCTTTCTGTAAGCAGGAACTGGACTTCCTCGTGGACTACGTGCGGGGCCACAGCCGTGACATGCTAGTGGGTGCCAATAGTCAGACTACGGCTGCCCAACGTGACACCCACTGGAAGCATGTTGCGGAACATGTCAGTTCATTCGGCCATGAGGTGCGCACGGCGCAAGAGTGCAAAAAGCGTTGGAATGACATCAAGCGCAGCACTAAGGCTAAGCGTGCCTCTAATTACAACTTGACTCTGGTGACTGGCGGTGGGCCTGCACCAGAGGAGGAAGAGCTCACTCCGCATGAGGCTCTCGTTGCAGAGTTCATACCACCTGAATTGGTCGAAGGAGTGGGAGAGATGCTGGACTTTGATGCGCAGTCCAGTGAGTGTTGATGCGTGTTTGTTGAGGTCGTTTGTGTTTCACTTGTGGGATGTGTTGTGCATGATTGCTGCTACATGTGACGTGTACATGGTTCTGATGTGTAAGTAATGCAATGCTTCCGTCATGCATGTCTCCTCTGCCTGCATGCGGGACTCCATGTAGGCATGCTCCCCTGCCCCTCCTCCGCCACTCTGCACCCCAGTTGCACCTTTGCACTGGTCTGCTTCAATCTTGCTAATGTGTAGTTTCTTGTTCATGTGTCCTGTGTAGATGCTAACTTCCAGCGTAGAATCTGCCAGACATATGCCGTGTGGTACAGCCTTAGTACTCGATGCAGGGTATCTCACTTGTACTGTGCATGGGTCAGATGTCCCGCAGGGACATGAGTGCCCATTTATGCTCCATGTGCATTGCACGCATGCCCCTATGTGTCCTTGACTGGATGATCACTGTAATATAAGTCCTTGGTTACATACATTGCCTTCCATCTCATCAGCCTTCCCATGTCAACTGTGGCTCAGTCCTGCGTTGCACACATGTTTAGGCTCTGACAATCTGTGTGGCTCACAGGCCTCAGCCTGTTCAATGGCCAATGACTCTGTCCAACTCTTGTTGTGTCTTCTTCACACGTGGGCGGCCTCCGGAGTTTTCATCATGTGTCCTGCCTACTGTCCCAGCATCATTTGCAGTGTTGTCATTTGAATCACATTAAGCTGTTGATGCCAGTCAACACTGCCTGTCAATACACAGGTGTATGGTCAGCCTTTTGATACCATGCTGGGCATCCCTGCTTTGGTACTCGGGTGGAGGGGTGCTTGGCTTCTAGATATGGTACACATTGAATGCACAATTCACGTGATGTCTGAATTTGACATTGCACTGCCTTCACATTTCGTGGCACACACCATGTAGTGCTTGTACATGTAGGTAGTGAGTGGCATACACATTTTCTGCACTGCATAGACCCACTTCCATGGGAACTGCCACCTTTCAACAGGTCTGATCACAGAAGCTATTCAAAGTTGACGCAGCATGCATGCCAGGTTATATGTTGTGTGTCACATGACTGCCGGATGCGTTTGCTCTCGGTGTGTGTGTGTGTCGTGTGCTTCTGACATGTGTAGTGACCTTTTTTCTCTCTATTTTTCAGGTGATGACGCAATCGAGGCGGAGGATGGTGTTGTCATGCCAGGCACAGGGTTGGTAACACCACATCAACCCGGCACTAGTGGGGGTCGTGGGGTGGTAGGCCACGAAAAACCCCAAGTGCTGCAGTCCATCTTGTCTCTGGCTGCCTATGAGTCCAGCCTTGATGACGACTCTGACGTCCGTGTTGAGTTGGATGAGCATCAAGTCCATGTGTCAGGGGTGAGTGTATCTGATGTGGACACTCCTCTGTCTGCGACCCCTGCACTGAGGGATCAGACAGTCTTGGTTCCTCCGCCCGTGGTGGATCGGGACGCAGGGTCACCCTCCACACCAGTCACTGATGTGCCTGGGACATCACGTCAACCGGGGCATGTAGTCGTGTAGCCGCGGGCGGTGCCAACACAGCGAGGACCCCCGGTCCTTGGGTCCCGCAGGGGTGAAGCCCTGCAACGCGGTCGCCGCGCGCAACCGCTGTATACTGAGTGGGAGCAAGACATGACTGCCAATTCAGAATGGCAGGGGGCAGCAATGGAGAACATCGCTGAGAGCATGGAGCGTGTGGCCCGATCTGTGCTCCCCCTGCTAGGCAGGTGCTTCTCCAGCAGCTGGCGGCACGGTCCACGGCCCGCTCGCTCAGGCTGGGCATGGCGGCCTCAGACAGGGCACGCCAGGCTGAAATGTCGTCTCTGCGTCAAGCAATTGCTGCTCACGCAGAGGCGCACATGGATGTCCTGAGGGAGGAGTATGCTTCCCTCAGATCCACTCTGGGTGTCCTTATGATGTCCCAGAGGCAGCAGGCAGAGGAGAGGTTTGCACAGCTTGAGCGTACCATCTCTGCTGAGCTACAGGCTTGCCGGGAGGTGCAGCGGTTGTCCAGCCAGGCCCTGCAGGAGGAACTCCGTGTTACACGTGCTTCCTTGCAAGAGGAAGCACGTGTATCACGTGAGGTTCTGCATGCAGACCTATGTCACATCGCCACACAGAACCAGGCTCACCCGTCTGGCAGACTTGCTGCCGACGAGGGGCAAGCTGCGGCTAGGCGTGGCCAGGCTACTGTGCCACGTCCTCCTTTCCAGGATGAGCCAGACGCGGACGACCATCTATCTCCCACATAGGTCGGGCTGTGCAGGCGTTGAGCCCATGGAGGTTTTTTTTTTGGCTCAGCATCATCGCATGTGGATGTTGAGCAGCACCCTGTACCTCCCCCCTCCTGGGTGCCTCCCCTCCCCCCCGGGTCATATGTGGCCATTTTTGATTTTTCTTTTAGTTTAGTTAGTTAAGTTTCTGTTTGATAGTTAGTTTAATTAGGTAATGTAGGTTTTCCATTGTTAGTGTAATTAGTTAATAGTTTATTTAGTTTAAAATTGCTAGTCTATTGTGCTTTCATGTGACGGTGCGGTGCTTTGTGGCTTTTGAAGGCATCCACTGTCTGTTCCAGCTGGGCCCTTCAGGCTTGTCTTGTGTATGTGTTTGCTGCTTGGGGTCCTTGACTCACATATGCCACTCCTGCCTCCCTTATCCATGGGCTCGCAAGGATGGTTCGGTGTTACAGAATATTACACAAGGGCTTTGGACTGTCATATCTGTGGCATGTCTGGTGCTGTGTGACTTGTGTTGACACCCCTAGTGGGGATGATTTTGGTGTTATTGTCCACTGTTCAGCTTTTGCTAGATGGGGTGTGTCATGATTAATGTGTATATTGATTGCTACATATTAGTATGTTTCATATCTTTCCTGTACACGTGCTTGTTGCAATTCATGCTGTAGATAGTGTTCCACACTTTGGATGTGGAAGATGGACTGATGGTGTGATTTGTGATGTGACTCTCTGACATGGTCAAGTAATGAGATGCCTGATGAGACACACACAGATGACTTTGAAGCATTAATCTTGTGTTTCATGCCCTTTCTGCAGGGGGATGAGCCTCCAGAGCACCTTTGCCAGCAGACATGGGCCATTGGACGACGGAATTCTGGACCCGTTTGTTGGTGCCCACATGCACATGTGTGCACAAGCAGAGGCACATGGATTGCCGACCCACATCCTAGAACTGCTGACGTGTTCCAAGGAACTCCAGGCAAGGTGAGCAGCACAGGGGGGCCACGACACAGCAAAGCTTGCGCCAGGCGAGTTGTACATGCAGGCTTAGACACAGCACTGAGGGTGAGCTTAGACGAATATTGGTGTTGAAGCACACAATGCAGCTCATATGTGTTGGTGGACTGATGGCTGTTGATAGTAGGGTTGTCTGGGACACATGCAGGGGCAGTGGCACATACCCTCCGGTACACCAAGGTCCATTGAGGCACTTGTATCAACCATGTAGCCTTCCGAGACATGGAAAGGGGCAGCTCACAGGGACATACAGCAAGGGACATACTCGGGTGCAGTGCATGTCTTTTCCATGTACTTTATGATAAATGAACTGCCAACTTTGTTTCGGTCATGGTGGTACGCAACTTGCTCTGAAGTCATGGCTTGCTATATGTGTCTGTCTGCTTACCCAGGGAACATTGCATGTTGTGTGAATTGGGACACATTGGTGTTCCATTTGCCACGCACCCACCAGCGGCTGACTTACTGCATTGATTGTGTATGACCCGTCACAGGGGTGATGTTATATATGGGTACGAAGCATCTACACCAGATTGTCTGTTTGTAGAGTAGTTTGTTGCTATGGGGCATGTATGGTGTTGGGTTTTTGTGTAATTGGCACGTACAGGTTGTTGACTGTGGCTCTCTTTGCAGCATTGCAGTGCTCCTGTAACCAGACCTGAGAGTGCGCAGGCAGGAGGCCAGCACTCAAAACTAGAGCTAAGTATCTTGTTGTTTTTCTTTCGAACTGCTCTGCATAGGCTTGCTGGGGAGTGTACTAATGCATGGATGTATGTGTGGTTCAATTTGGTATGTTTTTTCTCCCTAATCACCCTTGATCCTATGCAATTTTGAACCCTGTACCCTCTACCCGGTGTTCCTGCTTCCCGTGCCTATCCAAGCAACGTTCCCTGACCCTCTTTCCCCGCTGGGGTTGCGGATGCCTGTGTAAGCCCCGAACTTGCAGGCGCCAAAACCCTAGAGCGGGTGGTTGGTTCGTACCACTCCTGAGCCTAGACTACAGAAGGCTATGACAATGATGTCCAAGTTTGTTTGGATTGTGTATGTGTTTATGCAGGTAGTACATTTTCGTGCATTCCCTAGTTTCATGTGTCATTCCTCCTCCCCTCTCCTGCCACTCATTGCAGTCATCCAGTGTGTCAACACCTGTCCCGACTGCATATCCCTGAACCTCCTTCCCCACCAGGGTCTCAGGGGCCTGTGTGAGTTTGACCTTGCAGGCACCCGGGACATGGTGGGGGTGGTTTTTTCATGACACTCCCGCGCCTGTACAGGGGACCTGTGACAGTACACATCCGTTCATGGTGCATCATCCTATGTCATGTACCACACATGTTTCACATCCTGTCGTGACATTGTTTTGCTGTGCTACGTTGGTTGTTGCATCATTGTGGTAGTACTTGGCCTTTGTGAGGTACTGCTACGTCAAGTCATCTACTCAAGGGTGTTCTGGTTCGTTTTTCTGGCTTGGATTTTGTGATTTTGGACATTGATTATGAGGGTGCAGGCACCGTTTTACACACAAGGTGGGAGATGGTGACAAAGGGTAAAGGTGATCCTGTGGCCAGGTGGAATTGAGGTTTGAAGGCTCCATGACCCAGGTGCAGTTGTTCAGTGGGTCATGGTCATTTGTGAGGGAGGGGGGGGGTTGTTGTTGATAGTTGCCTTGCCCTGCAGTGTGATGGGAACTCTGACATTGTAATGGTGGTATCCTATGTACATGTGTTCTGCTGATCAATGCCTGTTCATGTGTTGTGTTTACCTTTCAGGTGCGAGGGGATAGTTGTGGTTTGACATGCTGGGGTGTACACATGGTGAATGTTCACAAGTGATGTGTAGAGAACACTAATGGTCACTTGAGTGCACATGCATAAGTGGAATGCATGTCCTTGCAGAACCACACACTTGCACTCTGATGCACTACATGTACTCCCACCCTTGCATATCCACGTGTACACTGTTTGCCTTCTGGTGCCCACTGTGTCCCTGCAGCACATGTTCTGTGACCGATTATGGATCCTGTACATGCCTAATTTGCTGTTTGATGTGGTCTGTCACTTAGATGTGATGCTCAGGGTGTGCATCACACACAATGGCTGTTCACTGTGCTGTGCGCTGAGCAGTGTGTTTCAGGATTAGGACACTGCACACATGAGCTGCAGTGTTGATTTTGCAATGCACAATGTGCATGTAGACAGGCATTCATTGTTATGTTACGTCTACGACTCTTGTAATGCATTTGGAAATGACTTATTTTGGGTGGGAGATTTTGTTGGTCAGTCATTTCATCTGATTCCGGGTCAGGCATCATTGTCTGATGCCACTGTACATTTAGGACATGGAAATGTGTACCTTATCGTTACTGTGTTGGTGTATGGGTATTGCTTGCCATGTCATGTTGTGGTTTGGGAGGGTTTGAGTGACATGACAGTGATGGCCATGGCCTGTTTTGCAGGTGTGTGTGATGCACACCTTGCATGTCAGGGTCATCCGCTTCTCAGAGCAACTAGCTGGGGGTAGATCTCTCTCCGCAGCAGGGCCCTCCCTCTGGAACAGCCTTCCTGCCTCACTTGAACTTGAGGGGAACCATCTCCAGTTCTGGAAGCACCTCAAGACCTTCCTCTTTGCTTCTGCTTTCTCTCTGCCTCTCCCTTGCAGAATTCTTCACTGGAACTGCACTGGAGCTGCAACTGGGCCACTCTCACCGACCTCGGTCCCTGGCCCAGCCACTCTCCACTTGCACTGCCTCCCTGGCAACCCCTGCACTGCGGTACTGTCTCTTTATCCCTTCCCTTCCCAGCACTTGTCTCCACTTACCTTTGCAGTTGCCACCAGCCGACCTATGTATATTGTTTTGGGCTATTTCCCCTGTACTGCACTCCCCCCCTTTCCCCTTGCACTTTTCCCTTCCCCCTACCCCTGCACTTGCACAATCTCAATGACACCTGGCCTAGAAGTACCATTGTCTGTCTTCCCTTGTTCCCCCCTCCCTGCCTCATCGCACCTTGAAATACTTGTGTATAGGCCGTATCATGTCATATGTCATATGTGTGCCTTATGGTCACACAGGATAGCTTGTGTTTAAGTAGCTAGGGATGCAGACGATGTGGCACTTCCATGGCAACTATCTCAGAGTGGCAGGGTTGTGACAGTTGCCTGTCTCTTTGTCATCATCGATTGTCACCTGGTATGTGCCAGGCCTGTGTGCACTCCGCAGGGGTGGGAGTTTAGGTGAAAAATGTGGCCACAAGCTGGGTCCGGGCTTCCTTGCCACGTGCCCTGTCCCCTCCCATGGGCAGTGCCTGTGCCTTTGGTTGGGGATGTGGAGGCACCTCCATGTCCATCGGGATGCCCTGCCGTGTTGGAACATTGTGCAGGACACATGCTGCCACAATGATCCTGCACACTACTGGTGGTGCATAGAGTAGTTGCCCACCAGAGCGGTCAAGGGAGCGGAAACGTGACTTGAGCACTCCGAATGTGCGCTCCACTATGGCCCTGGTTGCAATATGGGCGGCGTTGTATCTTACCTCAGGTGGTGTGGTGGGTTTCCGGATTGGCGTCATCATGTGGTTGCTCAGAGGGTAGGCACTGTCCTCTGGGGAGGTGATAATAGTTGAGATTATTAGGGTTTGGATATTTGTCTGTGTGTGACTTGCATGCATGTGCAAGGGCATTTGTACTGACCTAGGAGCCATGTGTCGCCATGCTGCCCAGCTTCCAGGGCCCGGCTCAGGGCGGACATTCTGTATATGAAACTGCCATGGGTGGAGCCAGGGTAGTTTGCATAGACAGAGGTGATGATTCCCTTTGCATCGCATACCACCTGTACATTGATGGAATGCCAGTGCTTGCGGTTTCGGTAGATGTGCTCAGTGGCCCTAGGTGGACGTAGGGCCACATGGGTGCAATCTATGGCACCGAGCACTTTGGGGAAGTGTGCCACCCTGAAAAAATCCAGGACAATGGCCTGCCTTTCTGCGGGTGTTCTGGGCATGTATATGTGCCTGCGGACTGAGGGGCGCGCTGTCATGATTGCCAGTACCTGGTGTAGGCAGCGTGACTGCGTGGCCTGTGAGACCCCCCCAACTATGGCAGTGGTCCGCTGAAATGACCCAGTGGCCAAAAAATGTAGGACATTGAGCAGCTTCCCCAAGGGGCTCAATGCTTGGGAGCAAAGGGTGGGGGATGTAAGGTCATCTTCCCACTCCCTGACCAGGTCTAGGATGATATGGGGTGGAAACCTATACCTGCCATAGACCTGGTCGTCAGGCATCCCAAAAAGGCTTGTCCGTGGTGCGAAAATGCGTGCCCTGGCTATTCTCCTCCTCCTGCGGAGTCCCACGATCAGTGGTGCGACAAATGGGGCATTCATCGTAGCTGTATATACGCGTTTGTTGTTTGCGCGCACTTTTATGCTTTGTGCTGGGACGCTTCCGTCTGCCTTCATGTGGCGGACGCGTTGACGCCTGTGCGCGTCTTTTGCCGTGCGCGGGTTTCCCGTATTCGGATCCATGAATACGGGTTGTTCGCGTGCGTGTGGGCGTTCCGTGTAGTTCCCTGCAGTACTTCCCCAGTTACGCCTTCTTTTTCACGTGTTGTTCCCCATTCCGCGTGTTCCGCCCACTGTTCCGCCCACTTTGGTTGTATGCGCCGCGCTATGTGCGCTTTTGCTGTGCGCGTAGCGCATGCCGTGTATGCCTGCATGCGTCATGGCTGGATTGGGCACACGGACAGCGGGAAACACGCGCAGCGTTTCTCACGCTTGCGCTCCCTTGCGCCTGCTTGCGTATGGATTTTCGATGCACGTTTGCTCCATGAATCGGCCCCTAAGGCACTAAGGAATTAGAAATGGTGGTATTCAGTGGTACATTATGAATTTCTCAAGACATACTAAAGATATGTTGTTTGTCACAGTTACTCATTGCAATACAATTTGTTCATTAAGAACCTATCATATGTATTGAACTGGTGCAACGTATCTTATGTGATTAAGATAGTTTTAATGGTTTTAAGGAAGGCGCTGAGGATTTCAATTAAAAAGATCAATATCTGAATTAAAAACAATGCTATATACAAACACAATTACTAATTTGTTTCTTTTACAATTGCAGTGAAGACTATTCTCCTGAAAAGAAGCAGCCGAATTTCAAGAACAAAGAAGAACTAAGAATTAAACTGCTCATTTTAGAAAAAAAGTAAGTATAATATCAACATAATATTTGTATTATTACTCAAACATACTGTAAAGTTAATTCATGCTATTTCTTTGCCTATAAATAGAGATTGTGCACCATTCTATCCAAAAATCCCCATGTCTTAAACAGCAATTTACAGCCAGAATGGCACACAAATTCCGACTTTTGGACACACAAATTACCCAACTCAACCGCTAGAATTTTCGTATTATAGAACAAACAACTGTTTTTATTTTATACATTAGATTTACTATTTGTACTTCTCCACACCACTAGCTTATTTTTTCTTTCATCTGAACCTGAGTTTAGTAACATATTAATTGAAGAATACACATCCCTACTAATTGCAGTTCCCAATGCACAATCAGGCACCATTACATACATCATCTTACTCAAACACTCATGCACACAGCACACATACATTGCCGAACACCCCAACCCATAGCTTCTTTATTTTTTTCAACAGACCCTAAAGAATGCCTACCAAAAGTCAAGGCCATAGAAAGCAACGCAGAAGTAGAGCAAATGAAAATAAAAGTGTCCAACATAAGCATCCAACTCTAGCAGAATTTGTAAAAAAAAGTTCAAACAAAACAGTTAATAGTCATTTAGTGAAACACAAGAAGTTTCACGTATAAAAACTTTGCGTTCTCTATCAATATGTAAAACAAACCAAAAAACTATTAACAAAAAAATCAGCTATCAATCACTAAAGATAAAACTACTTCTTTAAATTTTAATATAGTGCAAAGTAAGCATACCAAGAAAAGTATTTTAGCCAAAATGTTCCGTCACAAAGTCCTTCAAAATCTTATAAAAATGAGAGAAATCAGGTTCAATGCTTAAAACCTATCGTAGGAAATTAATTTTAGAAGCATTGATAGTGCAATTCTTCTCAAACGAAAGTCATTTATTCTAGTGTTAAACAAAATGAAACCACTAACAAAACTAGTAACTAAATTACAAAAAAGACTAATCAATAAATGAAATGTCAACAGAAAGAACTTCTTAAGTATCTGCGGAGGTGAATGGAGTCACACTACGAGCACAGAACCATACTTTAATGAAGAAGCATACAAACAAAAACAAACAAATACAATTGCCATACATAGCAGTGGTCGAGGTTATGAAAAAGTTAATAATACCATAATGGAACAAGAAGTACTCCTTACAAAAATATGCCCTGAAAACTTAGAATTGCCACTCCATTCAACTGAATCAGAATGTCTAGTGTACAAATGGCCATGCACGTGAATATGTAACATTCCTAAACAATTTTTCAAGTCTTTACGCCAATTCCTCAATCAATATGTAAAAAGCAAAGACAAAATCAACATTAAACTACTGCAAAATATGGATACCTGTCCAGTGCGCAAATACACAAGATTACAAGGACATTCATGGGCCTGCATTACAGGACCTACTTGTAAAACCACCTTCCATGATATGAAAAGAATATCAAAACATCATTCAACTATAAGAAATCTAGTCTATAAACTGTACTATGCTAAAAGTCCTGCTTTAGCACTAGCAAAGTTAAATAACATCCTTCTACATGGTACAGCAAAAGACCTACTTCAAGAAATTTACTATACCCAGAAAAAATATTTTGGAAGTGAAACCCACTTACAGAATGCAATAGCTTTAAACCAAATTAGCAACAATTCTACACATGGCAACCTTTTGCTAAACACATACAAAAAAGAAATACTAAAATTGAAAAGTACATCAGCTGAAGTACCAAACCATGTTTGTGTATGTTGCCGCAGAACTTTTCATAAACGTAACACGAAAACTGTAGACCTATCATATGAAATAGAAGACAATGAAGATTCTAAATGGTTTGAATTAGCTCTCTACCTTGTACCAGAAAACAAATACGAAATAAGTGACCCCTTAATACTTTGCAGTTACTGCACTACAAAACTTGACAACAACCAAACTCCTACACATGCTATCACAAATAATTTGGAATTATACCCACTACCAAAACCCCTACAACTACTTAAGTTATATGAGAGCATCATAATTCAAACAGTGCACTCATTTCAAGCAATAATACGGCTTCAACCAAAAACAGTAAAATTACCTCCCTCTGAATTGGTAAAAGGCATTCGTAGAAAAGTAGTTTATTTACCATTAGATCTAAAAGAAAATGTGCATACTCTAGGAGTGCAACGTCCAATGCAGCAATCTTTAATTATCTTAGTAAATGGAGTACCTACAAAAGACAACAAGATATGGCAACAGCTGGTAGATTTACATAAAGTTAGACAAGCCTTACAATATCTTAAAGAGAATAATGAATATTACAAAGAAGTTAATATTAAAGAAAACTTGAAAGATAAGCTGAAATAATTCAAGAAACACAAGAAGCTGGTCAATTTGAGCTACTAGATCCTGCTACAAAATCAAATACTTTAGACCATTATACAATTCATCCTTTGCACTCTAATGACACCATAGAAGATGCACTGGAAACATACCAAATGTGTCAAACAAAAGGATCACCAATCAGCATATGGGAAAAGTATAGAAGCACATGCTTTTCCTCTACTCTTTCCTACTGGCAAAGGAGGAAAGTATGATGATAAACCTATTCAAATATCAGATTCAGAATACCGCTCATTACGAATGTATTCTGAAAATCCCAGATTTAGACAAAATGTGGAATACATATCCCACCTACTCTTTGAAAGTGAACTAGCAACTTTATGTTACGGAGTTGCACACATATTAAAATCAGGATCCCACTTTCAAAATATGACAGCTACACAATTATTACAAAAAGTGCAACAAAAGGATGAGGTTTTACAATCAAATATTACAAATCTATTAGCAAATATGCGTGGTACAAAAGAGTACTGGTTTCAACGTCACAGAGATGTACGTTGTATGATCAGAAACCTTGGTCCCCCCACTTGGTTTGTTACATTAAGTTGTGCAGAATATGCATGGGAAGATTTACATGATTTCCTACGCATATTAAATAAAAACAAAACAAACATAGATATACTAACACCAAGAGAACTTTGTTCTTTGGATCCTGTTAATGTTTCAAGATATTTTCACCATCACTTCATTGCTATGCTACATTTTATTTGTAATAAAACTGTTCCTCCCCTTGGAGAAGTGCAACACTTCTTTTGGAGAAGAGAATACCAAGCCAGAGGAGCACCACATATCCACATGCTTTTATGGATTGAAGATGCTCCGAAATTTGGTCAAGACAGTGATGCCACTGTTTTACAGTTCATTGAAAAATATGTCACTTGTGAAATTCCATCAGAATCCACAAATAGTGATCTTCATGCACACATTTTACAATTTCAAAGACATAAATGTGGCAAATATTGTTGTCGCAAATACAAAAACAAAGGGAAATACTACACCAAATGCCGATTTGGTATCCCTAGACTAGTTACAAATACAGGTCAAGTGAACAACCTCATGTCTTCAGTTAAAAATAGTGTTAAAGGTAAGTCACCTAAAAATACCTATTGCATGAAAAGAAAAGAAGAAGAAAAATATATCAATGATTACAATGCAATCATTGCCCACTTATGGAATGCAAACATAGACGTGCAGTACATTGCAGACAATTCTACTGCAGTTGCACGATATGTCACAGCATACTTAACCAAATCAGAAAAGACAGAGCTCCAAGACCTCTGGAATTACCTGTCATCAGATAAAACAGTGTCTCAGAAATTATACAGCTTGGGCATAAAAATGCTGTCCCATAGAGAATGTGGATCCTATGAAGCAGCTGATCGATTAACTGGAACTGCATTGTATGATAAATCTGCAAATATAGTATGGCTAAGTCTTGGTCCAGCTAAATCTAGAAAAAGAGTTCTAAAATCATACGAAGATATAGAAACAATAGCCAAACAAGATCCCAACAGCCAAGACATTTTAAAAAACAATTTATTGGACACATACTACCCAAACGGGAGTACCACTTTGGAAACCATGAGCCTGTACCACATAGCCCAAAACTACACATACAAAAATAATATAAAACCTGATGAACAAAACCGTAAATACAAAGTGACAAACTGCGAAGGCAGCTTAGTAAAACTCACCAAACCAAATTTAATTAATCATATCAAATTGTCATTAAAGACTCCTCAACATAAAGAAGTATATTACATGTCCCCGCTACAACTCTTTAAATCATGGAGAAAAGAAGAAGAAATACTAGATAACTATGACTCATATGAAGACGCTTTCAAAGCAAATGAAAGCAGTATAACTGATGTAGACTTTGCACAGTACAAAACAATGTTGCACAATGAACAGCAACACAAAGAAGAACTCCAGGCACAACTAGATAAGGACACTCCTGACAGTAGTCAACCTTCTGTCACAGGAAGCCAAGAACCACTGGGAGACCCACTAATAACAAATGAGGCAGAAATAGCTATGATAGAAGTAGAAAACACCATGTGTCAGTATGAAGAAAAAGAAGACTTAACTATACTACAATCAAAGCTGAACAATGAGCAACGTAGCATTTTTCAAGAACTAACAAAAGAAATTGCACATGGTGTACAACATGAAAACAAAGAATGCACCTGTCAAAATTACAAACCTATACTATTGTATGTCAGTGGTGAAGCTGGTTCTGGCAAAACATTCCTAATCAAAATCATCAGTAAGTTCCTTCAACAATTGACAAACAACAAACTGTCAGCTGTTGTCACTGCCCCCACAGGTTTAGCTGCCTACAACATAGGTGGTGTCACTTTACACCGATTACTACTCCTGCCAGTAGAATACCAAAACAAATTAGATTATTACAAACTTTCTGCAGAAGCTGCAATGGAACTACGCAGAGTATTGAAACAAATGAAAATGCTACTAATAGATGAAGTGAGCATGGTGTCCGACCTAATGTTGGCTTTGATTCACCTCAGATTACAAGAAGTACTTAAAACAAACTATGAAGAGCTCTTTGCAGGAACACACATTATTGTTTTCAGAGATCTTCAATTGACACCAGTAAAAGGTGAGCCTATTTTTAAAACATTAGGACACAAACTCTGCCGTAAAACTGTTGGCAACATTTCCAATACAGAGAATTAACAGAAAACATGCGGCAATCTGCAGATATCACTTATGCCAACATTTTAAAAAGTATCAGAGTTGGTATACCTTCTAAAGAAGCAGAAGGAATATTGAAAACCTGGCACATTAATGCACTTTATGGCGATAATGCATGTGCTACAGATGTTATGGAACAATTAGCCCACATAAATGTCAATTGTATGGCCTTAATGACAACTCTTGCAAACTGTTTCAAATTCAATGAAATCATGCTAAGTAAAGAAATGCAAGCAATCATGGAAATTAGCGCCACAGACAAACTAGATGTACATGGTATGACACTACCCATGTGTGACCAAGCCACAACAAGACTAAATACTTTAGAAAAATCAATCTCAAACACAGCAGGTTTAGAAAAGATATTAAAATGATCCTTAAATTGCAGAGTAATGCTTAAACATAACCTTGATGTGGACCAAGGACTAGTTAATGGAGCACTGGGTACAGTTCTTGGCTTTCAAACATACCCACGCGACAACAAAATTCAGTTTGTCAATATACTCTTTGACAAACTTTCAGAAGTAAAAAGGATAGGACGCTCAACAGCTAGATTCCTTCTCTTCAAAGATATGTATGTACGCAGAGAACAATTTTCTCTAACTCTTGCATACGCAGTCAAGATTCATAAATCACAAGGTCTTACCCTAGACAAAGCAATGATAGATATTGGTAACACAGTCTTTAAAGAAGGCATGAGCTATGTAGCACTATCATGCTTACGTACACTTGACGGTCTATATCTAATCAACTTTGATGCAAGTAAAATAAACGTTGATATTCCTTGCATTTTAGAATACAATAGACTTTGCTCACTATACACCCCCCACCTAAACACATATTCTGTTCCACAAAAAGTAAAACGTTATAAAAGAAAAATAAATCAAACAGAAATGCAACAGGATGTCACTGCAAATTCTCCAAAGAGAGTAAAAGAAACTAATACTTCATCAAGTACCACAAGCAAAAAATAATCAATTAGGGAAAGTAAACCAAGTACTTCTTTAAAGAAGGAAGACAAACTCCAAAAAAAGCAGTTAGATACAGAACTACCTGGACCATTTAAATTCTCAAATATAGTAGCAATGCATATTCTATTACAATTACCACCAATTGTTGACAACATTTACTCACACAGTACAGACCCATTGTGTTTGCAAATGTTAGTACTTCACAGAAATGCAGCAAACAATCCTGACAACACGTATAGTGTTTTTGGAATAAGACAACAATTGGACTACTGTGCTGGAATAGTGATATTCACTATAAATTCACAAGAAGATCCACAAGAATTTCTAATGTATTTACTAAAAGTACTGGAAAACAAAAACATACCTATAAATGAAATCTTTCAGATTTCATACATGTGGAAACATACATGCACTCTCTGCAACAATGTGACACAAGAAGAAATCCCCAATGAACGCTTCATATATATATCAATACCAAATTGTGAATCCATTCCATTTCAGCGACTTGTACAAAATGCAAACCATGGTAGATTATGCTCTACCTGCAATTCAGATAATCGCTCCACGTTAGTAATACAAACACATAGTAAATACATAATACTAATGCTTCTACGTTACAATGCAGATGGTACCAAAAACAACTGCAAGCTGACTGGATTCACACATGGTCAAATATCACTTGGTAAGAAAACCTTCACAACAATAGGTATAATCTACCACTCAGGAGCCGCAACCAATTCAGGGCACTACACTGCATATATAAAAAAGAAATGTGGATGGTTTGAATGTAATGATAGTACCATTACTCTAAAGCAGAGATTACCAGGAAATCTTACAAACGCTTATTTGATGTTCTTAAAACCAAAAATTGATAACTAAACTGTATTTAAACCCTAAGTAAACTTGTGTTAAAAAAATATAAACTGTTAGAATACTCCAAAAGCTATTTAACTGCCCAAAGAATCTACAACCATTAATCACATAAATGAATACCACTAAATTAGACCAAAAAATACACAGTTAGAATACGCCAATTGGAATCTAACTGCTCCAAAATTTTATATTATCAAAACAAATAAATAATATGTTACTGTTCCAAAAAAATACAACAAGCCAAAGTGTTAAACATTAGCCAGAAACAACAAGTGAACACTGAAAACAAACAAACAAACAAATAAACTGTAGCATAACAGAAAAAGTTTTTTTTTTAATCCAACATGGATTTTTTTTTCTCCCAAAGACCCAATGATTTTAGCAACAAATACAGAAACTGAGCAAATTGCAGAGTACTCTGATTTGTAATCTACTAAATATGAGGGTCCAAAAAAAAAAGTATATTGATTATACAATGTAATAAGTCATTACAAAATACTAATACTAGCATTATCACAGAAATTAACAAGAAAAACATGGACTCCCGTTACTAGACCAAACAGTAAGTATACAATAATAAGGAGAACCATAGCAGCATATCACATCCATAGTATCTAATCCCTTTGTTCCTTATACATTTGTTTTTCACCCAAAGTTATAAGCAAATATGAATGTGATATGCTGCGGTGGTTGTTGCCAGGGCATAGAGTCTTGGGTGCATGGCCAAATGCACCCAAGACTCTATGCCCTGGCAACAACCACCGCAGCATATCACATCCATAGAGTCAAACATTTCAACTATGATCTATGGAAACTTTTAATGTCCGCGGACATTATGAGTGTTCTTGAAACACTTTCAACTTGCCAGCGAACAATACGGACAGCGTTTTAAGGACACCCCCTACGAACATTTCAGAACAACGCGATAGTTCTTAGAACACTTTCAACTTGACAACGAACAATACGGACAGTGTCCTCAGGACACACCCATTCTGTTTATTTGTGAACATTTCAGGACACTGCGAGTGTTCTTAGAACACATTCAACTTGCCAGCGAACAATACGGACTACGCCTTCAGGACACCCCCTACGAACATTCCAGGACGCCGGGAGTGTTCTTAGAAACGACTTCAGAACACCCCCATTTTGTTTATTTGCGAACATTTCAGGACACCGCGAGTGTTCTTAGAACACATTCAACTTGACAGAGAACAATACAGACAGCGTCCTCAGGACACCCCCTACGAACATTCCCCGGACACCGAGAGTGTTCTTAGAAGCGTCTTCAGAACACCACCATCTTGTTTATTTTGCGAACATTTCAGGACACCGCGAGTGTTCTTAGAACACATTCAACTTGACAACGAACAATACGGACAGTGTCCTCAGAACACCCCGATTTCGTTTATTTGCGAACATTTCAGGACACCGTGAGTGTTCTAAGAACACATTCAACTTGACAGAGAACAATAAGGACAGCGTCCTCAGGACACCCCCATTTTGTTTATTTGTGAACATTTCAGGACACTGCGAGTGTTCTTAGAACACATTCAACTTGCCAGCAAACAATACGGACTACGCCTTCAGGACACCCCCTACGAAAATTCCAGGACACCGGGAGTGTTCTTAGAAACATCTTCAGAACACCCCCATTTTGTTTATTTGCGAACATTTCAGGACACCGCGAGTGTTCTTTGAGATCACATTCAACTTGACAGAGAACAATATGGACAGCGTCCTCAGGACACCCCCTACGAATATTCCCCGGACATCGCGAGTGTTCTTAGAAGCGTCTTCAGAACACCACCATCTTGTTTATTTGCGAACATTTCAGGACACCGCAAGTGTTCTTAGAACACATTCAACTTGACAACGAACATTATGGACAGTGTCCTCAGAACACCCCCATTTCGTTTATTTGCGAACATTTCAAGACACCATGAGTGTTCTAAGAACACATTCAACTTGACAGAGAAAAATACGGACAGCGTCCTCAGGACACCCCCATTTTGTTTATTTGCGAACATTTCAGGACACTGCGAGTGTTCTTAGAACACATTCAACTTGACAGAGAACAATACGGACAGCGTCCTCAGGACACCCCCATTTTGTTTATTTGCGAACATTTCAGGACACCGCGAGTGTTCTTAGAACACATTCAACTTGTCAGCCACAACCCCATTCATATTTGCGAACATTTCAGGACACAGCAAGTGTTCGACAACATCTTCAGAAAACCCCCATTTTGTGTATTTGCGAACAATTCAGGACACTGCGAGTGTTCTTAGAACACTTTCAGTTTGCTTGTGAACAAAACGGACACATTTGAGTCCTCAGAACACCCCCCATTCAGTTTCTTTAGAACATTTCAGAACACCTGTGATGTCCGCAGACAAATCGAACACAAAAAGAACATCTAACACGTAAAAAACACAACTTTCATCCTATCTCATACACTCCCACCCTCCCCAAACACTCCTACACACCAACACACTCTACTAAATACAAATTTTGAACAACGTTTCACCGCGCTGTCCGCGGACGACCGCGAATCCAAGATGGCGGGCGCTACCGAAAATCTGACGCGCTTCACGCTCCACGCCGTCCATTCAGCGAACACATTGCATGTCCGCGAACATCACTCAAGCCGATTGGCCAATCAGGACACTGTCTATGGAGTGAACAGGGAAGTCCGTCCGCGGACCGAACACAGATATCACTAATTTTTTTTTACCTACTTTTTGGTCATTTTAAAAAAAAATACTCGAACGGATTTTCACCAAATTTGCAAAAGCACGCTTTCGGGACCAAGCCGCTGCTCCTGGTCCAAATTTGGTGAAAATCTGTCCAGCGGTTTGGGCTGTAGACGCAAGCAAAAATGTTTTCCCATTCAGTCTATGGGGGAAAAAAAAGTTTTGGGACCCCCTCTATAACTTTGCCCCCCCTACACGAATCCTCACCAAACTTTGCAAAAACATTCAGAGTGACCCAAATACTTTTTCTTCAAAGTTTGGTGAAGATCCGTCCAGGGAGGGCGAAGTTATAAGCCGCCCAAAAAGTGTTCTTCCTATGGAAACAGCAACTTAACCATGTAATAAGAAACAGCATATAGCACTCTCTCTCTCTCTCTCTCTCTCTCTCTCTCTCTCTCTCTCTCTCTCTCTCTCTCTCTCTCTCTCTCGCACTTTAACTGTCACTACTAAGGTTTTTATGGTATATAAATGAGGGTATTTTTCCTTCATTTAAGGAGAACATTAATATGTATACATTGTACTTAACAATTTTATATTGCCCCTTCAGGTTGAAAAATGGCAGAAAGGAGGGCCCTCACTAAAAATGATACAAATGTAGATAGTGATAGGGTAGATATTAGAATGAATATGTGGTACAGCTTTGAATGCAGACTTACATTTTCTGCAATATTGTTTTCTGTCATGTTATTTTTTGCAGCCTGGTATTGGACAGTGGGCCTCATTACGACCCAGGCGGTAAGTTACCGCCTGGGCCGTGACTTTACCACCATGGCGTAAACTACGTTTACGCCATGGTGGTTGGCGGACTTACCGCCCCATTCCGAGTTTGGCGGGGCGGTAAGTCCCCAATCCCCATTTACCCTTCCCCATTCCCATTTTTGCCCCATAGGGCATAATGGGAGTGGGGAAGGCGTTAATTACGCCACCGTAAATTACGGTGGCGTAATTAACTCCATGGTCCCTTAGCGCCATGGATTTTAACACCTGCTAAAAGCAGGTGTTAAATCTGCCATGGCGCTAAGGGACCTCGTACTCAGGTGGTAAGGGTCGACGCTGTTTACGGCGCCGTAAACCCCTTACCGCCTGAGTTGTAATGAGGCCCAGTGTCTTTCATAATTAAGGATATGAAAGAGGGGGGGAGTGTGGTAAAGCTGATACAGGAATGCTCAACGCTCATATGGGCTGGAGTTACAACTATGTGGAAGCATAATAGTTCTGTAAACAACAATCCTACCATGTTGCATAAAAATCAAACTGCCAAAACTCCACTTTTCTCTCTTTCCGCTATAGAACTAAGGAACGATAACGAGACCTACCAGTATGATGGGGACTTCTCCTGGGGTAGTGAGCCTGATCTGACAAATACTGATGTGTACAAAACCGTAGAACCTACCTCACAAGGCACTGTAATGCACTTTAAGGCTGACACTGTAAGTACACAAGACACTCCAGCAACACAGTCCTGGCAAGTTGATAGCGATTTCAGTGACGCGACATGGGCAGATGTCTTTCCCATACATTATAAGAGAGTGAAAATGATAAATAACAGGGAAGGGGGGAGGAGGAGATGGAAAAGGCGGGCAGGAGGGAAAAGATATGATGTTTACCATGGCCTGGGGTTAGACGAAATTTAAGACCCCCGCCACCCAGATCAGTTAAACAAGTGGTACTCAGACATGAGTGCAACAGCAAAACAAGCCACAAATGAGAGCTTCTATGTCTGCTCTCTCATACTGCACGCTTCAGGGACACCTAAGATACTTATACCTCAAGAAGTGCCGTTGTCGGATGCCCAGTGCTTAATTCATTTCATATTATGTAGAATTCGGAGTACCTTCCAGTCACACACAGTTACAATAGAAATGCTGCAGAATGAGAGAACCTGCACGAGCAAGCTGTAAGGAGTGATTTGCATCAAAAAATCATTTTTTGTTGTCAAAGGGACAAGGTTCACAGAAAACAAGTGGCACAACGAGACAATCACATGTAAAGCAGAAGCATTATGAGGCTTAACTGAAGAAAACGTTCAATGGGTCAAAGAAACGTGTACTCCCGTCTGGTCCCAGCACATTGCAAAACTCACATGGGTTACTGCACTTGAGAAACCCATCAAAACACAGAGAGAAATTCTGCACAAACTTTGTTTCCATGGCAAAGGGAAGGTACAAATGGGTTCCAATAGAACATTCAACAAGACTATCATCATCCCAGATATGAAAAAAGGCACAGCAGCGCTCATGGCCATTTATTGGGTGTGTGGCAAGCAAGCTTACCTGCATCTGCCTGCATCATGGAAGGGTACATGCAGCCTGGCCACCGTGCACTCAGTGCTAATGGTAATCCCAGAAAGCCGTATCCAAGGGGGGAGAGATTCGGCTGGCATATCGGCAGCAGGAGAGTCGGCTGGCATATCGGCAGCAGGGGATTCGGCTTGCACATCGACAGCACCCCAACCAACAGCAACAGAGCCTTCCCCATACAACATTCTGTCTAAAGATGAGCTACAAGACAGATTGTCCCGCAAAAGAGGTCAAACTGTATCTCCAATGAATCCTCCAAACTCCTTGCTGAGATTCCTGATAAATATAAATATATATTGTTTAATTCAGCTGAAACATTCTTTACCTCCCTCCTGGCGCCAGGAGTTCAGGTGCGACAAACGCCAAATGGCTACAGATCGTCCACTGGTCAATGACACTGAAGAGGGATTTGATGTGATCAAGCTGGAAATCCACACCTTGCGCCTATGACAATGCAGAACTGGTACGTTCAAGACCTTCTAACAGCATTGGATGGTTGTGTTTGCGGAAAAATCGGGAGCGCATGCTGTACATTTGTACCTTCTGAAGATGCGGATAACAGGACCCTCTCCCATGTCATCTCGGCAGTACACAACCTGGGGGAGAGCCTGCAGAAGGAAGGAGGAATAGAGCCAAGCAAATGGTTCGACACCATGTTAAACTGGATACCCTTGTAGGTCAGTATTATGACTAAAAATTTTGTTCCAGTGGTCGTTTTTCTTTTGTTATTTTTCTGTGTGTGCCAGTTGGGCATACAACGCTGTGCAAAATCTATGCCTAGTTCAACACTGATGATGGTAAAAATGGGCAAACTGACAACGGTAGCAACAATGATAGACACACAAATACAAACTGGGAGTCAAACCCACCAAAGTATTGCCTGACAGCTGTTTCTCACCACCATGGGGACGGGGTAGACAACCTATACCACACCACGATTAAACAGCCACTGGAACTACAATGGTACAGGGAGGTGTGGTTGGAACTAGATGGGGAAGGGTGTATATACATGACCTGTACACCTGATGAATATGCCAGGAGAGGGCAGAGCCTAAGAGGCATCTGTAGGGCTTGGATGCCAATTAAAGGTACACCGGCATGGGATGAGGCAGTGCAAGACATAGAGTATTATCAGCGGGAGAATAATAAAAAGGATTAGTTTGTTACTCTAGATGTAACGAAAGGGTGAATGTGTGGGAGTGAGGGTCCTTTAGTCCCCCTCACACATTCAGCACAATGTAAACGACTTGCTCGCACAATAGCGGGGGACGCCTCCATTGCCTGCGTCTTAAGCGGGTCTGTTGTGAGGAACACTTGGCATCCATTTTTTGCACCCTCGGCTCCATCTTCGGAATAGGCCTCACTGCGATAATACCAAAAGGCTTCTCTCCCCTCTGCAGCGCCACGCACTCCGCGCTCATGGCTTCCACCTTTTCTCACTCTGTCTGAAAGCTTGACAGCTCAATTTCTCACAGATGCACCGGGGAAAATTGAAACAAATATACTAATGTAACATCTCACCCTTCCTCTGAGATCATTGTCCTGTGTGTGAACCGGCTTGTAGCTCATCCATCTCCAAAAACCTGCCTGTGCCCACTTACCCCCGCTGTTGAAAAATTACTGCCACTATAAGCCTGTGCCCCTTAAGGTATTCCCTTGATGTACCAGAGGTGTGACCCGGCTGTGAAGCCCACCCCAGTGTGCCCCTTACTAAAACTAGACCTCTGTCACAGTATACTGCACCTTAGAACTAACAAATGTCAGCATGCCCCATAGTTGCTTTGATGCGCCCAGACCCACCCCATGATCGCTGTTATCACACTGACCAAGACCCCTAAGCCTGGTAACTCCATATAAGTCATAATGAATGATGCTCTGATTTTTATGCATGCAATTTATAGGTTCAAGAAGATTTACTAAAGCTCATACTAATGGTCATAGTTTATTATATGTCTAGTGGCAGTTTTGTTATGCTAGCTTAGTTAGTGTCTGCCCTGCCTCACCGAGACTTACCCTCACTCCTCCTGGACACTGGCAGCCAGACCACGTGATGCTCACCCTCCCGCCAATGGAGCAATCCGGATGAAGCAGCACCCATAGCTGTATATGTGTCAATGTTATTCACCCAATCCCAAGCATTTGTAGTCCCATATAGTATGATGTCAGTGATGACGCTTTGTCCCTTCATAAGCCATTATCTTTGTATTGTTTGCAAGAGCGCTCTCGGGGCAGCAGAGTTCTCTGGATGCCAGTTCTGTATAAAGAGAACTTAACTCTTGCAACCTGTTCTTTTAGTCTCATTCCACATTGGGGTGTTTCATATTCATTTGTATTTGCATGTGTAAGACGGGGAGTGGGCCTTCAGTTCCAGGGTGCATGTTTTGGAAGTGGTGTTGTCAGAGTGTGTTTGTGGGGCTGTATGAACAATGTATCATGTTTTGTGTGAAAGTCTACATTGTGTTTTATGTGTAAATGAGAATATAAGAAAGAATGCACGTGCACATTTCTCAAAAGTGGCAAGAGGTATTTTTGATTTTTGTTGCGGTCACTAAATCATGCTACTATGCATGTCCATGACAAAAATCCCAAACATTTAACCAGAAAAGGTTTAGCTGCGTCAGATGGAAAACATGTTGCTTTTAACTAAAGGAAAATTCCATGTAAAATGTGTTTAAAACTCCAATTAACACATTTTTTAAAATTGATATCAGCTTTCCATATACATTTCTGAAATTGTCCACCTAGGGACAGATGTATCCACCATTTAATGTTGCATTTGTTTTTCAGAATGTTCCATAGAAGGGTTAAAATATTATTGGGAAATTGTTTTCTCTGAAACCCCAATAGACACATTGTCATAACTTTAATTAGCACCTGGGGTGGGTGGCGCAGCCAATACTGTTCTGCGGATCGTAGGCTGAAACCTCTAATCGCAACCCGTGTTCCAACCATGGCAGCCATTTTAGGAAAATATTTTATTCAAAGAATGGATGCGCATGGCGTCCCGGTCTTTGAAAGAAAATACTCTATTTTTTAACACACCAGATTACCGCTTTGGTAACGCGGCATGCTAATAGTGTTATCACTGTGTTCTAAGCGCTGGAACGGAAAGTAAAGTCCCAGTACCCTAGTTATAGGCCTTCGCTTTGCTCTGGCCTATGACTCGGGCTGCCTGGACGTTACCCCATTCCAGCCCCTGGAACGATGTGATAACGATATACTAGGCCATTTGTTAGCATGATAACATGATATTTTCTATACAATTTATTGTGTTTGTGCCATTCAGATGAGCTCACGATCATGCCATCATCCGGCTACATGTCCCCCATGGACTCCGCTTTACATATATTCTTAATTAGAAAGGACTTTGTCAGATTGCAATATTCTATTTTGCATTTGAAAACCTGGACAAATCGAGCTATGGGAGGTTTTATACTTCAAACTAGCACGGTTGATTTATTTTTATAGCTTCTGTCTTTGAAACGTTGCATTGCAATCTTTTTAAACCTCCATGTGGATCCAATAAAAGACCTTTCAGTTTCTTTCGACAGAAGCTGCTCTATGATTAATGTACAAAAGAAAACGGGGGAAAATTGAATGTAGCCCTGCTCCTCATACATAACTTTCTTGTAAACCTGCCTTGTAGACACAAACATTTCATTTTCTTTAATATCACACAAGAGAGCACTGGCGCCGTAAACCTCACCCAATTGTTCACATATTGTCACTTTCATTTAATCTTTGCATCTGAGTAACTGCTAGTGGGGTTTTACATTTTAACATCTGAAAAAAAGAAAGCTTCCTTTATTCTGCAGCGTTCAAAACCGCCGTCGGTTAAATGTCTCCTATTCCAGGAGAGCAACACAACTTCAAACAAGACACCGATGGGGATTCGTTAGGGTAATAGACGGAAGAATATACACTCACATGGATATATTCTAAACACAATGTAAAGGATAACATGCTGAGAATATATCTTTCTGTTCGTATTGCATGATGACGAGGTCAACAAGCATAAGTAACATTGATGCAAGGTGCACCTGTCAGTGCTAAAAAACGACATCTCACTAGGACACGGGCTGGAGCGCAATTGCGAACACGCTTTTCATTGCAGTCTTTAAAGAGAGCCACATTATGTATTGTGCAGATTATTTGTGTACAAGGGGTCATTTTCTGAATACTTTCTACTGGTGAATCCTTAGAAGTCGAAAATAAGTTGACTGAATGTAGCTGAGCATCACATCTCAGGAAACCGAGACAAGCACTACCTACATTTGGAAATATGAAACGCTGACCCTTTATATATATAACATGCGAGGGCATGCATTTTTCAAAAGTCATTTTGTTTTAACATGTTGAGCAATTGACGAGTTCTTTAGCAGCTACCCTACAGGGCTGGCAAGAAAATAAGATTATGGGGGTAATTCCTAGAATTCAGCACACAAGTGGCACACGCGGCTGGCGCAAAGAGTGCGCGTGCAGCAGTCTGCGCCAGCCGCGTGCGCCAAAACCAATTTCAGCGCACAGGGTATTAATGGATTTCAACATCCATAACCAGCCGTGGCGCAGAGGCGCGCAGCGACCATGCAGCAGCGCCAGTAACACCCCCAACCCCGCCCCATGCACCAAAAACATTGCACAAATCCCCTGCATGGCGCAAAGGCCAGTGGACCAGCATACAGCCCCCCAACCATTAAAACATCTGGTAAACTCCCTGCGCACCCCTCGGAATACACGTACCCCGCTTGCGCTAGCGAAAACGCATGTAAAAGTGCACACGCACCCCTCGGAATACACGTACATGGCTTGCGCTAGCGAAAACGCGTGTAAAAGTCCACGTGCACCCCTCGGAATACACGTACCACACTTGCGCTAGTAAAAACGCATGTAAAATTCCACGCGCACCCCTCGGAATCCGCGTAGCCCGCTCACACTATCGAAAACACGTGTAAAAGTCCACGCGCACCCCTCAGAATGCACGTACCCCGCTCGCGCTAGCAAAAACACAGGTAAAAGTCCACGCACACCCCCGGAATACACGTACCCCAACTGCGCTAGCGAAAACATGTGTAAAATTACACACGCACCCCCAGAATACACGTACCCCGCCCACGCTAGGGAAAATGCATGTAAAAGTCCATGTGCACCCGGGAATATGTGCAGGCAGCTCCCACACCAAAGGTGGGACTTTTCCCACGCATTTTACCTAATGTGAACGGGGTACGTGTATTCTGGGGGTGGGCATGGACTTTTACATGCAATTTGGCAGTGTGGGCCTCCCGAGTGTGCCCTCCCCCCCCATGCCCGGCAGGCAGCCCACACCACAGGGGACTAGCCTACACCCCTGGGCATGCCCCGCAGGTAGCCCACACCACAGGGGACAAGCCTACACTCCTGGGCATGCACCGCAGGCAGCCCACAACACAGGGGACTACCCTACACCCCTGAGCATGCCCCGCAGACAGCCCACACCACAGGGGACTACCCTTCACCGTTGGGCATGCCCTGCAGGCAGCCCACACAACAGGGGATTAGCCTACACCCCTGGGCATGCCCCACAGGCAGCCCACACCACAGGGGACTACCCTACACCCCTGGACATGCCCCGCGGGCAGCCCACATGGCACCATGCACTCAAGAGCACCGACACATGTCCACCACCCACCCCCATTGTCGGGCACCTGCCAGCAGGCCCAGACTCATGTCCCCCTGCACCCCCACCCACCCCCATTGACGGGCACCTGCCAGCAGGCCCCGACACATGTCCCCCTTCACCCCCACCACCCCCATTGACGGGCACCTGCAAGCAGGCCCTGACGAATGGCCCACCAAACAACATGTCCTAAGAAAACAGACCCATGTCCCTAATGCCCACCCAAATCCCCCATGACCCCCAGTACAAGCATGCAACTATCCCCAACACCCACTCCCAAATTACCCATTCCATGACAGTCTTAAAAGAACCACCATGCTCATGCATGAATGCACAACAGAGCCACACAGTGGCAACACATGACTGAGGCAATGTTCATTGAGACATGCACAAAACCAATGATAGAACACAACACCAATCATGAAGTTAGAAAAAATGTATTAAAAACATAATGAAGTAACATAGAGGAAATCAAACTTGAAAATCAATATACAATGACAGATATAACCAAAACAAATGGTAATCCAATGAAACAAAAATGAACGTCATGTTGGATAAAAAAGTGGTCCATTCCCAATGTCAATAAGAAAAAAATAATCCAAATAAAGAAAACCATTGATCCATGGGAAAATTGAAAAAGAATGTATGTAAAAGTCTGCAACTATATACAATGGAAGTCCAACTGGTCCATGATCCACAAACAAAAGGAAACCTACAAAAAAGTCATTTGAATAAAGAACTATATACACGAAGTGGAGCATTGTCCATGAACTCCAAAATAAAAGAAAAAACAAAGGAAACCTAACACTAATGAACTATGTACAATGCCGGCAGGCAAGTCCAACGGCTCAATTGTTGAGGTTCCGGGCCAGGGCACCATCGAACTCCATGTCGATGTCCTGGAGGTGGGCTTCTTCCCTGGCCTCGAAGTCTCGCAGGTCATGGCCTGTTCCAACTCCCTGCAAGTTGTCTAGAGGCACTCAGCCCACCTCAATGCCCTGCGCATGGAGTTCTCCAACCTGACCATAGTGAATCATGCCTCCTCCGCCCGCCGATGCTCCCCATCTATCCGCTGGCCCAAATACTGCCACATGGAAGACAATCCCAATCCAGGGTCCTCCTGCCATCCGGCCGATGCCTGTCCCTGTGAAGTTGAAGACCCCGAGCCATCATGGCTCCCACCCTGAGCCTGCTGCTGCCGTGCATGTGCCCTGCTGGTCGATGCCTGCACGTCCTCCTCTTGCTGGGGTCCAGTTGTTGGGTGGCCACCCCTGCTGGACCTCTGACTCCTGACTGTGGCAGGGATGTGTCCTCCACCAGCGTGGCCGCTGGTTCAGGGGCAGCTCCACAGGGTGCCCAGGTGATACTTGGGCAGGAAGATGGCACGGAGGATGACTGGCACATAGGGGGTTCAGTTGAGGAGGGGGTCGCTAGAAGATCCAGCACACGGAGGAACCCAGCCTGGGTGACCTGTCCTAGTAGGCCGACGCGGACAATGAGGTATTTGAAATGATGTGCATTGTCCTCACGAGAACCCTGCACGTCATCCCGAATACCACGTTGATGCAACGCCACCCCAGCTAGGACAGGCTTAACCCGGTCCCGGATTGCCACGTCCGCAGGGAGAGGAAGGCCAGTTGTTGTTCGCGCATCCCCTCCCTGAAGACGGGTCGGGACGAAGGTATCCCTGCTGGTGCAGGATGATGCAGTCACAGGATCAGGGACAGGATAACACACAGGCACCTCTGTGGTGGCCTGTGCTGCCTCCTGTCCCTGCCCCTGGACTGCACCACTACCACCAGTGGAATTCCCTCCTCCAGGCCCGGACGTGGGCCTTCCATGGCCTCCTCCTCAACCCAACTCCCCACCAACCTGGATGACTCCGTGCCATCTTCCTCCATAGGCCCCTGTGGGGGATCAACTGCCCCTATTGCTGCCGAGGAGTCCACCTCCTACCTCCACCTCTTGGACATTCCCTCAGCAGCTGCGGCCAGGGACGCGGCACCAGACTCCTCACTCCCGGAAGAGATGACAACATTGGAGGTGAGCTGGGCCTTGCGTTTCCGCCTGGCCGTGGGATCCCTGCCTTTGTGCTCCACAGCACCGTCTCCGCCCTCTTCATCAGTCGACGCTGCAGACAGGGAGAGACAGAACACAGGCATCAGGGCAGTGTACAATGTTCGGATACACATGTCAAAGTTGCACATGAGTGGAAGATGCCATCACACTCCCCAACATTCATATCATTTGAACCCACACACATGCAGAATTTGACAGGAATCGTGTAGCAGGCAGCAGCATCCATGCGCACACAACAGCATGAACATCCGAAGGTTGGCATGATGTCACAAGCAACATGGCGAGTGCCGAACACATGCAAACGCGCCAACAGACAGACATGCATCTGTACATATCCACCACCTGTCACAGTGCAATCATCAGCAACTATGTCACATCTGCCAGTGGGGTTCCTACATGTCTGTGTCACATGCATCCATGGCGTATCACATTTGCACACATGTCAAACACACACTCACACATGTATGTTGTGCACATACATGAAGGTGGAAACAGCATCCATGTGTCACACCCCAACCATGCCATAGTACATACACAGAAATGCTAACATGTGTGCCTCCCCACATGCATTTGTGCATCCTGCATTTGAACAAATACACCATTGATGTGCCTCAAACATGACTGGACTCACATGGCGCAGGCTCTCATGTCCCTGCCCATACACATCCATACATGGGCCTTTCAAGACATATGTCCAAGCTGCACACACCTGTCACACCTCAACATGCACTGTGTCCAATCAGTACACATGGACACTTACCGCTCGACTCCAGACGGGTATGCCTCTCAAGGACCTAGAGGGGAAGCGCTGGGCGTATATGTTCCAGGACCCTCATCTGGTCGTTGGTAAAGCAGACCCGGCAACCCTCTGCATCCGCTGCCTCCAAGAGGCGCTGGGCCTTCCTGAGGGTCCTGGACCTGAAGTTCTCTCGGCGCTTCCGGACGTGTCGTATGTCTCAGACTGCCACCCCTTCCACATTGATGGCAGCCATGATGTCCTTCCAGATCCTCTTCCATCCATCATTGTTGGCGCATGGTCTTCCGAAGAGGGCATCATAATGCACCAGGACTTGCTCCACCAGGATACCAACTTCTGCGGCACTGAAGCTGGTAGCCCTCTGCCCCTCTGGCTGGGGGTTGCCAGTGGTCTCCGATGGTGTTTGCCCTGACATGGCAACCCCCAAGGCAGGTGTGGGTGGGCAACTGGGTCCAGGTGCTGGGCTGTAGAGCGATGGAACTTCAGTCGGGAGTCTTCGGTTCCATCAGGGGTGGTCACAGCAACTGGACCCCTGCAGATGGCTGACGTGCAGGCACCAAATAGCAGGGCACGTGGCCAGTGGCAGATGGCTGGTGGGAGTCGGCTCAGGGTTCTAGGGGGCAGTAAGTCGGCCTTCTGGGCAGGAGCATGGTCTTCCGTGTGTTGTTGCGTGGCCAGCTTGATATAGAGTGATTTGGCACCTGAAAAAACAGCACATCAGCGTGTAATTTGAGGAGAGGCCCTTAGCGCGTAAGTGTTGTGACACGCACAGGCGTTTCCCTCAGCACGGGTTAAAGGTGAGCGGGGCCAGCAGTTCGGTGTACGTGCCTTTCATGGAGACCAATGTGTGTTGCTACTTCTGGTTGTTTCGCACGCCATCACAACTTCACAGCAGATCAAGGATGTATCTCTTCTTTTGGCAGGGGTATTGGCTATGCGTGTTTTTCATTATCACGCTAGTCAGACGGTGAGTCGCGCACGCTATTTTCCCACTGCGGGTGCCCCTGTGTATCACGTACCCGTTTTCGAGGTCATAGTGGCCTGCGTGTCCCACGTGTATGTGTTTTTCATGTCCCTGGGAGCCACCGTGTACTGTGGGAGGTTAATTCCACACACGAGGGCTACCGGGGGTTGTGTGGATGGTTTTACTGCAGTTTTGGTGTGCCTGAGCATTGCGTGACCCATCACTTTATCACTGGTGTCTCATACAGACTTGCAGGTGTACAGGGGTGCTGTTAACATCATGTATCCCACCCCCTTCACCCCAACTGCCCAGGACAATTGTCTTGTTCACCTCCCATTGGCACTACTACATCTGTGCTGCCACTACTCCATCTGTGCCATGGTTGGGAGGCTATGAAAGGTGAGGGGCGCCTCAGCTGGGTGTACTCCATATCGCAGGCGTGGTCAGGGATGTGGCCAGGATGACCAGGGAGTAGGGGGACTCCAGGGTATCCGGGATGGCCGCAGAGGGGTAAGAGGCAGGGGTGTACCACTTCGGCACAATGTTGTGCCACGTGTTGGTGCAGTCATGCCACTGCCCCCTGTGGTTCCGGGAGATGCAGCTCATGGATTTGGCACTGGCGCCCATGTGACCTGGCAGTCCGTTTCATTAACTGCCTCTGGCCCAACAGTAGTGGTAGCTGCAGGTGAAGCTGTGGACACCACCACCCAGGCTTAGGGTCCGCCAGCACATGCTGCGTTGGCACCTGAAGAGTCGCAGGATGATTTCCAGGAGGTCAGAGGTCAGGAGGCACATGGGAAGTGGACGCATGGCTGCCCTGACCAAGGCACATGTCTCTGGGGCAGTATTGTCATCTGCTGCCACGAGCAGACGGGTGTTGGCAAGTGCATGGGCAGATGCAGCCGACAGCACCCCGGCTGTGAGTCTACCATTCAGGACAGTCCCGGTCAGTGACCTTAGCACAGCAGATGTTGCTGCGCAGGGTCAAGTCAGGGGCACCCAGCAGTCACTGACGCAAGTCAGGGCTTCGATCCTTGTTCCACCTGCCACTCCCTTGGTTCAATCCACCAGTGCCACTGCCCATACTGATCAGGGAGGCATTTGA
Source organism: Ambystoma mexicanum (assembly GCF_040938575.1). Lineage (NCBI taxonomy): Eukaryota > Metazoa > Chordata > Amphibia > Caudata > Ambystomatidae > Ambystoma > Ambystoma mexicanum. Next base: position 571,913,071 of record NC_090933.1, on the reverse strand, counting down.
CAGTCAGGGTCCGGACCACTGCCGAAGAGGAGGAAGGTTGCACCTGCAGTAGAGGCTGGGACCCCAGACATGGCTCCGGACTCCGGCACATCGAGGAAGAAGCCTTTGTGCACGCAGGAACTGAACTTCCTTGTGGACTACGTGTCGGGACATGACCGTGATATGCTAGTGGGCCCGAATTGTCACACTATGGCTGCCCACTGGAAGCATTTTGCGGAGAGTGTCAGTGCATTCATACATGAGGTGCGCAGAGCTCAGGAGTGCAAAAAGCATTGGGATGACCTCCGACGCTGTGCTAAGGCGAAGCGTGCCTCCAATTATGCCATGACTCAGGTGACTGGCAGTGGGTCACCACCTGAAGAGGTAGATCTCACTCCTCACGAGTCGATTGTTGCAAGGTTCATACAGGCAGAATTGTATGAAGGAGTGGGAGAGATGCTGGACTTTGATGCCCTGTCTAGTGAGTGTTGTCACGTGTTTGTCCAGACCATGTGTGGTTTGCTTGTGTAATGTGTTGTGCTTCACTGTCACTACATGCTATGTGTACATGGATCTCATGTGCGAGTCATGCAATGCTTCAATGGTGTGTGCCTGCTGTGCAGGATGCTGGACATGTAGAGCAGACGGGGACTGTCCTCCTCACCACACATGCAACCTGCTCACATGCTAGTCACCCGGCTGCCCCTCCGTTCCATGTTCCAGCTCACTGGCCCTTCTGCATGTAGCCTGGGGTGTCTTTCCACTCAGCACTGGGACTATGTCATTGCATGAATTAAGTGCATGTGTGTTCTGCCTGCATGCGGGTACTCCACGTAGGCATGCTCCCTTGCCCCTCCACCCCCCTGCACCCCAATTACACCATGGCACTGGTGGGTATCATGTTGGAGTACTGCACTATCCTGTTCAACGCTCCAGTGTACATGCAGGGTGTCTCACTCGGACTGTGCAGATGGCAGATGCTGTGCAGGGACATGAGTGCCCATTCATGCTCCATGTGCATTCCATGCATGCCCCTGCGTGTCCTTGCCCAGATGATCATTGTAGTACGTGTCCAGGATGACATACATTTAATGGCATTTGATCATCCATTCCATGCCCACTCTGTCTCAGTCCTGCATCACGCACATGTTTAGGGTGTCACAGTCTGTGTGGGGACAGCCCTCCCCCTGTTTCAGGACCCCTGACTCTGTTCAACTGGTGTAGTGGCTCCTGCACACATGGGTGTACTACTGAGGGTTCCACGTGTGTCCTGCTTACTGTCCCATTCTCATCTGCTGTGTTGTCAGTTGACTCAGATGATGCAATTGATGCTAGTCAACACTGTCTGCCAATACACAGGTCTCTGGTCACCCTTTTGCTGCCATGCAATGTCTCTGTGCATTTTCACTTAGGGTGGGGGGGAAGGTTTGCTGTAGCCATGCAACCCGTTGCATGCACATTGCACGTGATGCCTGAACTTGCCCTTACACTGCCTTTGTGTTTATTTATTGACATCATAATGTACTTGTTCATGTAGATAGTGGGTAACATACACATGTTCTGCACTGCATCAACCCACCGCTGAGCCGTGTTACACCGTTCTACATGCCTACCCACTGATGCAATGTGAAAGTGACCTGGCATGTATGGTCAGATTTTCATCCCTTCTCTGTCATGAATGCCACGGGCAGATGTGCATCCTGTGACACATGTACTCAGTAATGGAACTACCTAGTTGGTGTTTAGGAAAGTTGATTGGTCAATCTGCGGCCTATACCAACTATACCAACTGGTGATGATGGTTTAGTGATGCATGTGTACATGCATATTACGTGTGTCATTCTGTGTTTGGATTCACTTACAGCCATGGTCAATTTGCAGTTCAGACATGCTTATGGTATGTGCCATCTCTTTGTTGCCATCTGTCTTTTCTGTCTGTGACATGTGGATGACCGAGGTGTTGTCTGATGGAGGTGATATACTACATGTTCTACTTGTGTAGGCTTTGCTATTTAGACACATCCATTTCTGCTTTTGGGATGTGTTTGCATATCAATGCAACTGGATGCGTGCCAGGTTCTCATTTGTGTGTGAGATGTCTACTTCATGTGTTGGCTGTCGATGTGATGTCTATGTGTGTGTAGGTTATGTGTTTCTGACATGTGTACTCATGTTTGTTTTTTCCACTTTTCAGATGATGATGCAATGGAGCCAGAGGATGGTGATGTCAGGCCAGACACAGGGTTGCTATCACACAAGCACCGCAGCACAAGTGGGGTCATGGGATGGTAGACCACGCAAACCCACATTTGCTCCAGACCATCTTGTCTAGGGTTGGCAATGAGTCTAGCCTGGATGATCACTCTAACGACAATGTTGAGTTGGATGTGCGTCATGTCCATTCGTCAACGGTGAGTGATTCTGACGTGGACGATCCTCTGCCGCGACACCTGCACTGAGGGGTCAGACAGTGGTGGGACCTCCACCTGTGGTGGATCGGATGCACAGTCACACTCCACACCAGTTGCTGATGTGCCTGGGGCATCACGTCAAGGGAGGAATGTAGTCCTGCAGCCGCGGGCGGTGCCAACCCAACAATGACCATGGCTCCTTGGGCACTGCGGGTGTCAAGCCCAGCAAAGCAGTGGTTGTGCGCCTCTGAGGTATACTGAGTGGGAGTAAGCCATGGTTGCCAATTCCGAACACCATGGGGCAGAAATTGATAATATCGCTCAGAGCATGGAACGTGTGGCCCAATCCGTGCTCCCCCCTGCTAGGCAGGTGGATTTCCAGGAGCGGGCGGCACAGTCCATGGCCCGCTCGCTCAGGCTGGGCATGGCGGTCTCAGACAGGGCACGCCGGGCTGAAATGGTGTCTCTGCATCAAGCAATTGCTGCTCACACAGAGACACATAGGGAGGCCCTGAGGAATGACCATTAATCCCTCCAATCTACTCTGGATGTGCTATTGATGTTCCAGAGGCAGCGGACAGAGGAGAGGTTGGAGCAGCTTGAGAATACCATCTCGGCTGAGATAGTTGCTTGCCGGGAGGTGTTCCAGATGTCATGCTAGGCCATGCAGGAAGAACTCTGTCTTACACGTGCTACCTTGCAAGAGGAAGCACGCGTTTCACGCGAGGTTCTGCATGTTGACCTACGTGTCATCGCCGCACAGATCCAGGCTCACCGGTCCCGCAGACTTGCTGCCAACGAGGAGCAAGCTGCGCATAGGCATTGTCAGGGAACTGTATCACGTCCACCTTTTGAGTCAGAGGGTGAGGAGGACGACGACTTATCTCCCACACAGGTCGGGCCGTGCAGGCATTGAGCCCATGGAGTTTTTTTTTATCTCACCATCATCGCATGTGGGTGTTGAGGTACACCCTGTACCTCTCCCCTCCTTGGTGCCTTCCCCCCTGGGTCGCATATGGCCATTTTTGATTTTTATAGTTAGTTTAATTAGTTAAAAATTGCTTCTCTATTGTGCATTCATGTGACGGTGTGGTACTTTGTGGCTTTTGAAAGCATCCACTGTCTGTTCCAGCTGGGCCCTTCAAGCTTATCTCATGTATGTGTTTGCAGCTTAGGGTCCTGACTCACATATGCCACTCCTGCTTCCCCTATCCATGGGTTCGCAAGGATGGTTCGGTGTTACAACCATTTACACAAGGGCATTGGACTTTCTTCATATCTGTGGCCTGTCGGCTACTGTACTACTTGTGTTAAAACCCCTAGTGGGGATTATGTATGTTTTCTCCACGGCATGTCTGCAATCAATTGTGTTGAGTACATAATTGATATGTCCATTTATTGATGTTGATGTATGTTTTTTTCTTGCCTGTATATGTGCTTGATGCACTTCATGCTGTAGACAGTAGCCTGCATCCTTTGGCTGTCAATGTCACACTGATGGTGGGCGGAGGTCGGATGTAGGTCTCAGACATGGCCCAGTGAGAATCAGCATGAAGACACACACACAGGAAACTTTCCAGCCTTATTAAAAGCTTGTATGCCCTTTCTGCAGGAAAATGATCCTCCAGGGAACCTTTTCGCAGCAGACACGGGGCCAAGAACTACAGCAACCTGTATCTTACCTGGGGTGGTGTGGTTCCGTATTGGAGTCATCATGTGTTTGCTCAGAGGGTAGGCACTGTTCCTTTGGGAGGCTAGGATGGTTGTCATTAGTTGGTTTTGTGTATTTATCTGTGTGTGACATGTATGCATGTGCACAGACATTTGTACTCACCAATGAGCACCTGGTGTAGACAGCGTGGCCTGTGAGACACCCCCGACTATGGCAGTTGTCTGCTGAAATGACCCAGTGGCCACAAAATGCAGGACATTGAGCACCTTCTCCAAGGGGCTCAATGCTTGGGAGCACAGGGTGGGTGATGTAAGGTCATCTTCCCACTCCCTGACCAGGTCAATGATGATACGAGGTGGAAACCTATACCTGCTATAGACCTGGTCATCAGGCATCCCAATAAGGCTGGTCCAGGGCAAAACATGTGGGGTCTAGCTATTCTCCTCCTCCTGCGGTGTCCCACAATCAGTGCTGCGACAAATGGGGCATTCATCGTAGCTCTATATACGTGTTTGTTGTTTGCGCGCACTTTTATACTGCGCGTGCGGACGCTTCCTCCTGCCTTTGTATGGTTGACGTGTTGACGCCTGTGAGCGTCTTTTGGCGTACGTGGGTTTCCCTTATTCGATTCCATGAATATGTGTTGTCCGCCTGCGTGTGGGCGTTCCGTTTATTTCCCTGCAGTACTTCCCAAGTTACGCCTTTTTGGTGTTGCAATGATGTGTGCACGGCGTTTTGGATGTTGCAATGACGTGTGCGCCCCTGTGCGCCACGCACGGATTTGGCACACATCCTGGGGAAAACATGCGCAGGGCCTTCCATGAATCGTGTGCGCTTGCTTTTTCATGCTTGCGCCACGATTTTCGGCGCACATTTGTTCCATGAATCGGCCCCAATATCTCACACAAACAAATAACTAAATCATTGCATCGTACGTCCACCTCTGTAAAACATGCAAAATCTTTGTCACCAATGATACCTACGTGATCTGGGAGTGTCATGTTGGCTACCCAAGTGCTGCAGTACCTGGGTGGGTTATTGCAAAATCTATTAACCAGTTCAAGTGCAATTTTGCACGTTATCAGCACTAACACTAACATTGCTGTATTACAAAAATCAATTTTGCTCTAGGTCAATGTTTGCTCTTGGGCATTCACTGCCCTGCTGCAAATAATGCCCTGAAGGAATTGTTCCACATACTGCAATTGTGTGCTAGTGCTAATATAAAAGACATGGTATTACGTCAATTAAAGGTTTCAATAATGCAACCTCACAATTACATGTTCGATACGTCCATATTCGTAGACTTTAGGGAACCGACATGAGAGAAATATGGCATGCTGAATCAAGCATCTGACCAAACATGTGCAGAGGGGGCATGCCATAAAATGGACCCTAAAGGTTAAACATTTCAATTAACCTATTTTGTAGGTGTATAAACAAACTAGTTACAGCACTGGGCGTAACGTGGCTGAGCATTGCTGTCAAAGGTGAATTTAACAGGTATCTGATTGTAACTCTTCCACATGTGCACCTTTTCACTTCTGACTAGGTACAGAGTAAAAGCAGGCATGATAGTGTGGATATCCGGGTAAGGATTGGCCTGGTAGTATGCCTATCACAAGTGCAGGTGACCAGTGTGTGGCTGTTCCAGAGGGACGCCCCAGCCAAAGAAAGAGATCTGCCACCAACGCTTTGCTTAGAAAAGCAACTGATCCTCAAAGAGGTGGAGGTGGAGGAGTGGAGAGCTCGAGAAGGCAGATATTTAGGAAGAGAGAGTTGGATATAGTGCAGTCCAAGGCCCCATAAAGCCTTGTAGACAATGCAGAGGGTCTTGAACTTGTCCCTTGCAACAATTGGGAGACAGAAAAGAGGTTTCATAGCTGGAGAGATACAATTCCTTGGCTTGAGGCCAAAGAAAAGTCTTGCAGTCCTGTTCTGGATGAGTTGCAGATTAGAGTACGGATAGCAGAAGCAGGTAGATTTAGAAAGATGTTTTGCAGGGACAAGGCATCTTAGATGTCTTAGCAAGGACAGAGAGTCTGTATGGCCTATGGAGAAGGCGACAGGTCAGTTTGTCAGAGGGTGTACTTGTTGCCCTCCACTTCCTATCCGCCACCCTACACTTGCGTTTAAGGGTGACGAGGTATGAGTTGAACCAAGAGTTGCACTTGGATTTGGGCTTCAATCGGATCCTCATGACAGGGGCAAGTATATCAAGAGCGTCAGAGATAGAACAATGAAGGTTAGAAAGGGCTGTGTCAGGATGTGAGTCATCTAAAGGTGCAGAAGGTGGTTGTATGTGTGGTGGAGCATTGTGTAAGTGTGTGTGTCAGTAGGGACATGCACTCAATACAGAGAAAGTGGCAGCAAAAACCTTAACTGACACATGCTTCATGGGTTGGATGACCGAGAAGGTGGGAGGCAGAGCTGGAGTTGGCTTGGCCTCAGGGGTAGAGAGAAAGAGATGAGAGGAAAGGAGGAAAGTGGTCACTCTAGGAGAGAGGAGTGGTGAGAGGGTTAGAGAAGGGGAGGTCTGAGGAGATCAGAACATCCAAGATGTGCCCTGCAGAGTGAGTCAGGCTAGACGGGTGAATAGAGAGAGAGAGAGAGAGAGAGAGAATCACAGAGTTTGAGAAAGAGTCCTGAAGAAGGACAGGAAGGATCCAGGTGGATGTTAAGGTCTCCGAGGAGAAGAAGTTGAGAGATAGATGCAAGGAGGAGATGTCCACCCACTCGAAGAGTAAGGAGGTTACCTGGTCAGGTGGCCAGTAGATAGAGGCTACATTGAGAGAAAGACCAGGAGAAAGAGAGAGCCTGCAGACCAGGCATTCAAAGGAGGAATAGTCCTGCACAGGAATGATAGAAGCAGGGATCCACTTCAGGAAGATCAAGGTTACACCCCCACCGGGACACTTGGATCTGGGAGCGGAGAGGATATTGAAGCCATCACGGAGGAGATTGTCACAACTTGTTAAAGACCTGGACATGAACCACATCTCGGTCAGACTGAGAACATCCAGGTCGAGTTCTTCAAGTAGATGGCATATGTCAGGGGAGTGTTTTACAGCTCAGCGAGAGTTGAAAGTGGCAATGTGGAGCAGGTTACGTGGATCCTTTGAAAGACTGGAGGGGTACAAGTCTGAGGTGTGCCCAGAGGTAATGTAGAAGGAGCCGGAGGATGGACAGAGGAGGGAGGAGAAGAGGGCCAGCTAGCCAAGGAGGAGGAGGAGGATGTCAGAGAGGTGGCACAAGAGGGAGGCAACAGGGTGGCTGAAGAAGCAGTAGAGGGAGGGTGCCGTAGACCTGGCAGAGGATGGAGGAGGCAAGGAAGTCAGAGAAGGAAAAGAAAGGAGAGCAGGAGAAGAGCAGACATTGAAAAGGCGCACAAAGCGTCTATCAAAAAGGTGGATGTTGGCCTGAGGGCCTTGGACCAAGACAGTGCCATTTTGATAAACATTAATGATGGTATTGGAAGAGTGGAAGGTGGCCAGGAAGGCCACTCACCGGGTTCCATCATTAATGGTAGAGGAGGAAAATGGAGAGAGCACAGACACCCTATGGAGGGTCCATAGGACTGGAGAGGGAACGAAAAAGAGGTTGTCACTAAGGGTCTCTCTGTTGGAAGCGCTGGAGTAGGTTTCAGCGATAGGGAGGCCTGGGTTGGAGTCCAGAATATCCCTTTTGAACTTCTTCCTAACATACTTAATAAGAAGGATAGGATAGTCAATAGAAAATCATTTTGAGAAGATAAGTGATACAGAGAGCACCATAGAGGATGGAGAGGGAAAGGGTGGGGGAAAGAGGAAGTGGAGAGTGGAAGGGGGAAACTCTAGGGTTGGGACACAAAGAGGAGGGGAGCAAGCGGACAATGACAACTCAGAAGATATAAAGAGTCATTAAGTTCAAGAGGGACCTAGATGAAGGGGTGGACACAGCAGATGGCCAATAGATAACAAAACCAAATTAACAGATCAGACGACCGTGGGAACCTATAGGAAAAGAAAGAGCGCAACATGGATGCAGGCAGTACAATGTGAGGAAACAACCATGAATAGTGGGACTTATGTAGTAGTAATTTGGGGTGTGCTTTTAAAGACAAATGTGGGTGTTTTTGCTTTCTGTGCACCATTTGCCTTGTATTCTTTTCTGCCTTCCTTTAAAATCGAATTTTGGGTGTGCTTTTAAAGTTGAATTCGTATGTTTTTTCTTTCATGTGCACCATCTGAATTGCACTATTTGCTGCCTTCATTTAAAGTCGAATTTGGGTGTTTTTGCTTTCCTGTGCACCATCTGCAATGCATTGATTTCTGCCTCCATTTAAAAAAAGAAAAACAATTGTATGTGTGTATAATTTGTACATCTCTGTGCTTGATTTCACTTATTCTCTCTGACTCAATCTCCTAGGCCTCCTATTGAGATTTGCTAGAACTGTGCAATGCACTCATCCCTCATTCCTTGTCTAATACCTCTGCCCTCCTATGGCTCTCTCTATCTCTCCTATTTTCTCTAACTGCTACACTATCACCAATCCCCATCTCTATCCAGGTCTGGCAGGAAAAAGCACAAAAAAGATTTCCTGAGTGCAAACCCTGGACTTCCCATTGCAGACACCTGTGTCAGTGCTTCCACTAGAGGCGTTTTCACTGATATACTTTTCTCTGTCCCCTCTCCTGATCTCTGGACCCCCATCTCATCTCCATTCTCTCTCCATCCTCACACTCCTCTATTAACGGTGGCACCAAGTGGGAAGTCCTCTTGGCTGGCTTGGCATCCTCTCGTTGCTTCGTTACTGTCTATCACACTGGCATCATTCTGGTTCAGGGACCACAACTCAACCTCCTTCTCTTTGACTGCATTGCCTTCTCCCATTTACTTCCTTCTTTTGCCTGAATCTCCCCCTTCTACTCTTTCTCCCCTCCTCTGAATGGTGTACCACCCCCCTGTACCACACCTCAGAAAACCTTCAAAAGCACTGACCCCCACCCAGAACTGGTGACTCTTAATGCCTGCTCTTCTAACCAACACTCCTCTGACATCTGTTTCCTTCTTGAAGACATTGTCCTTAACCTTCTTGCTCTTACCAAGACTTGGTTCAATGCAAGCTCAGTCACTGCCTTTGACTCCCTCCTTCTGACAGCTTCAAGATCATCTCCAATCCTCGACCTCACTGCACAGGCGGGGGGTTGTCTTAATCTTCCCTGAGTGGGTTCCTGCCTCCATCTTACCTATGCAGACCTATTCCTCATTTGAAAGCCTGGTTTGCAAGTTGGTCACCTCCCCCACCTACACCCTGACCATTGCTACCATATATCATCCTCCAGGAGCCGCTTCCCTATTCCTCTCTGAATGGGCTGACTTCTGATCTTCTTTACTTTCTTCCACTTCTAACCTTCTCCTATTGGGTGATTTCAACATTTAACTGGACTCACCTGGCTGTGCAACCACCATATTCACTGACCTCTTCTCTTCGCTTTCCCTCTCCATTCTCCTTTCTCCCTTCTGGGCCAACCCACAGAGCTGAACATACTCTGAATGCCCTCATACACTCGGACCTCTCTCTCCCCCCATTAGTCACCCCTCTTTCCTGGTCTGAGCACTCTCTCCTCTCCTCCCATCTGCATCCCATTTGCCCTCTGACCACCCCCCAAAAGTTGCACCAACCTCATTCACCAACAACCGCCCGGAGAAACCATTGATTGTGTCTGTCTTTGCCTCCACCTTCACCCACTTGCTTCCCCCAGGTCTGACTCTACCTCTGACTGTGCCCTCAGCAACTTCCATCTTTCCATCACCTAAACTTTTGACATTCTTGCCCCAGTCATGAGGATCCGTCTGAAGCCTGCTGCAAAGCATAACACTTGGTATGACACCGAACTTACAACCCTGAAACGAAGGTGCAGGGCAGCAGACTGAAAGTGACTAACCTCAAGCACATCCTCAGACAACCTGGCTTGCCACCTGCTCCGCAGGCAATAAAGACTTGCCACCCCTGCAAAGAAAAGAGCCCACCTTCAGGCACGGTTCTCCAGCACATCCAATAACTCGGCTGACCTTTTCAAAATCTGTAGGGAACTAGCCAACCCCTCTGCAGTCTCCTCCTCTCCTTCTCCTTCCCAGGCCCTCTTCAATGCACTGACCTCACACTTTGCCACCTTCCTCCTTCTCTCCTGTCACACCTGAGGAAGTTACCAGAGTTGTCCGCTTCATGAAGTCTCTTCTAAACAGGTCTCCCCTTGCTCATCCAGGACGATCAAGGATAATATTGGTTCTCTTGCCCCTGCTCTCACTGATTTCTGCGAATACCCTTTTATCACTGGATATCTCCCCTACCTCCTCAAGCACTCCCGTGTGCGCCCACTCCTGAAAAAACCTTACTACCTGCTCTCCATCACACCCTTCCTGGGGAAGCTTCTTGAGAAGCTGGCCTTGCCCAAACTTAACTCTCACACTGAACTTGTTGGTGGTCTCCATGACCATCAATCTAGATTCTGAGCATCCAGAGGCATGCAAACTGCTCTTTTGCACACCAGTGAAGAACTGATCGCATCTCTGGACTCTAGCTACCCAGCTGTCCTTATCCTTCTTGATCACTCCTCTGCATTTGACATATTCAAATGCTCCACGATACACTTGGTATCTCGGAACAATCACTGGATTGCCTGTCCTCTTTCCTCACAAACCACTCTTCCCAAATTATCCTGCACCCTTTCTCTTCTCCTACTTCCATCTCTACCTGTGGTGTCCCCCAGGGCTCTATTCTCTCCCCTGGCTCTTTAACATCTACCCTGCACTTCTTGCATGCCTCATCTCCTCTTTCTCATCCAACTTCCAGTATTACTCAGACAACACACAGCTCTTCTTCAGACTCCCTGCTGACCCTCTTGCACCCTCCATCAACCCTGACTGCCAATCTGCCATCCAGTCCTGGTGTGCCTCCAATAATCTCTGCCTCAGCGCCTGTAAAACTGAGATCCTTCCCATTGGGACCCCTGCTTCCTCCTCCTTCCCCTCATTCTGCCCTTCCTCCTTGGACTCTCTCACTGTTCCTGCAATTGAAGACAGAAACATTGGAGTTATCTTTGACTCCTTTCTCTCCTTCCTCCATCACACTCAGGACATTTCCAAGAAGTCCAACTAACAGCTCCTCCTTCTCAAAGGAATTATACCCTTTCTCACTTTCCCTCAGAGGCTCAATGTGACTGAAACCCTAGTTATCTCTAGACTTTACTACTGTAATAGTCTCTGCCTGAATCTTCCTTCTTCCACTCTGCAATCCATTCAGCTTAACCGAATATATCAGCAAGACTTTTCCTTGGCCTTAAGCCCAGGGACCGCATCTCTCCTGCACTAAAAAGTCTTCACTGGCTCCGGGTTTCTGCACGGATTAAATTCAAATTCCTCTGCATCCTCCACAATGCTATCTGGGCCCAGGACAACACTATCTTCAACTTTATCACACTAAATACTCTCCCTCTAGACTGCTTTGTTCCTCTGGCACCAACTCTTTGTGGGTAAAGCGTTTTGCTGAAAAGAGGGCAGGGGGTTGCTCACTTTCCTCTGCAGGCTTCCTCCTTTGGAATAGCCTCCCCCTCCTCCTGTGCCTTGAGCAGGATTTCAAATTCCAGAAGCTCCTTAAGACTTTCCTCTTTTCCTCCTCCTTCCCTCCTTCTCTCCTCTGCTAAGCCCAGAGTTGCTGAATCAGTGTCCTTGGCCCTTATACATCTTCGGGGCCTTGACCTCCCACACCAATTCTTCACAGCTCCTGTCGATCCACAGCACTTTGCATCTCCACACCCTCCACTCTGGAGACTCGCACTTACTCTTCCCATGGCCCAGGCCATGCAGCACTCAACATTCCTAGCACTTAATCCATGGCTCACCCACAAGCTCGGACTCCCCAGCACTTACCCCCTCTTCCATCTTCCTTTCTGCATTTGCACGTTCTGAATATTCACAAGGCATAGAGGGTTTGTCCCTCTTCCTCTTCCCCCTCTGCTCTTAATATTGTGTCATAATGTATTTCCCACCCTCCCTGCCTCGCTTCCCTGTGAGTGCTTTGAAACAGTATATTCTTATTGTATAAGTGCCTAACAAGCAAGCAATAAATAAATACATCTAATAACGCAAGCAACAGAACAATCGATCAAGGGAACCTACAGGAAAAGAGTGAAAAGAGCAGGAATGCAGGCAATAGAATGTAAGCAAGAATCAGGAGACAAGGCATAAAAAAACTGAGCAGCCAACAATAGAGACCTACAAGTAGAAAGAGCATAACACAACACAGAGCAATAAACAGAAGGATAGGGAAGGGGCTGCGAAGAGGGACAGGGCTGTGGAAGGCGAGGGTAAGGGCCTGCAGGGGGAGCATGGACGCTTGGCCGGTTGAGACGGGAGACCGGTATAGGGCTGCAAGGGAGCACACATGATCTATGGATGTGCTGGAATGCATGCAGCAAAGAGGAGAGTGAGGGCACCACGTGATCAAGGGATGCAATCGAGTGCATGAAGCCTAGAGGGCAAGTGAATGCACACAATCAAGGAAAATGAGGGAACCACGTGATCACGGGATGCGCGGGAGAGCATGCAGCCTGGGAGGCGAGTGAACACACGCAATCAAGGATAGCGTTGGAACCACATGATTGTGTGATGTGCGGGAACACATGCAGACTAGGGGGCGACCGAGCAGACATGAGTTCAAGAAAAACAAGGAGCTGCGTGATCAAGCCATGCGCGGGAGAGCACGCAGCATAGGAGGTGAGTGAGTGCACGTAATCAAGGATAGCGAGGGGACAACGTGATCGAGGGATGGGTAGGAGCGCACCTAGCCTTGGTGGCAAGTGAGCGCTAGTGGCCAAGGATTGCAAGAGAACCACACAATCAAGGTATGTGCAGGAGCGCACGCAGTCTCGGATGCAAGTGAGCACAGTAACACACGAAGCCAAGGGGGGGGTGAAAGTGCGAGTGAGCCAGGGCGAGTGCAGAGGGACCAGGGGACCAGGGGGAGGCAAGTCAGGGGTGAGAAGGGCACTGGGTCTGAACGCTACGTGGAGTGAAGCAAGCTAACTCTACCCACAACTTCTTTCCTGGCGGCCACAGACAGGATGGTGAGGTCATCCACACTTACTGTCTATGCTGCAACCCCCATTGCCGCTAAACACCTGTGTCGCTCAACACCACAGCCTTGTCCTGCGAGGGCTTGTCGTAAAATTGCACAATGATCCCATACAGAATCATTGCCTTGGTGGAACTTTACTCATGCCATTGTTTTATGCTCGTTGTAAATTACAAAATGACCACCATTGACTTTTAGGGTAGTGCTATTGTATACAAGGCTTAATCAACCCAAGACCGACACCTCGCAAGGACGCAACAACAAAATGCATATGAGTTTCATTTTATTTGAGGAGCATCAGTGTGGTGCAAGTTCACATCCTTCAGATTGAAGCATTGAGGCATGTTATGCAAATTAGCTAAAATGTTCTATATCAATGTTTGCAGCTTTTTACACACACAAACAGACACACACACGCACATACATGTATAAATATGTATGTATCTCAATAGATGTTAATCAGTGAAAACACTTCATTAAAGGGTCATTTATTTTGAGTTCCAATAAAAAAAAAACAATGCCATATCAGTGAACAAACTGTACTAAAGGGGTTATATGATTGTCTTATCATGGTTTCTGAATGAACAATATGTCATCCGACACGCTGTAATATTTTTACATCTCCTGTGACATCATAGATGGCATTACAAATGATGTTATCTATAGCATCACTGAATTTATCACTTGTGATTACAATGATGGGTAACCACTCTGCAAAAACAAATAAATTGATGTTTCTTAAACAGCCACTCTGTTTCCCTGAAATATTTGCAAAAGTCAACCCCAGCAAGTATAACTGTTAAGCAACTGAGATATCACAAAAAATGTTATCTACTTTTTGCTAACGTTTAAATAAACAGCTGGCTGGGTTAACCACAAATTATGGAAAACAGGACAATGCTGCAACTTCTTGTGAAGATGTGTCCCAAATCTATCCAATACAGATTAGAATTGGGCAACTCAATCACTGATGACACTGCCAAGCAGGGAAAGACATCTGCAAGCCTAGTTATAAGAACAAACTACACATTAGACCAATAATTTCTTTCAGAGGACCAATGCTTTGAACTGCTAGAATAAATTTGGTCAGCTCGGCAGGCACTAGGAGCTAATCAGAAGCAAGGGTCCACCACTAATATGCATAAACACTGAAACATACCGATATGCTCCTCCAGACCAGCAAATAAAATAATGCAGCTATACACTTCAAACTATTTCAGGCATTGCTCTATACATACCTACACACCACCATGAACACCTCAACAGTCTTTAGAATTCAGCTATACCCCACAAAACAATCAGCCTAACTGCACACATAACACCATTCACAAGCTCCACCACCACCAGAATGCAGACCCGAAGCCAATGACCTTGCTGTACATACTCTACTGATCTCACACAACCACTGTGCCATGCCTAGCATTAGAATGCAACTACACATCATTTAAATCACACGGGCTGCACAAATACTGAGTGCGCCCGAGCACTATTTACTACCTTATGTTCTCCACTGACCTGGACTAAGGTCCCCAAGGGCGTTCAACCCACAGCCCTATGAGATCATACCAATGGTATATAAGTTGCTATACAAATGCGCAATGACATAACATAACAGAGAAACTTGACTAAGTAATCATCATTCTCCACACTGCCATATTCAGAGTGTGGGTATAAAGTGGAGAAAATACTCTCAGTACTTTCTGGAGGTTTTTCATCCACTCTACCACCATAAAATGGATGATTTCATGAAGTCAGAAATACTAGCCACAATACATCCTCCAAATCCCCAATGGAGTTGTAATTACTCCAGGAATGGGAATCATCTCTGCCATCATTCCACTAATCATCAGACTACTATTCAACATTTACATTACACATAAAGTAACATTATTTAGAATATATGCAGAACACATTTTCGTACTCACAATATAGAATCACAACAAATGCATTACAGCATTATTATAATCCAATTGCAAAAACGTACTCAGACACCTGTGAATTAGTTGGTGTATTGATGATGGCTGTTCCTTGTTGTGAAATATTAACATGTTACCTTGCATCAACAAATATCAATACAAAATATGTCAAAAAAATATAATCATGGAAACCAGCACCACATATTCATACTAAACAACAACCTACACATTTAACAGGAAAAGTGAAGTGAAAAGAGAATGATCAATTTAGGTAATGCAATCTGAAAAAAGAACCAATGGTATCAAAGGCATGCACAGTGAAATTATAGAAGTCTCTCTGTTTTCATGATGTCTTCTTAGATCTAGGATGTATGCATTATAGTGTTGGAGAACATCTCCACAAATACATGATTCACCATGATTAGTATTTACACATTTGTAGTTTATTGACTTATATCATTTTTTTTTTATTTAGTACATTTGGTTAAACAAGAAAAACCTTTAGCACATAGTAAAATAAACACAGTTGACTTATTACATTACATTGATACCAATAACATCATAACATATTATAAATTATTAATACTCCAATTCATAAAACAGATATACTGCTTATCTTTTCTATAAAAATATTGTACCAATTCCTGGTAATCAAAACTAGTAGAATTTTACAACAAGTAAACAAGACATTGAGATACTGTTACAATAAAACCAGCAGCCTTCTCATAAACTTCAGACTTAGTTCACAGGTTCATTAGCAAGTTTGAATACTAATAATGCTTTCTTCCAAATATAAAAGGCACCTGCTGTCATCACTATGGACTCTGCTCCATTAATACAGCTCCAAAACTGGTCAGATCAATAGAGGATGTTGTTAGAGTTGTCTAACCCTTCAGATATGCATTCAGTAGTTTGGGGAAGAAGCTGAGAATATGTTGAGAAGTTTCTACTGATAGCTTACATAGTCGGCACCTTCTGTCCTCCTATGCCATCCCTACCCAACTACTAATGTGCTCCATAGTTGGAAGTATATTATATCGCATGTAGGTAATGCGATTTTTGTGAGATAGGTACAGGGAGAGTTAGAGCAAAAACCTTAAGTACTAGGAATTGCATGTTTTTTCTTTCTGCAGAGTGTAAATAAATAATTTTCTAAATCCCAGGACTTCATTTTATTTTCCAATATTAACAAAGCATTCGGGAGATCCGCCAAATGCGCCATAGTGCGTCCCAATTTATGCAGGTGTATTGTCACTGAATCTCAAAGCTTCGACAGGAAATGGTTAGTGTGTTTGCGGCAATGGGCCTTAGAAATTGTGCCCAATATAACAATTGTCAAAATTTAAGGTGAGTTAACATTTACAATGGGATACTAACCATCTCAGGGAGTTGAGTCCAAGCTTGAGTCTTAATGCCTCCAGCGGGACAGAAGATGGAACTCTGAGTAAAGAACGAAGAACTTTGCCTTCCAGCTTTTACATCCGTCTCATGTTTAAGTCAGGAAACACCAAGAGGCCATATGATATTCCTGGGACAATACGTGTCCTTTAGATGTTAATAAGTCCTTTTATATTTTCTCCTCCCTTATTACTGACAAACCTCTTCATCACCAACCATTTCCTCAAGACATTTCGTGGCAACAATAACCCCATACAAATTACATTTTGGGGAGGATTTAATTGGGGCCCCTAGATAAATATATTTATCTACCACGTCAAGTGTGCTTCGATTAATCCTCCAAATAAAGGAGAAAGGAGCACTTGTTTGTTTGTCTCCCTCCAATTCTTACCAGGTTGGTTTTGGAAGTATTAATTCTGAGATTATTACTTTGTATATATGAAAACAGGTCATCTATTGAGTGTTGTAACCCTATTGGGGTGTGATCCAGCAAAACTGTTTAATCGACATAGTCAAGCCACGCTATTGCCTCACCACTGAGTGAAGGAGGAAAATTGCAAGAGTCTCCAATCATAATATCCAAATCAGAGATGTATAAATAAAAAAATCAGTAGTGTGAGAACACAACTCTGTTTTAAGCCTTGGTTTTTCGGTATGTGTTGAGTTACCATTCCATCCTTATTAATACGCAGAGTGATATGATGTGATATTTTATTTGTATCACGCTCACACAAAAGTGTTTCAGAGTGCGACAGAGTGACCGATGTTTCAGAGTACACAGCTTTAAGCACATCTAATAGTTTGGCATCAATTGCCTACTGGTGCAATTTATGTCATAGTAATGGGAGCAAGACTGTATCAAAAGATTTGGAGAAATCCACAAGGCATAGATCAAATGTATTAAGTCTAATACCAACAGTCTCGGCCATGGCACAGTGCAGGGCACAGATATTATGCAAAGTGCTGTGATTTTTTCAAAATCCCATCTGGAGCTTGTGTAAGAGGCCTTTCCTCTCGGCCTCTTCAGACTATTATGTTGTTTTAGTAACAAAGTGGAAAATATCTTTTGGCTGGTGCCAAGCATTGCAAGTAACCTATAATTAGCTGGATCACACACCTTCACTTTCTTAAAAACTGTCACTAGAATGTACTCCCACCAGCTCCTCTGGATCGTACCAGTTAGCATCGTCTCACAAAAGAGACGATCCAGGACATATGCCTAGAAAGTGGGATTTGCCTTCATGATAACGCTTGCGATGCCATTTGGCCCAGTGGCCCTTGAACTGAGTGCTTGAATTTTTTAATGATGTACAAAAACGTCGCTACTTTCAGAAGCAAGATCCTCATTTCATTCAGTTGAGGGGGCTGCTTTTCAGTTACTAAATGAGGGAGTTTAGGATCATAATATAACTCTGTGATGGCTCTGATCAAAATAGTCTCCAGTATTGAATGTAGTTCACAAGGAGGATGAGCCTGGTAAAATTTCTAATTAATGGCCAAAATGTCATTATCATTAGCTCTAATCAATGTATAAAGTAACTTCCAATTGGCATTTGTGCTAGAATATTGGTATGCCCTGAGTCAGTTCTTATATTGAGTAGAAATCCTAGCCAACATTTGTCCCTTTTTTTCATAAGGAATAATACTGTTCTTTTTAATCTGGGCAATAGATCGATGATAGGCCTTTTCTCCCTATGTATTATTATATCAAAAGGGCCCTTATGGACAATGTTTGTAGTGCCAATCTTATGATTCAGACCCACTTCTATTCCCGGAAAACACATCATACCCCCCCCCAAGATCCCCGTTTCTAGTTTCCAGCCATTTCACAATGGGCAAACAAGTATTACACGGCCATGGTAATGGCCGTGTAGTTATGGTTAAATTGCTCTTTCCATAGGAAGAGCACTTTTTGGGCGGCTTATAACTTCGCTCCCCCTGGACGAATCCACACCAAACTTTGCATAAAAAATGTATATGGCCCACTCTGAATTTTTTTACGAAGTTTGGTGAGGTTTGGTTGAGGGGGGGTTATAGGGGAGGTCCCAAAATTTCTTTTTTTCCCATAGACTGAATGGGGGCAAAACATTGCACACGGCTACAGCCCAAAATTTGTGGCAGGAGCAGGGGCTTGGTCCCGAATGTGTGCTTTTGTAAATTTGGTGAAAATCCTTCCAGTAGTTTTATTTAAAATGACCAAAAAGTAGGCCTAAAAAAATGAGTGATATCTATGTCCGCTCCGCGGAGACACCTCCCTGTTCGCTCCGCGGCAGGACACTGATTGGCTAATGGTCCCGCGACATGTCCGCGGACACGCGACATGTCCGCTGATTGGGTGGAGTGAGGCGTGATGTACGTCAGATTGTTCTGATGCGCCCGCCGTCTTGGATCCGCCGAACAGAGGCGAAATGCAGTTTTGGGGATTGTTTTGGTGTGCAAGAGTACTTGGGGAGGTTTAGGGAGGTAGAGATGGGTGAAATACTGGATTTGTTTAGGTGGCAGATGCTACTGATGTGTTAGCCATGCCTGCGCTGTCCGGGATGTTCGTAATTACTGAAAATGAGGGGTGTCCTAAGAATAGTATTCACATCTGTGCTGTGCGCAGGCAAGTTGAAACTGTTGTAAAGACACGCGTGGTGTCAGTGGACTTTAATATTGAGCATATGCCACAGTTAAAATGTTTCAATCTATGGGTGTGATACTGAGTTATAAGCCACCATGGTGGTGATATGCTGCAACCTAGAGTCTTGGGTGCATGGCCGTAGGTCTTAGGCCATAGGCCATATACCCAAGACTCTAGGCTCTGGCCACAACCACGGCAGCATATAACACTCAAAGATATGAGCTAGCCAAAGGCCATTGCCCCATGACCGAAGTTATAAGCACTGAAGTTATAAGCCACCATGGGTTTCATATACTGCAGTGGTGGTGTCCAGGACCTAGAGTCTTGGGTGCATGACCGAAGGCCATATAACTAAGATATAGATTAGTTATAAAATGCTGGATTTAAGAAGATTAAATAAGTGTGTGTAAGATTTGCTTGTAATCTTTGCTTTTGAGTAATGGTACTATCATTACATTCAAACCATACACATTTCTTTTTAATATATGCAGTGTAGTGACCTGCATTGGTTGTGGCTGCTGTGTGGTAGATTATACCTATTGTTGTGAAGGTTTTCTTGCCAAGTGATACTTGACCATGTGTGAATCCAGTCAGTTTGCAGTTGTTTTTGGTACCATCTGCATTGTAACGTAGAAGCATTAGTATTATGTATTTACTATGTGTTTGTATTAGTATGGTGGAGCGATTATCTGAATTGCAGGTAGTACATAATCTACCATGGTTTGCATTTTGTACAAGTTGCTGAAATGGAACGGATTCACAATTAGGTATCGATACATACACAAAGCGCTCATTAGGGATTTGTTCCTGTGTCACATTGTTGCAGAGAGTGCATGTATGTTTTCACATGTATGAAATCTGGAAGATTTATAGGTATGTTTTCCAGTACTTGTAGTAAGTACATTAGAAATTTGTGCAGATCTTCTTGTGAGTTTATAGTGAATTTCACCATTCCAGCACAGTAGTCCAATTCTTGTTTTATTCCATGAACACTATACGTGTTGTCAGGATTATTTGTTGCGTTTCTATGAAGTACTAGCATTTGCAAACACAATTGGTCTGTAATGTGTAAGTAAATGTTCTCAACAATTGGTGGTAATTGAAATAGAATATTCATTGCTACATTTGCGTAGCAACTTACACCAGTTATATTTCAAAATTTGAACGGACCAGATAGGCCTGTGTCCAAGTAATTTTTTCAGAGTGTTTGTTGCTTCTTTGAAGAAGCAGCTGAGTCATAGGTTCTTCTTTGGTTGTGGTAATTGATGAAGTATTAGTTTCTGTTTGTCTCTTTGGAGGATTTGCAGTGAGATCTTGTTGCATTTCTGTGTGAATTATTTGTCTTTTGTGTGGAACAGGGTATGTTTTTAGATGGGGGTGTATAGAGAGCGTAGTCTATTGTATTACTAGAGTTAGAGAAAATTGTTCTCTGCGTACATACATGTCTTTGAAGAGAAGGAATTGAGCTGTTGAGCGGCCTATCCTTTTTATTTCTGAAAGTTTGTCAATGAGAATATTGACAAACTGAATGTTATTATCACGTGGGTATGTTTGAAAGCCAACAACTCTACCTAGTGCTCCATTAACTAGTCCTTGCTCCACGTCAAGGTTACGTTTAAGCATTAGTCTACAGTTTAAGGATCATTTTAATATTTTTTCCAAACCAACTGTGTTGGAGATAGAATTTTCTAAGGTATTTAGTCTTGTTGTGGCTTGCTCACACATGGGTATTGTCATACCATGTACGTCCAGTTTGTCTGTTGGGGAAATTTCAATTATTGGTTACATTTCTTTTTTCAACATTGTTTAATTGAATTTGGAACAGCTTGCAAGAGTTGGCATTAAGGACCTACAATTGATATTATTGTGTGCTAATTGTTCCATAACATTAGTAGCACATGCGTTATGCCCATAAAGTGCATGGATGTGCCGGGTTTTTAATATTGCTTGTGCTTCTTGAGATAGTACACAAACTCTACTACTTTTTAAAATGTTGGCGTAGGTGAAGTCTGCAGACTGTCACATGTTTTCTGTTAATTCTCTGTATTGTAAATGTTGCCAAAGGTTGACATTTCCTATGCTACCAACTGTTTTCCGACAGAGTTTGTGTCCTAAGGTTTTAAAAATTGGTTCACCATTCACTGGTGTCAATTGAAGAAGATCTCCGAAAACAATAATGTGTTTTCCTCCAAAGAGCTCTTCATAGTTTGTTTTAAGTACTTCTTGTAATCTGAAGTGAATCAAAGCAAACATTAGGTTGGAGACCATGCTCACTTCATCTATTAGTTTTAACACTCTGCGTAGTTCCATTGCAGCTTCTTTAGAAAGTTTCTAATTTTCTAATTTGTTTTGGTGTTCTCCTGGTAGGAGTAGTAATCGGTGTAAAGTGACACCACCTATGTTGTAGGCAGCTAAACCTGTGGGGGCAGTTACAACAGCTGACAGTTTGTTGTTTGTCATTTGTTGAAGGAACTTGCTGATGATTTTGATTAAGAATGTTTTGCCTGAACCACCTTCACCACTGACGTATAATAGTATAGGTTTGTATTTTTGGCAGGTACATTCTTTATTTTCATGTTGTACACCATGTGCAATTTCTTTTGTTACTTCTTGAAAAATGCTATGCTGCTCATTGTTTAGTTTTGATTGTAGTACAGTTACGCCTTCTGTATCTTCATAGTGACACATGGTGTTTTCTACTTCTGTCATAGCTAATTCTGCCTCATTTGCTATTGATGGCTGTCCCAGTGGTTCTTGGTTTCCTCTTACAGAAGGTTGATTACTGTCGGGAGTGGCCTTATCTAGTTGGGCCTGGAGTTCTTCTTCGTGTTGCTGTTCATTGTGCAACATTGTTTTGTACTGTGTAAAGTTTACATCGGTTATAGTGCTTTCATTTGCTTTGAAACCATCTTCATAGGAGTCATAGTTATCTATTATCTCTTCTTCTTTTCTCCATGGTTTAAAGCGTTGTAGCAGGGACATGTAATATAGTTCTTTATGTTGAGGTGTTTTTAATGACAATTTGAAATGATTAATTAAACTTGGTTTGGTAAGTTTTACTAAGCTAGTATATGCTAATATTAATGTATCCCTCCCGTGAAAAAGGGTAGAGTAAAACTCGTTCTTATAGTTGTCCCACTTTGCTTTGAGGGTATCTCATTAAATCATCAAGTGTCCAGACTGGTTATTTCAAAATGTCTATGGATAGTTAGAGTGATGCAAGGGAAAGAATGCTCAGTGAGAAATTCCACAGTTGTCTTATTTGAGAACTGTACAAATTAGTGAACCAACATACAGTGCAAATCCATATGGAGTTTTAATTCACATGGGTGGAGAACAAAAGAAAAAAGTTTGACATACCAATGCAATATCACAGAGAGAATATCCCTGAGAGCTCTCAAACAATGCAAGAAACAAATTAAATCATCATACATCAAATGTGATAATGAACACAGTGTGAAGATGCAAAAAGCAAAAGACAAAAATAATAATAGGTCAATTAGGTAGTGTGATTCAATTCCTAATTGCTCACCTTAAGTGAGGTGTTCACCAAGTGACTATAGCTTGCTTGGTGCGAAACAGTAAATCCTAATTTTGGATTGAGGACAAATGTATTAAATATGTGAAATAGAAAACATTATCTTAATAGTGAAATGCCTGCAATGCATTAGAGGATTCCTGAGGTAATCCTCTCATGTCCTGAGGCTGAGTTAGGCCTGTGTTTGGGTCTTCGGGTAAAAAATATCTTTGCCTACGTGTAACTTGATGGCAAACCAAACTTTTCACGTTTCGGCGGTTGTTAAATATAATTGGCCCGCCTTCTTCAGGGCATCAATTTGGAGACCCTGCATAAAAATATACAAAGAGCAATCAGTAAAACCCCCTCTCTATAGATGCCAAACCTAATTTGGCCAGAGCAAAAAATTAAAATTTAACCTCGGAGTAGCCGGCCTTTACTTTACCTGCTGGTACTTCGATCCCAAGTGTTGAGTCGTGTCTGGATTGGAGCACAAAGCAGTCGTTGGATTTAATCGCTCTGTGGTCTCTGTGTCTGTGCTGCCTTATTTGATTTGTGAGTGTCTGCAGGAAAAGTTTCTTCTCTTAGTGATCCCTAGTTGCTAGATAAGACTGCCTGCTGATTTGGAAAGAATGGAGGGGGCAGTGAGCAACTTGTTGGATATGAGGGTGTATTATAGTGCACAACTGAATAACATTAAAGTATATTCCAAGTCTTGATCCGAAAAAACCCTGTTGTTTACCAGGGAGTCTTGTTGGTAGTCCTAAAGCTGAAATGGTGCAGGATTGCACTGGTGTGCTTGAAGAAGCCTCTATTCCTGTTCTAGCGGGTGGAGGAAGTGCTCAAACCCAGCTGCAAAAAGCGATCAAATACATATTTTGATCAGTGTGTATAACTACATATGTGCTGGTAATTGCTAAATTCTGAAAACCACCTATAGCCCAATGTAACATAAAAGAATACCTATGTGTTCAGGTTCCCGGGGTTGACCTTTGAGGAATGAATGGACGGAGACATGTAGTTTCAGTCCGTCTCTGTTCCTAAAATGGTGGACAGAGAAAGTGTGTTATAGATGTCACGGGCCAGTGTACAGAGCATACTAGCAGAGTTTGTTCCAGTCACAATACTCGAATTAAAGTCAAAGTAAAGAAAGTTGGCTGAGTTAATTGTGCAAATTTATATGATTCGTGCCTGGTGGCGCACGTGCTCCTCATGCAGGAATAATTAATTGTAAACGAATCATACCATCACTCGTACGAGTTCCAGAAACAAGGCTGTAAAACTTGTGCGCTTACCTCAGCGCTGCCGTCGGTGGAGCTGCTGAGCCGTAGCTGCAATGTGCTGCACGTCTTGGGTTGGAAGCCTTAGTGTAAGCGCGGCCTGATCCTGCAAAATAAAATGGTCGTCATGGAAATGACGCTTTAGGAACAGGCTTCTACTGGTCCATGTGAAGCGGAAGGCAAAATGCTCCGTAGGCTACACCACTTGGTTGATTTTGGTTGTCATGGTGACCAGTGACTAATGTTCGTGAACACAAAGAAAATGCTCCGCAGGCTCTGCCACTCGGTTATCAGTGGATGTCATGGTGATCAGTAACTGATATTTGTGAACACAGAGAGAGGGGGGAAGACCTTTCTCATTCTATGTGACACTGTGTATAGCTATTTGCTGCAAAGAATCAGGAGTTTCCAACTGCTTTATCCGATGGCTCTTAGTATAGAAGCCAACGGGTGCCGGCTCCTATTGGTCCATGTGATGCAGAAGCCAAGTTACACCAGAGGCTGTTCCGCTTTGTTGTGGGTGGTTGTCCAGGCACCAGTAGCTTCTCTTCCAGTAAAGACTGCTAAGCCTGTAAGTTTTGGTATGTGGCTATTAATGACACGGGTACAGTAATGTCTGCTACTTTCCTGTGGTTCAAAGTCCTGAATACAAAAGTGAATGAGGTAACGTTGGGTAAATATTCCAGGTTGATGGCAAGAGGTAATCTTTTCTAGAGTGTTGGCTGAGAGCGAATGTGGAATGCATGGTACGAATGTATCTTTAAAATCTTACAGCTGAATGTGCTTAATATGTTAGCCAGCTGCAGATAATGCTGTAGGCTGAACTGAGAACGGGTGGGAGTTGGGGGTCACAAAAAAGAAAAGATTTAATTGCAAATAACTGATGCATATGATCAGTGCGTCACAGGTTGAAAGATTTCATTTAGTCCCTGATGATAAGTGTCCAGACGGTGTATCCATCTGGACTCCTTGTGTAGCAGACAATGTTGCAGGTTAGACCCACCTTTTACTTTCTCAAGTACCCAACAGGTAAAGTCATTTTGGGAGTGTCTAGCCTCTAAGAAATGTGTTACTAGAGGGGTTGTCAAGGTCTTGCACCGAATCTTAGATCTGTGTTCTGATATTCTTAAATTGATTGCTCTTGTGGTCTGTCCTACGTATCTAAGCCAACACGGGCATTCAATGCAATAGATAACATTAGAACTTTTACAATTGGTGAAGTCTTCAAGAGTCCATTGCCATGTCTAATCCTGAAAGTTTACATTTTTCTGGTAAATTGACAGGCCACACAGTTCCCACATGGATGGTGCCCTTGTATCGGGCGTAAAGCCGTTTCTGCCAAGTTGGATGAGTCTGGTTGGAAAAGAGAATGAACCAAGTATTCTTTTATGTTCTTCTCTCTTTTATACGCAAACCTTGGAGGGGGATCTTCTGGTAAATTAAGTCTGGCAATGTGCCAGTACTTATTGATGATTTTCTTGATCTATGCTGTGTCCCTGCCCTTTGTGACCACACAGGTTAAACAATCTTCACTGGTGCCAGTTATTGTATTTGCTGGTTGTAAGAGCAATTCTCTGTTTGTGTTGAGGGCTCTTTTTGCAGACTGATCCAATAGTTTTTTGGGGTAGCCCCTGTTTCGTAATCTGCTAGTCAAAAATGCTGCGTGTCTTGTAAAGTCTATCCTTAGGGTACAATTCCTACGAATGCGTAAGAATTGCCTGTAGGGAAGGTTTAGTTTTGTGTGGAAAGGATGGTTACTGGAGTGGTGCAATAACGGGTTCCTGTCCGTCGATTTGCGATACACGTCACAAGCAAGTCTACCATTCAGGTGCCTGATGGATAAATCCAGGAAGAGGACCTGTGTTCAATGGTGAATTGTATATCCTGATTGCACATATTCAACCATTCCCAGAGTTGCAGTAGTTGATTCAAATGACATGTCCAAATAAAAATCACGTCATCTATATACCTGTGCCTGGGCCCCACTTGATCTCTCCAGTGATTGAGTGTGGAAAACACATATTCCTTCTCGTATCTGGCCATGTAAAGGATAGCTAAACTAGGGGCGAATGCTGCCTTCACAATTTGTCACTCTGTATCTACTTTTTTTTCATCGGGTTTTATATTATTTTTGTATGTGAAGTTTTGGGCTATGTGGTATAGACACATGGTTTCCAAAGTGGTACTTCTGTTTGGGTAGTATGTGTCTAGTAAATTATTTTTCAAAATGTCTTGGCTGTTGGGATCATTTTAGGCTATTGTTTCTATGTCGTCTTATGATTTGAGAACTGTTTTTCTGGATTTAGCAGGACCAAAACTTAGCCATATTATATTTTCAGATTTTCCACACAAAGAAGTAACAGTTAAACGATCTGCAGCTTCATAGCAGCCACATTCTCTATGGGAGCGCATTTTTATGTCCAAGCTGTACAATTTCTGAGACAGTGTTTTCTCTGATGATAGGTTATTCCAGAAGTCTTGAATCTCTGTTTTTTCTGCTTTGGTTAAGTGCAACTGCAGTGGAATTTTCTGCAATGTACTGCACATCTATGTTTGCATTCCATAAAAGGGCAATGATTGCATTGTAATCATTGATATATTTAGCTTCTTCTGTTATTTTTATGTAATATGTGTTTTTAGGTGATTTACCTTTAATACTATGTCTAACTGACGACATGATGTTGTTCACTTCACCTGTTTCTGTAACCGGTCTAGGGAAACCAAAGCAGCATTTTGTGTAGTATTTCCCTTTATTTTTGTATTTGCGATGACAATATTTGCCACATTTGTGTGTTTGAAATTGTACAATTTGTGCATGAAGATCACTATTTGTTGCTTCAGATGGAATTTCACAAGTGACATATTTTTCGATAAACTGTAAAACTGTGCCATCACTGTCTTGACCAAATTTAGGAGTATCTTTAATCCATAAAAGCATGTGGATATGTGGTGCTCCTCTGGCTTGGTATTCTTTTCTCCAAAAAAAGTGTTGCACTTCTCCGAGGGGAGGAACAGTTTTATTACAAATAAAGTATAGCATAGCAAAGAAGCGATGATGGAAATATCTTGAAACATTAACAGGCTCTAGAGAGAAAGTTCTCCAGGCGTTAGTATATCTATGTTTGTTTTGTTTTTGTTTGATATGCGTAGGAAATCATGTAATTCTTCCCATGCATATTCTGCACAACTTAATGTAACAAACCAAGTGGGTGGGCCAAGGTTTCTTATCATACAACGTACATCTCTGTGACGTCAGAACCAGTACTCTTCAGTACCACGCATGTTTGCTAACAGATTTGTAATGCTTGGTTGTAAAACCACATCTTTTTCTTGCACTTTTTGTAGTATTTGCTTAGCTGACATATTTTGAAAGTGGGTTCCTGATTTGAATGTGTGTGCAACTCCGTAACATGGAGTTGCTAGTTCCCTTTCAAAGAGTAGGTGGAATATGTATTCCACATTTTGTCTAAATCTGGGATCTTCATAATGCGGTATTCTGATGCTGTTATCTGAATAGGTCTATCATCGTACCTTCCTCCTTTGCCAGTAGGAAAGAGTAGAGGAAAAGCATGTGCTTCTATACTTTTTTCCCATATGCTGATTGGTGATCCTTAGGTTTGTCGCATTTGGTACGTTTCTAGTGCATCATCTATGGTGTCATTAGAGTGTAATGGATGAATTGTATAATGGTCTTAAATATTGGATACATTAGCAGGATCTAGAAGTTTAAATTGACCAGTTTCTGGTGACTCTTGAATTATTTCCATTGTTTCCCTTAAGTTTTCTTCAATATTTATTTCTTTTGTAGTATTCATTATTGTCTTTTAGATATTGCAAGGCTTGTCTAACTTTATGTAAGTCTGCGAGTTGTTGCCAAATTTCTTTGTCTTTTCTAGGTACACCATTTACTAAGGCAATTAAAGATTGCTCTATTGGACGTTGCACTCCCAGAGTGTCCACATTTTATTTTAGATATCATGATAAATAAACTACTTTGCCACAAATGCCTTTCACCAATTCAGAGGGAGATAATTTAGCTGTTTTTGGTTGAAGGAGTATTGTTGCTTGAAATGGGTGCACTGTTTGAATTATGCTGCTCTCATATAAATTAAGCTGTTGCAGTGGTTTTGGTAGTGGGAATAATTCCAAGTTATTTATGATAGCACGTGAAGGAGTTTTCTTGTTGTCAAGTTTTGTAGTTCAATAACTGCAAAGTATTAAGGGGTCAGTTATTTCGTATTTATTCCGTATTTATTTTCTGCTATAAGGTAGAGAGCTAATTCAAACCATCATCAATGTTTTCTATTTTGTATGTTATTTTGTATTTTGTATGTTACGTCTATACGTTCTGCGGCAACACACACACACATGGTTTGGTACTTTAGCGGATGCACTTTTAAATTTTAGTAATTGTTTTTTGTATGTGTGTAGAAGAAGATTGCTATCTGTACAATGGTTGCTAGTCTGTTGTACAGCTACTGTATTTTGTAAGTGGCTTTCACTTCCAAAATATTTTTTCTGTATATGCTCTATTTCTTCCAGTAGGTCTTTGGCTGTACCATGTAGAAGATTGTTATTTAAATTGGCTAGTGCTAAAGCAGGACTTTTAGCATAGCACAGTTTATAGACTAGATTTCTTATAGTTCAATGATGTGTAGATATAATTTTGATATGATGGAAGGTGCTTTTGCAAATAGGTCCTGAAATGCAGGCCAATGAATGTCCTTGTAGTCCTGTGTATTTGCGCACTGGACAGGTATCCAAATTTTGCAGCAGTTTCATTTTAATTTTGTCTTTGCCTTTCACATATTGATTGAAGAACTGGCGTAAAGATTTGAAAGATTTTTTGGCAATGTTACACATTGACGTGCATGGCCATTTGCATACTGGATGTTCTGGTTCAGTCGAATGGAGAGTTGATACTGTGTTTCTGGGGATATTTTTGTAAGCAGTATTTCTTGTTGCATTATGGTATTATTAGGTTTTTCATAACCTCGTCCACTGCTATGTATGGCAATTGTGTTTGTTTGATTTTGTTTGTATGCTTCTTCATTAAAATATGGTTCTGTGATCGTTGTGTGACTCCATTCACCTCCACAGATATTTAAGAAGTTATTTTTTGTTGACATTCTGTTTATTGAGAAGTCTTTTTTTTATTTAGTAGATAGTTTTTTAGTGGTTTAATTCTTTTTAACACTAAAATAAATAACTTTCTTTTGAGAAGGATTGCACTGTCTATCAAAGCTTCTAAGATTAATTTTCTACGGTAGGTTTTTTGGATTGTGCTTGATTTGTCTCCTGTGTTTATAAGATTCTGAAGGACTCTGTGACAGAACATTTTTGCTAAAATACTTTTTTTTGGTAGGGTTACTTGCCACTATATTAAGATTTATAGGAGCAGTTATAGTTATTTTGCTAAATTACTGTATTAGCTAATTTGTTTGAACTTTTTGTACAAACTCTGCTAGAGATGGATGCTTATTTTGGACACTTTTATTTTCATTTGCTCTATTTCTCCGTTGCTTTCTACAGACTTGCTTTCTGGGAGGCATTCTGTGGGGTCTGTTGAAACAAAAAAAGAAGGTATGGGTTGGGCTGTTGTGCAATGTATGTGTGCTGTATGCATGAGTTTCTGAGTATGATGATAAAGATGTATCTAGTGGTGGGTAATTGTGCATTGGGAAGCTACAATTAGTTGGGAATGGTATTCTTCTATTTGTGTGTTACTATACTACGGTCCAGATGATAATAGAAACTGAGATAGTGGTGAGGAGATGAACAAATAGTAAATCTAATGGTATAAAATTAAAACAGTTCTTTGTTTTGTAGTTATGTTATTTGTGTTTGGAAAAACAGGGATTTGTCTGTCATTCTGCCTGCTAATCCCTGTTTAATAAATGGTGATTTGTGGGCAGAATGGTGCACAAATCTTCATTTTTTTGGTGCACAAATTACATGAATCAACCGCACAAGAAAACAGTAAGTATAGCAATTAAACTGAAGAAGAGAAATAGAGTAGTGCAGTAGAAGTGAGAGAGAGGGAGGGGTGGGGAAGAGGAGGAGGAGGGAAATGGATTGGGTGAAGGGTGAGAATGGTGGAGAGGGTGGAGGGGAGGGAGATGATCAAGGAGATAAGGCAAGGGTGGAGGGGGCAAGAAGGGGGGTTCCATGGTGGGGAATGGAGAGTGTGGAATGAGGAAAAGGTAGAAATAGAGCAGAGTGAGAGAGGTAAGGAGTTCTAGTGCAGGAGGGCTAGGAGATGGAACGTGCGGAAACGGGATGTGGCACAAGGGGAAGGTGTAACAGTGAGAAGGAAGTGGTCAGCAGAGTGAAGGGAGTGGGAGGGAGTGTAGAAAGAGAGGAGGGAGGCGATATAAGGGAGAGCAAGACTGTGGAGAGATTTAAAGACTAGGCAGAGAAATTAAGGTCATATTGGCTTACTCTTTTTTTGTGGAATGAGCAGGTTTCTTTGGAGTTGTTGTTTGTAGTTCAGATGCTGCTGTTTTCCAGGAGAGTGGTCTTCACTGCAATTGTAAACGAAAGAAGTTAGTAATGTTGTGTGTTCATAGCACTGATGTTAATTGAGACATTGATTGTTATGTTTTTGTAGTAGTATTCTTGTTTGATATCTGAACATAGTGTAGGCATGCATTTTCATTTTACTATGTGCAGCATTTATATTTTATTTACTATATTTTAGTTCAACATGCTTTGCAAATGAGTAGAATATTAACTGTATGAAACTCACTTGTTTTTTTAAAGCTGTGTTATAGAATGTTAGGAGAAAGAAGAAATAATGATATTTTTATTTTGCAATTTTTATAAGGTAAATGGCAAAAACTGTATAGAAAATCATGGAATGTATGCATTTGTGAAGATGTGGGTAATTTGGTCCACAAATGGAGAAAGCGAGGCAGAATGTTAGTAAGGCTGTTTGTGCCTTTCTATGAGATGTTGGCATGTCCTCTTTCCACAATGAAAATATTATGTTTCGTAGCACATATATTTTACTCAGAGATGGAGTTCATCTTACTTATGCTGGTAATCAGATTTTTCTGAGAAATTTACAAAATGCATTGCGACCTTTTGTGGAATTACAGCCATCCATTTTGTAGTAGGTGTTGACTATTTCAAGTTTTTCAAACACAAAAAAACACCACCAAAATGCTCTTTTCAGAGCCACCACTTCCTCCCACAGAACATTTTAGATGTCCGCGGAATTCTAAAAAATGCACAGGGCCCTGCTCCATTTATTTGTCACTTCTATTTTTAGACTGTGAAAGGCGGCTCTGAAAAGAGCCTTTTTTTAGATTTTTGTTGTTTTATTTTTTTTTGTTTTTTACACACAAGAGCCTTTTTTTAGATTTTTGTTGTTTTATTTTTTTTTGTTTTTTACACACGACGAGGGGAAAGGAGGGTAAGTGGGAGACACCAACCACAGGGATTAGAAAGGGCAGGTGGAGAGAGGAAGATGTAGGGTGGGCCTTACTTAGGTAGTCGGCAGGTCTTCTCGTGCTCCTTGACCACAGTCTCGAAAGCACTTCAAAGTCTCTGCCCCCTGCAGAGTACTCTGTCAAGTACATACAAAAAACTGTGACCCTCGAAAGGTAAGGGTCAACAGCATCATGGATGGCATATGAGGCAGCTGGAGGGATGCGCTGTCCCACAGGAGTGTCTCTTGTGGTGACAGGAGCGGAAAAGGAGGATGTGGTAGAGGAACTCAACCTACTACATTGATCACAAGGTACAACCTTGCATATGGCTCCACTGTGGAACGACCTGAGTTGTTGCTTCATAGATGTCATACCAAAGCTGTATGAACCATGCCTCCCATGACACAGCACCATTTTGCACTGGTTGCAGATGACCTTGTTTGCACATGCTTTTGGTACGTCACCATGAATGGTAAATAATCGCCACACCCAAGACTCACGGCGAGTGCTGGTAGTAGGGACTTCCACTACCTCATCCTCTTCATCCTCTTCATCCCCCTGTACATCCTCACGCTTGTTCCCCTCTTCAGGCCCTTGGGGAGGTGGTGGGAGTAGAGGGGGTGGGGTGGTGCTGAGACAGATGTAGCACCAGCTGGAGCAGCAAGCATTGATGCCATCAGGTCTGATGGAAAGCAGCAAAATCTGGAAGATTACCAGCCAAAGTAGACAATTGTCTGTCAGATAGCCAAAGCACAATGAGGATGAGCTCTGGTGTGTGGCCTTTTATAGGGGTGCAGGTGCGCGCTTCGCGGACCTCCGCGCTGTCCACAGACAGATAGAACACCCCAAAAGGGCTCAAAAAGTTCCAAAAAATATGTATAAAGTCAGGGTCATTATCTGGGACATGTGCTATGGTAAATGTTTACTAAAAAAATACTTTGGATTGCCTGAAAATGTCAGGTGACATGCTCAGCGTGGGTGAGGTCACATGATGATGTCACGAACACGTCCGCGAAGGGAACGGGTGTCCGCAGGACACCAAATGTACAGGAACGGCTGTGCGCATGCGCGGGTATTCTACAGACAGTGTTCAGGTCCTGAAACTAATTAAAAGTTCGACACAAGTGTGACGGACAGTTATGGACAGGTGCGATGTTCGTAGGACTTATGGATGTGGTGTGCATGTGCGTAGATGTTCTACAGGCAATACAGACAGGCATAGTGTCCTTATAACACCTCCATTTTGGTTAGTTACAGACAACCCGGTCATTGCGCATGTTCTTAGAACAGTTTCAACTTTCCTGCAGACATTACGGACAGGCATAGGGCCTCATTACGACCCAGGCGGTAAGGTGTTTACGGCAGCGTAAACAGCCCCGACCCTTACCGCCTGAGTACGAGGTCCCTTAGCGCCATGGCGGATTTAACACCTGCTTTTAGCAGGTGTTAAAATCCATGGCGCTAAGGGACCATGGAGTTAATTACGCCACCGTAATTTACGGTGGCGTAATTAACGCCTTCCCCACTCCCATTATGCCCTATAGGGCAAAAATGGGAATGGGGAAGGGTAAATGGGGATTGGGGACTTACCGCCCCGCCAAGGTCGGAATGGGGCGGTAAGTCCGCCAACCACCATGGCGTAAACGTAGTTTACCCCATGGTGGTAAAGTCACGGCCCAGGCGGTAACTTACCGCCTGGGTCGTAATGAGGCCCATAGTGTCCTTAGGAGACCTCCATTTTGGTTAATTGCGGACATTCAGGACACCGAATGTGTTCTGAGAACGGTTCCATCTTGCTTGCGGACAGTACGGACGGGTATAGTGTCCTTAGGACACCTCCATTTTGGTAAATTACAGACAGCCCGGACAGGCTCAAAAAGTTCCAAAAAGTATGTAGAAAGTCACAGTCATTGTCTGAGTCATGTGCTATGGTGAATTTTTACTATAAAATACTTTGGATTGGCCAAAAAAGTACTTTTAAAATGTTTGGGGACCCAGAGAGTGTCCACAATTCAGGACACACGCAAAGCGTGGGTGCGATCACATGATGACGTTGCAAACACGTCCACGAAGGGAACGGGTGTCCGCAGGATGTCAAATGTACAGGAACGACTGTATGCATGCACGCAGGTGTTCTACACACAGTGTTCGGGTCCTGAAACTAATTAAAAGTGCGATGTAAGTGAGACGAACAGTTACGGCCAGGCGCAATGTTCCTAGGACTTAAGGGTGTGGTGCGCATGTGCGTAGATGTTCTATGGGCAGTACGGACAGGCAAAGTGTCCTTAGAACACCCCCATTTTGGTTAATTAGGGACAACACGGACACCGTGCATGTTCTTAGAACAGTTTCAACTTTCCTGCATACATTACAGACAGGCATAGTGTCCTTAGGACACATCCATTTTGGTTAATTGCAGACATTCAGGAAAATGAGTGTGTTCTGAGAACAGTTCCATCTTGCTTGCGGACAGTACGGACGGGTATAGTGTCCTTAGGACACCTCTATTTTGGTTAATTACGGACAACCTGGACACCGTGCATGTTCTTAGAAGAGTTTTAACATGCCTGCGGACATTACGGACAGGCATAGTGTCCTTAGGACACATCCATTTTGGTTGATTGTGGACATTCAGGACACTGAATGTTTTCTGAGAACGGTTCCATCTTGCTTGTGGACAGTACGGATGGGTATAGTGTCCTTAGGTCACCTCCATTTTGGTTAATTACAGACAACCCGGACAGGCTCAAAAAGTTCCAAAAAGTATGTAGAAAGTCGCAGTCATTGTCTGGGACATGTGCAATGGTGAATTATTACTATAAAATACTTTGGATTGCCCAAAAAAGTACTTTTAAAATGTTTGGGGACCCGGAGAGTGTCCGCAGTTCAGGACACACGCACAGCGTGGGTGCGATCACATGATGACGTCGCAAACACCTCTGTGAAGGCAACTGGTGTCCGCAGGACGTCAAATGTACAGGAACGGCTGTGTGCATGCGCGCGGGTGTTCTACAGACAGTGTTCGGATCCTGAAACTAATTAAAAGTGCGACGTAAGTCAGACGGACAGTTACGGACAGGCGCAATGTTCCTAGGATTTAAGGGTGTGGTGCGCATGTGCGTAGATGTTCTATGGGCAGTATGGACAGGCAAAGTGTCCTTAGAACACCCCCATTTTGGTTAATTACGGACAACCCGGACACCGTGCATGTTCTTAGAACAGTTTCAACTTTCCTGCGTACATTACAGACAGGCTTAGGGTCCTTAGGACACATCCGTTTTGGTTAATTGTGGACATTCAGGGCACCAAATGTTTTCTGAGAACAGTTCCATCTTGCTTGTGGACAGTATGGATGGGTATAGTGTCCTTAGGTCACCTCCATTTTGGTTAATTACAGCCAACCCGGACAGGCTCAAAAAGTTCCAAAAAATATGTAGAAAGTCACAGTCATTGTCTGGGACATGTGCAATGGTGAATTTTTACTATAAAATACTTTGGATTTCCCGAAAACGTACTTTTAAAATGTTTGGGGACCCGGAGAGTGTCCGCAATTCAGGACACACGCAAAGCGTGGGTGCGATCACATGATGACGTCGCAAACACGTCCACGAAGGGAACGGGTGTCCGCAGGATGTCAAATGTACAGGAACGTCTGTGTGCATGCGCGCGGGTGTTCTACAGACAGTGTTCGGGTCCTGAAACTAATTAAAAGTGTGATGTAAGTGAGACGGACAGTTACGGACAGGCGCGATGTTCCTAGGACTTAAGGGTGTGGTGCGCATGTGCGTAGATGTTCTCTGCGCAGTATGGACAGGCAAAGTGTCCTTAGAACACCCCCATTTTGGTTAATTACGGACAACCCGGACACCGTGCATGTTCTTAGAACAGTTTCAACTTTCCTGCGTACATTACAGACAGGCATAGTTTCCTTAGGACACATCCATTTTGGTTAATTGCAGACATTCAGGACAATGAGTGTGTTCTGAGAATAGTTCCATCTTGCTTGTGGACAGTATGGATGGGTATAGTGTCCTTAGGTCACCTCCATTTTGGTTAATTACAGCCAACCCGGACAGGCTCAAAAAGTTCCAATAAATATGTAGAAAGTCACAGTCATTGTCTGGGACATGTGCAATGGTGAATTTTTACTATAAAATACTTTGGATTTCCCGAAAAAGTACTTTTAAAATGTTTGGGGACCCGGAGAGTGTCCGCAATTCAGGACACACGCACAGCGTGGGTGCGATCACATGATGACGTCGCAAACACCTCTGTGAAGGCAACTGGTGTCCGCAGGACGTCAAATGTACAGGAACGGCTGTGTGCATGCGCGCGGGTGTTCTACAGACAGTGTTCGGATCCTGAAACTAATTAAAAGTGCGACGTAAGTCAGACGGACAGTTACGGACAGGCGCAATGTTCCTAGGATTTAAGGGTGTGGTGCGCATGTGCGTAGATGTTCTATGGGCAGTACGGACAGGCAAAGTGTCCTTAGAACACCCCCATTTTGGTTAATTACGGACAACCCGGACACCGTGCATGTTCTTAGAACAGTTTCAACTTTCCTGCGTACATTACAGACAGGCTTAGGGTCCTTAGGACACATCCGTTTTGGTTAATTGTGGACATTCAGGGCACCAAATGTTTTCTGAGAACAGTTCCATCTTGCTTGTGGACAGTATGGATGGGTATAGTGTCCTTAGGTCACCTCCATTTTGGTTAATTACAGCCAACCCGGACAGGCTCAAAAAGTTCCAAAAAATATGTAGAAAGTCACAGTCATTGTCTGGGACATGTGCAATGGTGAATTTTTACTATAAAATACTTTGGATTTCCCGAAAACGTACTTTTAAAATGTTTGGGGACCCGGAGAGTGTCCGCAATTCAGGACACACGCAAAGCGTGGGTGCGATCACATGATGACGTCGCAAACACGTCCACGAAGGGAACGGGTGTCCGCAGGATGTCAAATGTACAGGAACGTCTGTGTGCATGCGCGCAGGTGTTCTACAGACAGTGTTCGGGTCCTGAAACTAATTAAAAGTGTGATGTAAGTGAGACGGACAGTTACGGACAGGCGCAATGTTCCTAGGACTTAAGGGTGTGGTGCGCATGTGCGTAGATGTTCTCTGGGCAGTACGGACAGGCAAAGTGTCCTTAGAACACCCCCATTTTGGTTAATTACGGACAACCCGGACACCGTGCATGTTCTTAGAACAGTTTCAACTTTCCTGCGTACATTACAGACAGGCTTAGGGTCCTTAGGACACATCCGTTTTGGTTAATTGTGGACATTCAGGGCACCAAATGTTTTCTGAGAACAGTTCCATCTTGCTTGTGGACAGTATGGATGGGTATAGTGTCCTTAGGTCACCTCCATTTTGGTTAATTACAGCCAACCCGGACAGGCTCAAAAAGTTCCAAAAAATATGTAGAAAGTCACAGTCATTGTCTGGGACATGTGCAATGGTGAATTTTTACTATAAAATACTTTGGATTTCCCGAAAACGTACTTTTAAAATGTTTGGGGACCCGGAGAGTGTCCGCAATTCAGGACACACGCAAAGCGTGGGTGCGATCACATGATGACGTCGCAAACACGTCCACGAAGGGAACGGGTGTCCGCAGGATGTCAAATGTACAGGAACGTCTGTGTGCATGCGCGCGGGTGTTCTACAGACAGTGTTCGGGTCCTGAAACTAATTAAAAGTGTGATGTAAGTGAGACGGACAGTTACGGACAGGCGCGATGTTCCTAGGACTTAAGGGTGTGGTGCGCATGTGCGTAGATGTTCTCTGCGCAGTATGGACAGGCAAAGTGTCCTTAGAACACCCCCATTTTGGTTAATTACGGACAACCCGGACACCGTGCATGTTCTTAGAACAGTTTCAACTTTCCTGCGTACATTACAGACAGGCATAGTTTCCTTAGGACACATCCATTTTGGTTAATTGCAGACATTCAGGACAATGAGTGTGTTCTGAGAATAGTTCCATCTTGCTTGCGGACAGTACGGATGGGTATAGTGTCCTTAGGTCACCTCCATTTTGGTTAATTACAGACAACCCGGACAGGCTCAAAAAGTTCCAAAAAGTATGTAGAAAGTCGCAGTCATTGTCTGGGACATGTGCAATGGTGAATTATTACTATAAAATACTTTGGATTGCCCAAAAAAGTACTTTTAAAATGTTTGGGGACCCGGAGAGTGTCCGCAATTCAGGACACACGCACAGCGTGGGTGCGATCACATGATGACGTCGCAAACACCTCTGTGAAGGCAACTGGTGTCCGCAGGACGTCAAATGTACAGGAACGGCTGTGTGCATGCGCGCGGGTGTTCTACAGACAGTGTTCGGATCCTGAAACTAATTAAAAGTGCGACGTAAGTCAGACGGACAGTTACGGACAGGCGCAATGTTCCTAGGATTTAAGGGTGTGGTGCGCATGTGCGTAGATGTTCTATGGGCAGTACGGACAGGCAAAGTGTCCTTAGAACACCCCCATTTTGGTTAATTACGGACAACCCGGACACCGTGCATGTTCTTAGAACAGTTTCAACTTTCCTGCGTACATTACAGACAGGCTTAGGGTCCTTAGGACACATCCGTTTTGGTTAATTGTGGACATTCAGGGCACCAAATGTTTTCTGAGAACAGTTCCATCTTGCTTGTGGACAGTATGGATGGGTATAGTGTCCTTAGGTCACCTCCATTTTGGTTAATTACAGCCAACCCGGACAGGCTCAAAAAGTTCCAAAAAATATGTAGAAAGTCACAGTCATTGTCTGGGACATGTGCAATGGTGAATTTTTACTATAAAATACTTTGGATTTCCCGAAAACGTACTTTTAAAATGTTTGGGGACCCGGAGAGTGTCCGCAATTCAGGACACACGCAAAGCGTGGGTGCGATCACATGATGACGTCGCAAACACGTCCACGAAGGGAACGGGTGTCCGCAGGATGTCAAATGTACAGGAACGTCTGTGTGCATGCGCGCAGGTGTTCTACAGACAGTGTTCGGGTCCTGAAACTAATTAAAAGTGTGATGTAAGTGAGACGGACAGTTACGGACAGGCGCAATGTTCCTAGGACTTAAGGGTGTGGTGCGCATGTGCGTAGATGTTCTCTGGGCAGTACGGACAGGCAAAGTGTCCTTAGAACACCCCCATTTTGGTTAATTACGGACAACCCGGACACCGTGCATGTTCTTAGAACAGTTTCAACTTTCCTGCGTACATTACAGACAGGCATAGTTTCCTTAGGACACATCCATTTTGGTTAATTGCAGACATTCAGGACAATGAGTGTGTTCTGAGAATAGTTCCATCTTGCTTGCGGACAGTACGGATGGGTATAGTGTCCTTAGGTCACCTCCATTTTGGTTAATTACAGACAACCCGGACAGGCTCAAAAAGTTCCAAAAAGTATGTAGAAAGTCGCAGTCATTGTCTGGGACATGTGCAATGGTGAATTATTACTATAAAATACTTTGGATTGCCCAAAAAAGTACTTTTAAAATGTTTGGGGACCCGGAGAGTGTCCGCAATTCAGGACACACGCACAGCGTGGGTGCGATCACATGATGACGTCGCAAACACCTCTGTGAAGGCAACTGGTGTCCGCAGGACGTCAAATGTACAGGAACGGCTGTGTGCATGCGCGCGGGTGTTCTACAGACAGTGTTCGGATCCTGAAACTAATTAAAAGTGCGACGTAAGTCAGACGGACAGTTACGGACAGGCGCAATGTTCCTAGGATTTAAGGGTGTGGTGCGCATGTGCGTAGATGTTCTATGGGCAGTACGGACAGGCAAAGTGTCCTTAGAACACCCCCATTTTGGTTAATTACGGACAACCCGGACACCGTGCATGTTCTTAGAACAGTTTCAACTTTCCTGCGTACATTACAGACAGGCTTAGGGTCCTTAGGACACATCCGTTTTGGTTAATTGTGGACATTCAGGGCACCAAATGTTTTCTGAGAACAGTTCCATCTTGCTTGTGGACAGTATGGATGGGTATAGTGTCCTTAGGTCACCTCCATTTTGGTTAATTACAGCCAACCCGGACAGGCTCAAAAAGTTCCAAAAAATATGTAGAAAGTCACAGTCATTGTCTTGGACATGTGCAATGGTGAATTTTTACTATAAAATACTTTGGATTTCCCGAAAACGTACTTTTAAAATGTTTGGGGACCCGGAGAGTGTCCGCAATTCAGGACACACGCAAAGCGTGGGTGCGATCACATGATGACGTCGCAAACACGTCCACGAAGGGAACGGGTGTCCGCAGGATGTCAAATGTACAGGAACGTCTGTGTGCATGCGCGCAGGTGTTCTACAGACAGTGTTCGGGTCCTGAAACTAATTAAAAGTGTGATGTAAGTGAGACGGACAGTTACGGACAGGCGCAATGTTCCTAGGACTTAAGGGTTGTGGTGCGCATGTGCGTAGATGTTCTCTGGGCAGTACGGACAGGCAAAGTGTCCTTAGAACACCCCCATTTTGGTTAATTACGGACAACCCGGACACCGTGCATGTTCTTAGAACAGTTTCAACTTTCCTGCGTACATTACAGAGAGGCATAGTTTCCTTAGGACACATCCATTTTGGTTAATTGCAGACATTCAGGACAATGAGTGTGTTCTGAGAATAGTTCCATCTTGCTTGCGGACAGTACGGATGGGTATAGTTTCCTTAGGACACCTCTATTTTGGTTAATTACGGACAACCCGGACACCGCGCATGTTCTTAGAACAGTTTCAACATGCCTGCGGACATTACGGACAGGCATAATGTCCTTAGGACACATCCATTTTGGTTAATTGTGGACATTCAGGACACTGAATGTTTTCTGAGAACGGTTCCATCTTGCTTGTGGACAGTACGGATGGGTATAGTGTCCTTAGGTCACCTCCACTTTGGTTAATTACAGGCAACCCGGACAGGCTCAAAAAGTTCCAAAAAGTATCTAGAAAGTCATAGTCATTGTCTGGGACATGTGCAATGGTGAATTTTTACTATAAAATACTTTGGATTGCTCAAAAAAGTACTTTCAAAATGTTTGGGGACCCGGAGAGTGTCCGCAATTCAGGACACACGCACAGCGTGGGTGCGATCACATTATGACGTCGCAAACGCGACCGCGAAGGCAACAGGTGTCCACAGGACGTCAAATGTACAGGAACGGCTGTGTGCATGCGCGCGGGTGTTCTACAGACAGTGAGAGCCCTTATCCAAGCCCGCATCTCTGCGGCATCTAACAATTCGGCCGAACTCTTTAAAATCTGCAAGGAGCTTGCCACCCCTGCTGCAGTCTGTACCTCTCCTATCCCCTCCCAGGCCCTCTGTACTGCACTGGCCTCTCACTTCATCTCTAAAACTCAGGACATCCTGTCCTCACTCTCCTCCTATCACCTCCCTCCCTCGCTTCCCTGCTCTTCCTCCAGCCCTTCTGCAGCCACCCCTCCTCCCTCCTTCTCTGCCTTTCCCCTTTTCTCTGCTGACGAAGTTTCCAGACAAGTCTGATCTATGAAAGTCTCATCTAAACAGGTTCACCCCTGTTCCTCCAAAACTATCAAGGACCACATCGACTCCCTGGCTCCTGCCCTGGCTGACTTTTGCAACCTCTCCTTCGCCTCTGGAGTCTTCCCATCCCCCCTCAAGCACTCCCTTGTGCACCCTCTTCTTAAGAAACCCTCTGCCGACCCCTCCTGTCCGGCTACCTATCGCCCAATCTCCATCACTCCCTTCCTGGGCAAGCTCCTGGAGAAACTGGCCATCTCCCAGCTTAACCTCCATGCTGAAGCTGTTGGTAGTCTTCATGACCACCAATCCGGCTTCAGAGCGGCCAGAAGCACAGAAACTGCTCTCCTGAACATCAGTGATGACCTGCTCTTGAACCTCGACTCCAACACTCCGTGTGTTCTCATTCTGCTCGATCTCTCTTCTGCCTTTGACACTGTCAACCATGCCATCCTGCTCAACCGTCTCCGCGAAAACCTGGGTATCACTGGTCAGGCTCTGGCGTGGCTGACCTCTTTCCTTTCCAATCGACCCTCCCAGGTCCAACTTGGGTCCTTCCTCTCTGACATCTTTTTCTCCACCTGTGGTGTTCCACAGGGATCTAATCTCTCTCCCTGGCTTTTCAACCAGTATCTGGCACTTCTTGCCCACCGCATCGCCGCCCTCTGCCCCAACTTTCAGTGCTATGCGGGCGAAACCCAGCTCATTTTCAGGCTACCCTCGGCCTCCTCTTCTCCTGCCCTCATCTCTGACTGTCTGTCTGCTATCCAGGAATGGTATGCTGCCAACGACCTCCGCCTTAATGCTAGTAAGACTGAGATTCTACTCATCGGCACACCCACTCCCTCCTTCCCTGCAGCTCTCTGGCCAGCCTCTCTTGGGCCTCTTCCTGCTCCTACCTGCAAGGCAAAAAACTTCGGGGTCATCTTTGACTCCACACTCTCCTTCTCTCCTCATATATCTGACGTCTCTAAGAAGTCACACTACCAGCTGCACCTCCTTAGAGGTATTCTTCCCTTCCTCTCCTTCCCCCAGAAGCTCACTGTCTCCCGAGCCCTGGTTCTCTCGAAGCTGGACTACTGTAACAGTCTCTATCTTAATCTGCCTGCCTCCACTCTCCGCCCTCTGCAACTCATCCAGAACAGAACTGACTCAAGCCCAGGGACCGTATCTCTTCAGGACT
The DNA here is from genome assembly GCF_040938575.1 of Ambystoma mexicanum. NCBI lineage: Eukaryota > Metazoa > Chordata > Amphibia > Caudata > Ambystomatidae > Ambystoma > Ambystoma mexicanum. Next base: position 571,871,020 of record NC_090933.1, on the reverse strand, counting down.
GAAATCTCTACACTGTCTCCCAGTGGCTGCGAGGATTAAGTTCAAAACCCTCTGCATTGTCCACAAAGCCTTCTGGGGCCTGGAGCCTAAATACCTGCAACTCTCTCTTCCTAAATATCTTCCTTCCCGAGCCCTTCGCTCATCCATCTCCAACTGCCTCAGGGTCAGCCGCTTCTCGAAGAAACGAGCTGGGGGTAGATCTCTCTCCGCGGCAGGAGCCTCCCTCTGGAACAGCCTTCCTGCCTCCCTGAAACTTGAGGAGAACCATCTCCGGTTCCGGAAGCACCTCAAAACCTTCCTCTTTGCTTCTGCTTTCTCTCACCCTCTCCCCTGCTAAATTCTTCACTAAATTCTCCACTGAATCTGATACTTGGCCACTCTCACCGACCTCGGTCCTGGGCCCAGCCACTCTCCACTTGCACTGCCTCCCTGGCAACTCCTGCACTGCGGGACTGTCTCTGTATCCCTATAGCCCCCCCTTCCCAGCACTTGTCTGCACTTACCTTGCACTTGCCACCAGCTGGCCCTATTTATTTATTTATCTATTTATTTCTATTCTGCTTACCTTGTACTGCACTTTTCCCTTCCCCCTACCCCTGCACTTGCGCGGTCTGAATGACACCTGGCCTAGTAGGATCGTTGTCTGTACTCCCCCTGTTCCCCCCTCCCTGCCTCGTCGCGCCTTGAAACACTTGTGTATAGGCGCGTTACAAATGCCATATCATATCATATCATCATATCAGTGTTCGGGTCCTGAAACAAATTAAAAGTGCGACGTAAGTGAGACGGACAGTTACGGACAGGCGCGATGTTCCTAGGACTTAAGGATGTGGTGCGCATGTGCGTAGATGTTCTATGGGCAGTACGGACAGGCAAAGTGTCCTTAGAACACCCCATTTTGGTTAATTACGGACAACCCGGTGTCAGGTTTCGTGGGATTTGGTTGAATGTGGTGGAATGAGGATATGATTAACATGAAGTATGGTTTGGGCCTTAACTTTCTGTGCAGAGTGTGGAGAGATTCCCAAGCCAAAATGGAGACTTCCAAAAGGATCAGTGATTGGTCAGAAGTAAAAGAAAGGCATTGTTGGAACATTCTAAACCGCCTTTCATTGTCAGAAGCCCAGCTGGAAGGTCTTATGTTTGAAGCTCTTAAGATTTAGAAAACTTTAGTTAGGCCCTTGTGCCTAAAATTGTTTATTTGGATCAGGAAAGTGTCGGAGAATTAAGAAGAAAACTAGAAAACGTTCCAGTGAAAGAAAGAAGCAAGCTAAGTGAATTCTTTATATTTTACGGAACTTTGTAATATTCAAGCAGGAGTTAAATTTCAATACCATTAATTAACTTGTTCCTGTTTTCTTAGTTTTTTTGTTTAATTAGTAGTTCATTTCGTTCTTTCAAGAATTTATTTTAGAACTTCTAGAACTGTATTTAAATGTATTGAACTGCGTCACATTTTTTGCACCTGGCAAGTTGGAGTGTGGAGGTCTGTTTATCATTTTAGCGTTGTGTGTTTTTCGGCCGTATAAAAGATTATTGAGTATTGTTCCATTTTACGGTAACAGTGCTTTTCTTAACGTCGGACTAGCGTTAGAATTCTTACACTGTCTGCGCAAGTGACAGTGTGGTAGCCACGCGACTCCGAGGCGTTATGTTTTATGTTTTATTTACTAACATTCTAACCTGGCGCGTGATCATCACTGGGCTGCCTCTTCAAGGATTATTGTCCGGAACTGAGGAATTTCTTCTTTACAGTTTGAACAATTCACATTAAGAAGAGTGAATACTATTCCATTATGCATGCGCCCATGCCAGTTTCATTTTTGAACTCTATTCCTTGTTCATGAGCGCATCCATTTTAGAAGGAGAAAACAATATCTTCACGCATGCGCATAATCTGGTTAAAAGAACGCTTCTTATATGAGCGATATTCTTTGCAAGCAGAAGATCCAATTAATGAACACTTTATATATTCAGGAAACAAACAATTTTAAATTGAATAGCCAGAGTGTCATTTTTGGAATTATTGTTGAAGCTAGAAATTAATACGAACTACAGGTATAATATTTCCAGCGGGTTGTTTGGGTAACGACATCTGAACTGCTAGAAGACTAACTTATTAAACTGAGAGAGATTAGCAGTTTTTCAATTCCGAATTGAAGAAATTAGTAAGAGCATCTGAGACTCTATTTTTCTGTTTTCTTCAGTAGAATTCACACACGTCCTCTACGTTATTCACAGAGGATAATCAGGTATGGTGGCGTGTTTATTTACTTAAATTGATAAAGAGAAGTCAGAGCCAAGGAATTCAAAGGTTAGTTACTAAAGTGAATTTGTTGTTATTTTTACCAACAGGTTGACAGATAAAGAAGCTGAGCAAAACCTGAAGTTTATTATTTTGTCCCATTTTCCCCCTTTCCCTTGGGGGTGCTCTCAACTGAACTGTTTGATACCAGTTAAGAGGTTAGCATCCAAAGGGGACTGCGGGGGTTCAGCAGCTTCCGGGGACAACATCAGATTTGATAAAGCCTGACACCCGGACACCGTGCATGTTCTTAGAACAGTTTCAACATGCCTGCGGACATTACGGACAGGCATAGGGTCCTTAGGACACATCCGTTTTGGTTAATTGTGGACATTCAGGGCACCAAATGTTTTCTGAGAACAGTTCCATCTTGGTTGTGGACAGTACGGATGGGTATAGTGTCCTTAGGTCACCTCCATTTTGGTTAATTACAGACAACCCGGACAGGCTCAAAAAGTTCCAAAAAGTATGTAGAAAGTCACAGTCATTGTCTGGGATATGTGCAATGGTGAATTTTTACTATAAAATACTTTGGATTTCCCGAAAAAGTACTTTTAAAATGTTCGGAGACCCGGACAGTGTCCGCAATTCAGGACACACGCACAGTGTGGGTGCGATCACATGATGATGTCGCGAACACATCCGCGAAGGGAACGGGTGTCTGCAGGATGACAAATGTACCGGAACGGCTGTGTGTATGCGTGTGGGTGTTCTACAGACAGTGTTCGTGTTCTGAAACTAATTAAAAGTGCGACGCAAGTGAGACGGACAGTTACGGACAGGCGCGATGTTCGTAGGATTTATGGGTTTGGTGCGCATGTGCATAGATGTTCTACGGGCAGTACGGACAAGCAAAGTGTCCTTAGAACACCCCCATTTTGGTTAATTACGGACTACCCGGACACCGTGCATTTTCTTAGAACAGTTTCAACTTGCCTTCGTACATTACGGACAGGCATAGTGTCTTTAGGACACATCCATTTTGGTTAATTTCAGACATTCAGGACAATGTGTGTGTTCTGAGAACAGTTCCATCTTGCTTGCGGACAGTACGGACGGGTATAGTGTCCTTAGGACACCTCCATTTTGGTTAATTACAGACAACCCGGACACCACGCATGTTCTTAGAACAGTTTCAACATGCCTGCAGACATTAAGGACAGGCATAGTGTCCTTAGGACACCCCCATTTTGGTTAATTACAGACATTCCGGACAGCTGTGCTGTCCACGGACATCTTAACTGTCTTTTAAAAAAAATAAAACACAAAGGACTGAATTAAAACACATCTAACATTTTTTTATTATATACAGATACAAAATTTATGGAAGAGAGGGGGAAGCAAAAACTGACACAAACAGGGGAATTGGGGGTTTGGAGAGGATGGATGGGAGGAGATGAAGGGATGGAAGTCTCATCATAACGTTTTTCTTGGTGGGGAAGGTTTAGGGATAGTTTAGGGATAGTTGACTGGGACATGGAGAGGGGGAACAGGTACATGTGGGACAATATTTAATTTTTTCTTTTATGTGGTCCTCCACAAAATGTTTCAAAAGATTGAAATGTTCCTTTAGCATGTCCATTTTTCTTCCATGCGCTGCATAGTATGTTCTAATGTGTCTTTAGGTATATTATTCTCAATGTTTGTATGGTCTGTTAAAAAAAATAAAAATGTTAAGTACACATAAAGTTATGATTATTAATTTGGTTATATAGAGAAGTGTCTACCAATAGTATCACTATCTTCAGTAATTTCTTCATGTGGAAAATTTTCCTCAAGCCATCCAAAGTGTTGGCCATTTCTGTGTAAAAAAAAAATATATATTACTTTTAGTGTACCTAATACAGAAAGTTTAGAAATATATAAGAAAAATTATGTTTACTTACTAGCTTCTGGTAAATTGTGTTCCTACTGTTGTATAGGTCTGCTGTTGCTCCTAGCTGTGCAGTTTCTGTGAGGTAATTATGTTGGAGGCAAATATTTTTTGTTTTGGTAAATTCCATTTTAGTACATATGGTATTTAAATGGATGGTTGATGTGTTACATATATAGGCTCCACTTATTATCTATTATTACATATAATGTGTTTATATGCTGCTTTTTGAACTTGTGCAGTGTTTATATGACTTAACAATTTAAGATACCCCCTGAGTTTTTGGGTAGTGTTGAGGTTGTCCGCATCCATCCGCAGACGTACGCACAGTCCGCGGCCATCAAAATCACTAGCTAGGGGTTCAGTATGTTCTATGTTACATGTATATAAAGTCAGTGAATCCTAGTAAACATCTATCAAATTCACAATATGAATATGTATATTTAATCAAATAAAAATTGATAAAGGAAGGTTATGGTCCAGTTATGCTATCAAAAACCAATGAAATTCAGTAAAAAAACTTTGTTAAAGGGACGTTATGGTTATGTTGCGCTACTGGAAACCTATGAAATTCAGTAAAAAAAGTTGTTAAAATGACGTTATGGTTAAGTTGCGCTAATAAAAACCTATGAAATTCAGTAAAAAAACATTGTTAAAGGGACGTTATGGTTCCAAGTAAAACCGAAAACCCCCTGAAATTTGCCACTTATGGTAAGTTAAGCAACCATAACTCGTGCCACCACCGTGCATTGCTAAGACTAACAGTCAGTCATGTCATCAATGACATTTATGATGTCATCTTTGATGTCCTGTGTGTTAGTCTTAGCAATGCACGGTGGTGGCGCGAGTTATGGTCTTTTTATATGTGCTGTAGCAAGGAAGGCAGGTGAGGTGATGCAGAATTGGTTCCTACTATTCTAGGAGGCTCTCCCCTTGAGGGCAGAGTAGGTTCCAAGAGTTGGTAATAGTTTGCTAGCACTAGCAGTGGAAAGGAGAGGAGCCCTCAGGGGCTACTCATGCGTAAACATGGATAGATGTGCTAGGGGCCACCGGTTAGCGTTGGAATTACTCACCGACCCCATGCCCACTCTGGATCAAACTTCGGCAGATGAGTCCACTTTGGTTGCAGGTTCAAATGCGGCTCTGCGGCTTTCAGCGACAAAGTAACAGCGTTGATTCCCAAACGGGACAGTGGTGGTTCATCCACTCATGGTGGATGGATCAGGCCAGTTCCGCTGTAGCAGGCTTCAGGGCGCAGAGGGACACAGTTGCAATGAGTTTGCAAACTTTACCCCCACGGCTGGGCGACACGGTAACCGCGTGTACTCTGGTTCGGGCACTCTCACTTTACTTCAGACCTGGCAATGTCAAGTGTATGAAATTCGGGGCGAGAGTGCTGTGAACACAGAGCTTGGAATGTACCAAGTTTCAAGGGCCTCCTTGAAATGGTGGCAGTATCAGAGCAAAGGTCCTGCACAAGCTGGTCAGCCCACTGGTTGGCCCAGGGGCACTTCTCAGAAGGCTTACTTGCACGGTTTGATGAAGGTGCTGAGAATAGTTGGTCCCACTATTCCAATGGGTCAAAGCATCTTCGCAGACCTTCCAGGATGACCAGGTGCAGAGGGGTCCAGCGAGACGATAGTGGGCTCAGGGTGCCAAACCTTCCAATGGGTCACCAGCGGTTCCTCGACTCGGCTTCTTAGTTTCAGGATACTTGGAACCTGTCCTTTGTTCGGTGAGAACTCCAGAGATCGACATGGTATGGGTGTTGGGAGCCTTCTCTTATCCAAAATCTCCTTCACGCCAAAATGAAGAGGACCCAATGGAAGATCTCCTCACATACAGGCATAACATATGTGGACAAATCATGGACCACGGTGTTCCCATGCATTCACAGCACACCAGACTGATTGGCATCCAGTAAGTGCATTGGAACCAGACAGTCCAGCCCACATCCTGGAAGCACACACACAAGGCATGCAGAAGCCAGCAAAAGCTTGGTGTTTCAGGAGAGAATGCATGCCCAAATAATTACTGACCCAGGTTGGCTCTACCTTGGGATTCGCTATATGAGTTCACTATATTGGAAGGTAAAGTGTGCACTTGCAACTTGTTGCAGAAATGTTTCAACATTAACAAGCACTAAGGGAAACAAAGTCTCCCAGTACTGACCGTCTGTAAGGGCATGTCAGTTTCCCAATAAGAAAGTGATCAAAAAGCCCAGGGGAGTGCTCCTCTGGTAAAGTCAGACTATGGTGTTTAAACATAGCAAAAGGTTGGGTGGTACACAACTGGAGGAAAATTACACATGAAGTGGAGATCTTGCCTAACAACCACCCCACTCTACATCACCATGATAACCAACGCTACCTCACCAGCCCCTCTATCTCACCCCACTCTACTTCACCACAGTTACCAACTCATCCTTTATAATTCAACTCAAAAGACCAGTATACTTAAACAACTCAATATCACCCCACTCATGCACACTTTCTCATCACACTTTCCCTCAACCAACTGCACCCACTTTACCTCACCCCACTCTAAACCACACACTCTACCTCATTTCACTCACTCACTATGTCTCACCCACTTTGCCTCACCCCACTCTACCTTACCATATGCATCTTACCCCAACCCTCTATTCATAACTCATGCACTCTACCTCACCAAACTCTACCTCACCCCCTCAGCCTCTCGACTGCATCCAATTCCACCCCACCCACTCTCCATCATCCCACTCACCCATTCTACCTCTCACACTCTACCTCACCCCATCTACCTCACCCAGTCACTCAATTTTACCCACCGCATTCACCGACTCTAAATCACCCCACTCAACTACTCTTTCTCGACACTTATAAGAATACATCCATTTTGTATTATAATGTTGGCCTAAGCACACGCCCATTGAACCGTGCCATTGCGGCTCCTGAATGCCAATGTGGTTGTTTCGCTCACTTTAACAGGTTTTCATTCCGAACGCGGTAAAGATTCACAGAGTCTCCGCTTCAGAAGCTACTCAAAACATGCCCCTGCACAAGAATGCTAAATCTGCTGAGCACACGGTTTGTCTTTAACTTTGAGCCTTGAAGGACTGGCACGAATGTAGCTAATCTGTAAATGAGGTCCTGTCTTCCGCTTGCCTTTTCTGTAACTAATTATGGATCTGCATCTAGAAGTTTAAAAGGAAGCTCAATTTAAGGCATGTGAGGTTATGAAAGACCAAGCTACTGAGTCGAAATGCAGACTGACATTTTAGTCTAGAAATAACCTAGACAATGTAGCATGAGAAATTTTACCTTGTGTTAGCAACATGATATACTCCTACATCCCAATCTGCTCTCGTCCCAGACAGTAAATTGTCGGAGGGATGACGCAGAGTGTTCCAGCATGTGTTGCTATGGTAAAATGCCCATGTCTGTAGGTCACGAATGCTCATCAGGTGATGGGTTAAAATATGTTTGCCATGTTGTTCAAGATGTATAAATTATGCTCACTCCCCCATGTCTTAGCTCACCTTATCTATGCCTGTACACATGCATTGATGAATTTTTGCTCTGCTTAAGCGATAATAAACTGTTGTTTATATATTTGTTCCTTGTGACTGATGTGTCTTAATTTTGTTTGCAGTAGCCTCATATTTTTGGACTAACAGACATCAAACAACACTTCCACTTTACCTCACCCCACTCTACCCCACCCACTCTACCTAATGTCATTCAGTCACTCAGTCTCAAACACTTTACCTCATCCCACTCTACCTTACCCCACTCACTCACATTAACTTACCCCATTCAGCTACTCTACCTCAATCCGCTCTACCTCTCCCTACTCATCCCCTACCTTTCTCATTCTGCGCACAACACTGAACCATTCCACCTCACCATACACATTCACAATACCTCACCGACTATACTTTAACAGACTCACCCATACTACCCACTCCACAAAACCAATCTACTTTACACCATTAGCCTATTCGAACTCATCACGCATGAAATCACCTAGCTGACAAACAGTTCCTCACCCACTTCACACATGATACTTCACTTAAGCCTAACACAACCTACCACACTGATCTCATTTACCCACTGTAGCTCACTTCACTGTACTTCATCACATTCACCTGGTCTAAGTAAACTGTCAACCTCACCACACTTCACCTCACCCCACTCACTCACTGTACCTGATAAAGTCTGTCTACTGTCACTCACCCATTCTACTTAACCCACAATACTTCACCCATTCACCTACTATAGCTCAAACCACACTACCTCATACTATAACTCACTCTATCACAACCCACTCACCCACTCTACCTGACCCCAATCAGCCTCACCCACTCTGCATCACTTCACTCACCCACTCTAACCCACTTCACTCTATCTCACACTAGTCTATTACAACCCTCTAACCTGCCATACCTCAGCACAGTCATCTACTCTACCTCACCCACTCTCCCCCAACTAAAACACCCTCTGTACTTAACCCAAATTACCTCACCACTCTTACTCTTCCACACTAATACGAACTTGGGAAACCAACCAACTCTACCTAATCTCACTCTTCCTCGCCCCACTCATCCTCAGACTGCTCTATCTCACCCCAACACCCAAATTACCTCACCCCACTCTCCTACTCTACACAACCACACTCTTTCCCATGCACCTCACAAACTGTGTGTTGCACAACCCAACACATCCCACTCTGCCTCACCCCACTCAATCGGTCTACCAATGCCACTCTACATAAACTATTGTTTCTTACCGAACGTGCCGACTCTACCTTGCACCTATTTAACACACCCCACTCACCCATGCTACATCAGTCAACACTAACTCCCCCACTGTATCTCAACCCACTCAGTCAATCCACCTCACCCCACTCATCCACTATGTCTAACAACAATCTATCTCAACTCACTGACCCTCTCTACCTCATCCACTTCTACCTCACCACATTCACCCACTCTACCTCACCAAGCTCAACCTCACACCTCTCATTCACTTTTGCTTATACTATACTGCGGTATCCTGTCTACCACACACAACTCATTAACTCTGCTTTATCTCACTCACAAACATGACCTCACTCCACTTACCAACTCTATCTAAATCCAATCCGACTCAATCTGCTCAGCCACTTTACTAAACACACTGTATGCCATCCTTTTTCACCCAATCTATCTCAACCCACATGACTACTTGCTGCCACCCCACTTAACCTCACCGTGTTCAACTCTATTCCACCTCACTCACCCACTCTGCCTCACTTCACAATACCTTGGTTCACTAACTTAACGTCATCACACTCACATAATCTACCTCACCATGCTCAAACTGACCATACTCACCCACATAACCCACATCCTCTCAATCCCCCAATCTAATTCATCACACTCTACCATGGCTACCGTACATCGCATCGCTCTGTCTCACGTTGCTCACCTACTCTACCTCAACCTAATTACCCATTATACCTCACCCCACTTTATCTCACTCACGTAACCTTATCCACTCACCCACACTACTTTACCTCACTCTACTTGTTCCCTACTGTGCCTTATACACACTAGTTAAAAAAGTATACTTCACCTACACTCTTTACATCATCCCACTATGCATTACCCCCACAATATCTCCCCCACCCATGCATTCTAACTCACCTATTCACCCGCTCTGCTGCACCTCCTTCACCCACCCTACCTCACTTCACAATGCCTCATTCCACTCACTTTACTTCACAACACTCACATAATATTCCTCACCCAACTCTACCTCACCCACTGTAACTCACCACATTTTCCCTCACCTGCCTTACCCACACTACTTCACAACACTCTACCTCACCACACTCACCCACTCAACCTCACCTCGCTCCCCCAGACTACTTCATCCCATTCCACCACTCCCATTCCCCTACTATACCTTACCCCACTCCACCTCCTAACATGAAGGTCTACATGGAGATGAAGGAAGGCTTCAATGATGTGCTATTTACGGATAAGACTTCCATCGCCCTCAAAGGATTCAACAGGATGGCATTTAGGAGGAAAATACACTTTTCAACCATTTACTGTCCGAAGAATCCAATGAAAGTGCAGGTCTGGGGCAGCATGTCCAAGAGTGTCCCACAAGCCCTGATATGTTTTGAGGGCCCAATGTCCATAGCCTTCATTAAAGAGTTTATTATTATGAAGTGGTTATTGCAGAATGTGATGGAGAAACACCAGAATACCACCTGTAAATTACATATTGTGCAGGGTAACTACCTCAAGCACTCTTCTGAAACTGCCTTTCTGGGGAACAGGTGATCACTTAGGCTGGAAATCCCACAGACTCTCCTGACCTAATCTCAGTCACTTCATCTCGACACAACCTAGGGGTTACCACGATCATGTTCAAAATTCTTGGTGGGCATCTCCACGATTTGGTGGCAGGTCCTCACCTCAGATGCCTGTACAAGGGTGATAAACCACGTAAAATGGTGTTCCCCAAGGTCATGAGGCACAATAATGCCACATCCATTATGTAAATTAGCTGTAAACCCTCTCTGACAGGTTGAACCATTGTGTCCTGTTACTCAGCAATTAAGCTTTATATTGTTCCGGTGTCCCAGTAAATACTCTATGATAACTAAATATATACTATAAATGTTTTCAAATGTTTTATATACGTGAGTGAGAATACAAGTGAAGCAAAATGTGATAAAGTAATGCTATGTTATATCATGCCATTGGGATTTATAGTCCATACCTTTTCCATTTCCATGGTCTCCAGGTGCTCGTTTTCAGTAATGGGGAACTCTTGCATACTCAATGTAACTGAAGGAGTAGAAGGAGTAGGGACAGAGGTGGCATGAAAGCAAGGGTGATAGATAACACTAGTGGCAGGATACAAAATGATGATCACTGGTTGGGGCACAGGGGTACCGTTGATGGCTGTCACTAGTGGCCTGAACTAAGGAGAGAGGTGACCAGTGGGTTAATGGTAGAAGGTTGATTGATGCCACGAGAGTCAGGGGAAAAGGAGAGAAGAAGTGGTGTGTTTGCAGGAGAGAATGTTGCTTGCTGCCACTGATCATATGTAAAAAGTGAGGGAGTGGTGGATGTAGAGAAGGAGGGAGCAGATGGGCAATGGGTTCTGCCTTTGTATCCACAAACATGTGTTTATTGTAGTTCAATAGTTACCACATGTTTAAACAGAATGCATGTCATATTTCCAGGGTAAGGCCCACAGGTATTGATCAACACTTGCTTAGGCTCTGCTGAAATGTTTTTCAGTGCATAATTGTGCAATGGAGGGCTGACACTTCTTACTCAGAGCAACAGGTTAGCGGTTGGGATACTTGGCACACAGGGAACCATATTGTAAAGGGGTGTGAAGTCAGCAGTACCAAAGAAGTCGGTGAATCCAGAATAGATGTGGATGAGGACATGGTGTGGGTGCAAGGGTAGAGATGGGTGAGGGGAAGGAGGGGTGCATGGGTGTTTTTGGGTAAGGAGCGGCGGGTGCAAGTTTAGGGCTGGTGAGGAGAAGGTGGGCAGTGAAAGGTGGTGGCTGATGACATTGGTCTAACATCACCCTCCTGACCATTGGCACCCTCACCTAGCTCTCAGCCAGCATGTCTAAATCGTCCCTGATTCAGTGCACTATATGAAAAGGATTTTGCAAAAGCCTCGTGTAAACCACTAGCTCAGAAAGAATTCTCTGTAGACCAGTTACTGCCTGTCAGGAGTGTTGACAGCACCGTTGCAGCTTTCATCCACCTGGCAGGCATGGTGCATGGTAGTTCCTCCTTCCCAGCCTCTTTTTGAACTGGTGCGGTTCTTGGAGTCCTTCTGTAGAGGAGTGTCTCTGAATGTTACAATTTTGTAGCACATCAAAACACACAGTACCAGATCACAAGCTGACAAACACAGCACCATACTAAGAATGAGAAAGAAGGAGAGAACCAATGCAACTAATGTAAGCAGAACTGTACAGTATACACTGTACAGTAACATATGGTAACATAACATAATGAAATAAGGTTGTACTCGTGATCATCTTCCATTGCTGCATGTGACAAGAAATAGCGATTGAGAGAGAAAGAGTGAGTGAGAGAGAAAGAGGGATTCTGTCTATATGGAGAAAACATAGAGAGGGAAGGACAAAGAAAGAAAGAGAGAGAGAGAGAGAGAGAGAGAGAGAGAGAGAGAGAGAGAGAGAGAAAGAGAGAGAGAGAGAGAGAGCTGCAGTATGAACTGCCCTTGGATCCCCCATTCTAACCTTGGAGCAGCTGTTGTCTGATTGAGGGCAGAAGTAGTATGACGATGTAGTTGAGTCAAGAGCAACTAGCGAACCTTTGTAGGCTGTAAGAAATGTAGGTGAGCTGTCACTTCAGCAGTAGCATACGTGGTGTCTTCCTCTGCTTTTAAATGGCTGGGGGGGGGGATCCATGCATGTATATGTGTTATGAGCACGAGAAGGAGTGAGCAGGACAGTTTTAGTCAAAAGTGGTTGCTAGCATGCTATTGAGATCCATGCAGGTACGTCCAATATAGTTTGCATAGGAGGAGCGACAAAAGTATGGTTTCCTTGATTTGGTCAATATTGCAGACCATGAAGGAAAACATTGCTTTCTTTTGAGTGAATGTGTAACGGAGATAGCGAAGTGAACTAATACATGGTCAGAGGTAGGGGGGTTGATAGCGAGAGTGATAGACTTGTGGGTGAAGGATTCGAAGATGTGATCTAGGAAGTTGCCTTGTGTGTGAGTAGGGAGGTTATGTGGATTGACCACAAAGTCTTCAAAGAGAGTGAAATCCAGTTGAAGTCCATGAGGTTGACGTTACTCATTGGGAGAGCAGGGATATCACCAGGGACGATCAAGAAAAGAAACGATTGAGTCTGATGGGAGAAGATGAGGACAGTGAGGGGAGTGGAAAGATGGATGGGTATTTGTTCAGTGTACGAGGTGGTTAAAAGTCAGATGGCGCAGATGCACCAATGGTGTGTCCTTTCTGAGCATTTGAACAAGACAATGTTTTCTATTTGACAAGGAAGTTGGAGAAGGTAGCAACGTGGGTGTGGAGGCAATTGTTGTGCGGCTTAATCCTGTTTTCTTTATGTCCTTTAAGAAGTGTTGGGGTGAAAGGAATTGAAGTGGTCTGTGAGAAATTAAATGTTGTTGCAGCGAGGTAGGGCATTCCAGAAGCATAGGATTAGTTTAGGATGAAGAGGCAGAAAGGGAAGTATATGAGGTGAGTTTAGTAGGGGTATGGAATGAAGAGGCAGAAGGCGTAATATCTGGGATAGTAGCTCAGGGGGAAACAGTTGGGGGTGAGGTGGAAGCTGGGAGATGAAAAACAGGGTATTGTTTTGAAGATGAATGTGGAGAAAGAGAAACAGTGAAATAGGAGCAGTATAGAAGAGCCTGGGGGAGATGGAGGCACCATGTGAGAGGTAGTGAGAGGACAACGAGGATCAGTATGCATAGCAGAAGCCTTGTGAGGTGAGCAATAATGCGGGTGGGATGGCTGTGTGGGGTTAAATCTGAGGCTCAGCAGTTGGAATTTTCTCATGTAGACTACATGTATTGTTCCCCAGGACATGTGTTTTGTATGGAAACCAACATCAAAAGAGCATTAGCTAGCTACCAAGGGGAGCCCTAATTCAATTGCAGTGAAGAGCATGATGAAGATTTGACAATGATGAGACCACAAGGCGGCTGGCCCATGTTCAATGACTTTACATTCATATATGATTACAAAACCGATCATCTTTTCCTATACTGTATTGGTCAAAAATGTATAATATTATGATTGTTGAACTTTGTCACACAGTTACCTCACTTAAACGCCAATAGCCATAATTCAAGAAGTACTCACAGAATTGTAACTTTTATGCAACGTGTCACAATGTAGAGAGAAGCAGAACTTAGATTACATGCTATATTGCATGTGTTTACCGTACCTATTAATTGTGTTGCTTTGGCCACGAAAGGCACGAAACACGTGTTGAACTAGTGAGTCGTGAAAACCATGACAAGAATGAATATTGTTTCAACTTTGTTCATGCATACAAAACGAGAAACATGTAATTAATCTACACATCTAAAAATGTGTCCAACCAATTGCTCGATAAACATCTTTGCAGCGCCTACAATGTGCATATGACACCATTGCGGATGGGTTTCTCATTAATATCAGGAATTAATGGCATGGTGACTGGTGCAGATATGTCAAGGTGGATGATATGATATGATATGACATGGCATTTATAACACACCTAAACACAAGCGTTTCAAGGCGTGATGAGGCAAGGGAGGGGGAAACAGGGGAAGACAGACAACCATCCTACTAGGCCAGGTGTCATTCAGATCGTGCAAGTGCAAGGGAGGGGAAGGAGGAGAAGTGCGGGGGGGGAAGTGACATGGGATAAGACAATAGATAAGTAAACAATAAATAAACAATAATAAAAGTGCGGCCAGCAAGTGGCGAGTGAACGGGTAAGTGCAGACGTCCAGTGTCAAGTGCAGGAAGTGGGACTGTAGGGATACAGAAAACAGTCACCAAGTGCAGGGGTAATCAGGAACCGATCGGTGGGGGAGGGATCTGGGCTCGCATTCGGAGGGTGGCCAGGTAAACCAGTGCAGTTTCTGTGTCAGCCAGGAAATCAGCAAGGGAGAAGAGGAGAAAAGGCAGACGAGAAGAGAAAAGTTTTGAGGTGCTTACTGAACTGAAGATGATTCTCCTCAAGTTTCAGGGAGGCAGGGAGGCTGTTCCAGAGGGAGGCCCCAGCCGAAGAGAGAGATCTGCCACCAGCTTGTTGCTTGGAGAAGCGACTGACCCTGAGAGAATTGGAGGCAGATGAGCGAAGAGCTCGAGAAGGAAGGTATTTAGGAAGAGAGACTTGAAGGTATTGAGGCCCCAGGCCCCAGAAGGCCTTGTGGACGATGCAGAGGGTTTTGAACTTAATCCTCGCAGTCACTGGGAGCCAGTGCAGAGATTTCAGTCCTGGAGAGATACGATCCATGGGCTTGAGGCCAAGGACAAGTCTCGCAGTTCTGTTCTGGATAATTTGCAAAGGGGGGAGGGTAGAAGCAGGTAGATTTAGAAAGAGGCTGTTACAATAGTCCAGCATAGAGAGAACCAGAGCTCTGGAGACAGTGAGATTCTGGGGGAAGGAGAGGAAAGGAAGAATACCTTTGAGGAGGTGTAGCTTGTAGTGTGACTTCTTAGAGACGTCAGAGATGTGAGGAGAGAAGGAGAGTGTAGAGTCGAAGACGACCCCAAGATTTTTAGCCTTGCAGGTGGGAGCAGGAATGGGGCCAAGAGAGGCCAGCCAGAGAGATACAGGAAAGGAGGGAGTGGGTGTGCCCACTACGTCATGGATAAAAGAGCCATGTGTTTTTAATTGTAGCATGTATCTGCTCATGGATGAATGCCACATTTATCCCATGGAGGAGTTTTATTCATTGTTACACTACACCTAGAGTACGAAGTGTATTAATGCACATTTATACACCATAGCGTTAGTTCAGTCTATGTTGTGCCACTAGTTTCCATTCCAGTCTCCTGAAAAGGATACCTTTTTCAAACTGTTCCCAGGCACAGAATCTTCATTCCAGTTAAAGGCCAGCTCCATTAAGAAGCATGAGGACGGAAACATTCTTTATCTCACAGAGACTGGTTGCTATTAGAACCCTGGAAGGAGCCCTGGCAAATCAGGATGCTCGGAATGCGGGCTGTATTGTATGATACAAGCCGTGTTCTGAGCCACCCTTCCCCCTGCTTCTTGGCAACCATGTAGTTTCCTATGCGTATGCTAAGAATGTGCATTTAAAAAACAAAAGAAACGAACCTTTGTTGCACAGTGCCAGGCCACCCAATGCTCTTCCAAGTCCATGTTCAATGTTGATGATGTCACAGACATCAACATTGAAAATGGACTTAGGAACCACGGCCCAGCGCCAGGCCACACATCAAACGTACATTTTGTTTTTTTATTGATTAAAAAGACACGCAATTAGCACCCGTGTAGGTAGCAACACAGGTGCTGATGGCGATTTTCCACTCAGTGGTGGGCCGACTTTGTCGATAATGGCACCATCGCCCTTGTTAAGGGATCCCCGCTTGGTTCGGATCCTTAACTTTGCCGGCGGCACGGTATTGCCAGGGTGGGCCCACCGCCTCAGTATTTTCCTGCAAGCTAATTCATCATTGGTATATTTACCTTGAGAACTGAGTGGCCATTCACCATGAAGCAGTAGTTATCCAATCATTGCACAGCTTTCCAGAGCTCGGTTTTTTATCGCACTGGATTTCTCAATGTTCTGTGAACTTTCTTGGTGCATTGTTTTAAAAAAAAAAAACAGTTAATTCTTTTGAATAAAGAAATTGTGACGCACAAATTCAGACATTCATAGGGTTCCATCATTCGTTTTCTGTGAAACTGCTTAGAGTCCAGGCTTTGGCCTTCTGTCCTCACATATCACTTTACGTGGATGGTGTCAAACATTTTACATTCGCCATTACTGGGGTTATGCTGCTGCTATATCTGATGGTTGAGCTCACACACTGCTTTTTTAACTTACAAGCAGAGGACATACTGCTTTCTTGGGTTTATGACTTGCACCAAACACTCTCTC
Organism: Ambystoma mexicanum; assembly: GCF_040938575.1. Lineage (NCBI taxonomy): Eukaryota > Metazoa > Chordata > Amphibia > Caudata > Ambystomatidae > Ambystoma > Ambystoma mexicanum. The sequence continues at coordinate 571,854,206 of NC_090933.1, read as the reverse complement.
TCATCTGCCACGGTGTTGCACTAACAGCGTGTTAAACAACAGATGCTGAAGTGGTATTGCTACCAGAGCCAGAGAGCTTGAATATTGTTATCAGCACCCCAGGTTTATAAACCGGGCTGCTGCTAGCAGTGTATTTGTTTGAATCAAGGGCCTGCATGCTCCCCGCAACAAGCTGATTACATAAATTAGTCACACAGCATGGCCACCATGGTAATGGAAGGCAGGGCTCCACAAGTGGGTTGCATTTCATTTCCAACATGGACTCTGAGCTATTAAGGAGTGGTCTGGTGGCCCAGGAAACAAACAGGTAAATGTGCAGGTAGGGGGAGTAAAAGGAAGGTGGTGAGAGGACTAGCAATTGAGGGTGGAGTGGGAAGATGGCGAGGCAGTAGACAAAGCTTGCTCTGAACCAGTGTTTGGATTGTGTGATTCATCCATGGTTTAGAGCAACATGATTGGCGGTCGCACCTTCGATGGGTGCTATTTGTGGTTGCTTGTTTTTCTCTTCATTTTCAAGTACTTTCTTATATCACCATTCTTTGTTTGTATTTCATTTTTATGGGGTTATTCATTTATGTATAACCTGTGAGCAAAGCAAACATCTATTTAAAGCCCAGCTGCATGCATCGTTCCCAACAAATCATGTTGGTTAATGAGGTAAAGAACCAACCCCATCCCTTGTCCCACCCACTAGTTCTTTATTTAGTCTTTGACTACAGCTTACACTCTGTCAATCCATTGACGAAGCAAGATTCTACAGATGTGGTTGAATCACTTGTGATGGGAATATTGATATTAATCTGATTGCACACAATGGCCTCATTCCGAGTCCGGCGCTAACCAATGGCGGTAGTAGCGCCTTGGTCGGCACCGGACCCGTACCGGCACCGCCCTAGTGGAATGGGAAATTACCGCCCTATTCCGAGATGACAAGGGCGGTGATTTCCCATTCCCCAGCGCCCTTCCCCATTCCCAAATGATCCCCCATAGGACTCAATGGGAATGGGGAAATTGCAAATAACGGTGACCGTACTTTACGGTCACCGTTATTGGCTAAAAAGCCCCTTTGCGCCCTCGTCCCTAACGCCTGCTAAAAGCAGGCGTTAAGGACGAGGGCGCAAAGGGAGCTCGGAATGTGGCGGTAAGGGATTACCGGCACCAGTCTTGTTAACAGTGACCGGTATCGCTTACCGCCATACTCGGAATGAGGCCCATAGACAAAATACAAGAGAAACCTTCCTTCTCCGGTGATTTGGTGGAGCTGCTTTAACTGCCACCTGGCACATTTATTTTAAAAAGGAAGGCAGCAGCCTTCCAACGTGGATCATAGCAGTACCTTATATCTTCATTTTAAAGATTTCTCAGCTCCATTGCAAAGTGAATTATTCATTTGAATCACAGCTGTGTGCATCATCAAATTATGGTGCGCTATTTTCTTTCCCGAATCTAGCATGTTAAAATATGGCCAGGATTCATTGACTTAGGTTATATAGCAAAGCAGCAGACTAACGCAAGTTGGTAAGCATTCACCTGACAATTTCTTTTAACATACAATAGAACTCTGTCCTCACACAGCGAGAAGAACGTGTTCAGAACGTTCCACATTTTTGCAAAGTGTTTCATAAACAGGACATTGCTGAGTGAAATGTATACAATTCATCGTTTCTCCACTGGTTTTACCTGTACCCTTAGTGCAGGCTTCTCGGCAGTAAGCTGCTTAATACCGGTTCAAAGACACCTGTGTGAAAAACACAATGCCCAATCCCCCTCACTTATGTGCGTGGGGGTATAGATTCTACTAAAGACGCAGAGTATTATGCATTAATCTTCTTTGTATACTCATACAGCAATAAACAAAAAAAGTGTACTAAGACATTTCCTAAAGAAACAAACTTCAACAATCATTAAATGGAGCTTCTAATGAGTTTCGCCCTAACCCTTGTAACAGCCACCGACAGCAAGTCATACTGCATAAAAGGCTGTGTAGCCAGTCTCTCTTACTACTACTTTGCTTCTAGTCACAGCAGATACGTACTACACATGTGTCCTCACATTCAAATTGCTCGCTACTGTGTGGGAATTCTTCACGGCAGAGTTTGTATTAGACGAATTTTGCCGGTGTTTGGGTCATGCAATAAACACAAGAAAATGTACCCACTGAGAGTTATTAAATGCTTATTTCTTTTTTTTTTTTAATTTTATTTTCAATTTTAACAATACAACAATACATTAAAAACATCAAGGTGATGCAAAAATAAACTATATACAAGATTACAAATCACTGAACACAAATTCCACCCCACCCCCCAATCATAGAATTCACATCCGAACATATTCAATTGTCATTTTCAGTATATTGAAAGAAATCTCCCCCATATCTTATTAAATAGCATTTTCTTGTCTTGTCTTTTGTATAAAAACTTTTCCACATCAGCCAGACTATGCATTTCATGAAACCAAACATCTTTACATGCTTATTTCTAAATTGATGAAAGGCTAAGCTTCCTGTACCTCGAGATAGAGGTTACAAGGTTGCAACCCTATATTGTTCAATATTTAAGAATGAATAAAACATAATAAGAAAATAATTATAAAATAGAACCAACTGTTTCACATAGCTAATGATATTTATTTACATCAGTGCATGCATAGTTATGAAATGTAATAAAAAAATACAATAGGAACACATAGTAATATATACTCGCCAGCTGATTAAGAGAACATGTACTTAATAGGCTGGAATTCTAACACATTCATAAAAACATAATTGAAAACAAAAATGATACTTCCGAATGATACAAAGGTACCATAACTAACACGATTTAACAAAAATACATGTGCTCATGAAGGAAGCAAATGTAGACAAATAATAATAGGGGTTTGAGTCATGGACAGTTCATTTATACTGTTGTGCTTCAAAGTCAACCTGGTATTTATTTTCTTTTGATAGATGTGTCTGTGCTAGAGGGAAGGAAGCCACTGTAGTGCATTTGTTGAGTGCTGGGGTTTGGGTCCTCAGGTTGTGGGGTTTGTATCCCACTTATGGTACCTGTGACAAACTGGATTGTGCTCTGCAGGAGTACAAGGATAAGTAGGGGGAAAATGGCCCAGTCAGCCATCACACTTCTAAAAACCAAAACACAATACAATCACAAAGGTAAAACAGGTACATTTAGGAGATATTCCTACTTCGCCTTTTTGGTAAAGTGGACTGAGGGAAGGCTATGCTCTTAAGGGGGGTGTGAAGGCAAACCAGTATTGACCCAAACATCACAGTATCTCAGTCCTTAATAAAGGTAATGTCCAATCAAGTTTCTCATATATATATATATATATATATATATATATATATATATATATATATTCAATGAAAAAACTTTGTTAAAAGGGACGTTATGGTTAAGTTGCGCTACTAAAAACCTATCAAATTCAGTAAAAAAACTTTGTTAAAGGGACGTTATGGTTCAAAGTAAAACCGAAAAACACCTGAAATTTGGCAGTTATGGTAAGCTAAGCAACCATAACTCGTGCCACCACGGTGCAGTGCTAAGACTAACATCCACTTTTCTTCTCTTTTACAAAATGTTACAGAGTTTCTGCAAATGAACATACGCATTTCTTAAATTTCATGCAAATACTCCTAAAAACAACAATTTCTAAATCTCCATCAATTGTATTCACTTTTCCCCACCACTCCTCCTTCCATTCTAAATATGAACCTTGCTTCCTAAAAGTACTTCACGGTTACCACATATCCCCACTAACTTTCTTTTACAAGCAGGAGCTCCTGCCAGAACAAGCCACTGAACCGCATACAGATAGGCCAGAGGGCGTCGCCACAATGCAGCCCACCCACATACCCACACATACGCCACATCCATGAATAACACAGTCAAAGTCATGTCATGGAACGTGAGGGGCCTGAACAGCTACATTAAACAGCACAGGGTCCACACCTTCCTTAAACGCCACAAGATAGGAATTGCCCTATAACAGGAGACCCACCTAAATGCACAGAAGCTAGCAGCACTGGCTAAGAGTTGGAGAGGAACCCTGATAGGCACCACGTACTCCAACTATGCACGGGGAGTTCTGATATGGATTGCCCCCTCCATTCCCATCAACCTAACATACACTAATATCGATAACGAAGGGAGGATGGCCTTGCTCAGAGGCACCATTGAAGGCAGAGAATTCTGCCTAGTGAACACTCATGCCCCTAACCACGATGCGACGGTCTTCTTCCGTTCGTTATACACCCGGCTCAGTCCGGACAGAGACGGCACGTTCATATGGGGTGGGGATCACAATTGCACCCTTGATCCACGCATGGACAGATCAGATAGCAAACATACCCGCCCTTCCCCTCCCGCTAAAATATTGAAAGCCCTTTTACATCAATACGCCTTACTAGACCTCTGGAGGACTCGGCACCCGGAAGGCAGAGTCTACTCCTTCTACTCACCTCCACATGCGGTACACACCAGAATTGACAGTTTACTGGTGAGCGAAGAACACTTAGACTCATTTGAAGATACGCAATACCTTGCCAGAGTACTGTCGGATCACTCCCCCATAGTAACCTCTTGGACAATAATGGCACCCCGACCCCCCATACCCACATGGAGACTCAGAGGCGAAGCACTGCTAGATAAGGCATTTCAGGAACAGATCAGACAATGCACGGTAAACTATTGGCAGACGAACATGGACAGCGTCCAGCACGTCCGCACGGCATGGGATGCTTACAAAGTAGTGATCAGAGGGGAGATGATAGCCATCACAGGGGGAGCCCAAAAATCCATCACAGCTAAGTTGGCTAGCGCCGAAGATGAGCTGAAGCACCTAGAATCTATAGCCTCCTCTGACCCTGCCCACGTACACAAAATAATCGAACTAAAGAAGGCCTGCCTACAACACTGGGAGGCCCTCGGGAGACTCAGCTACACCAAGTACATCGAAAGGAACCATGCCCTCGGTGATAAACCGGGCAAAATACTAGCATGGCTTTGCAAGCGGGAAACCCCCAGAATACACATCTGCCGCATACGCGACGATAACGGCATAGACGCGCACACACAAGCCGCCATAAACCATACATTCGCGGGGTTTTACCAGGCCCTCTACACCGACTCCCCACCGCCCACAGACACTGAAATAGAGGATGCACTGGACATCATTAGATTACCACACCTTGAGGAACATGCGGCTGAGTCCCTGGAAGGGCCAGTAACCCCTGAAGACGTTGCAGTGGTCATTAGAACGCTTCCCTCTGGGAAGGCACCGGGCCCGGATGGACTACCAGGCGAGTTCTACAAGGCCTATGAAGACGAACTGGCCCCGCTGCTCTCTCAAGTCTTCAATGAGGCATACGATACAGGTCAACTACCCAGCATCATGAGGGAGGCGACCATTATACCACTCTTAAAACCCGACAAAGACGGCGCAGAGTGCGGCTCATATAGGCCCCTGTCCTTATTAAACACAGATAGTAAGGTTCTCGCGGCAATCCTGGCCATGAGGTTACGTAGAGTCATCCCGACACTGATCCACCAAGACCAGACGGCATATGTGCCCGGCAGAACCATCACAGAAAACCTACGCAGACTGCACCATGTCATCTACAGCACCGAAGGCAGACGGACGCAATGCGCAGTGGTGTCCTTGGACGCCTCCAAAGCGTTCGACTCAGTGCGCTGGAAATGGCTCCTGGCTACCATGTCCAAGCTGGGGTTAGGGCCTAGCTACATTAAGTGGGTCACACTCCTCTACACCAACCCGGAGGCCAGAGTACGCACCAACAACACCTTCTCACACAAATGGGAGCTTTCTCGAGGAACCAGGCAAGGTTGCCCCCTATCACCCATGCTGTATATCATGGCTATAGAGCCAGTGGCAGCATACCTGAGACAAGAATATGGAGATGGGGGCATAATGGTAGACGGGGTGAACCATGTGATTTCTATGTACGCCGACGATATGCTCCTCTACCTAACCAACCCTACACACATGCTGCCCTACATACTAGAAACCTTAGACAGGTTCCACAGATATACGGGCATCCAGATCAATCATAATAAATCCTGCCTATTCCCCCTAGCCGCCTTGAGCGGAGTAGCGACCGATAAGCTTCCCAAACTAGCCCTGAAATGGGAACCCTCCTCCTTTAAGTACCTGGGCATTGAGGTGCATAGAGACCCCAAGACAGAGCACGTGCTGAATACAGTAAGGGCAAAGGAAGGTCTGGCAAGATCAATGGAATTCTGGAGCAAGCTACCACTGTCGGTGGCGGGCAGAGTGGGCCTACTAAAAATGGTAGCGTTGCCCAGACTCCTATACTTCTTCACCAACGTACCATATAACATACCACGACAATTCTTCACTGAACTACATAGGCTGTGCAGGACGTTTTTGTGGCAAGATGGAAGGCGCAGAGTCGCCCTGGAAACGATGCAGAGACCGTATGACAGGGGGGGCCTCAGGGTACCTAACTTCGAACTGTATTACCTTGCTGGACAATTGAAGCATGTGATACAATGGATGGCCGACGAGGCCACTACAGACACTCGCCTGCTGCAACCAGGAGTCACGCAACTGCTCCTCAGGGATCTGCTATGGTCTGAACCCAGAACCAAACAACCTCACTCGTACCTGATCCTCCTGGGTATCCAGATATGGAGGAGGGCCTGCATGGCCGCATTGCTCCCAGACCCCTACTCTCCACAGATCCCAATAACTGCCATCATGACTAACAGACCGGGAAGCCAAAGGATAATAAGAGACACTTGGGAATCTTGCGGCATTGCCACCCTGGGCGAACTGGTGGACGACCAAGGAATCTAGCTACACGAAGTCTCTGGAATCCACACCGGACAGTTCTTACTACACAATGCAGTGGTCAAGAGACTAGCAGCTCGCTGGCCCACGATAGAGAACTTGAACACCGGACACGAAAACATAGAGAGCCTGCTCGGGGCGGCGGAGGGAGGCCACGAGACCTCAAGAATATATGACACATTGCTAGACAGCGTCACCCAGCAAAGCCTTAAGTGCAAGGAAATGTGGGAACAGGAACTTGGATCGCAGTTTGAAGACAAAGAGTGGGAGGCCATAATGGTATACCACAAGAAGGTATCCAGGAACGCCAGGTTCCAACTCATCCAATTTTACATTACGAACAGAGCGTATCTCACGCCAGACATCATCTCCAGATTTAGTGGAGCCGTGAGTACGGGATGCCCTAAATGCAACGAATCCCACGCAGTGATGACACACATGTTCTGGGGATGCCCCGCCATACAGTCCTTCTGGGCCCAGGTCAAAACTAAGGTGGCCGAGGCGAACATCACCCTGGCGGTCCACACGCCACAAGCATGTATCCTTGGTAGATACCCCAGAAGTAAGAAGAACAGACCACTCAATAAACTAAAAGACCTAATGTATATGCTGGCAAAGAGACGCATTGCCATGAACTGGAAGCGCCCGCAGGCCCCCTGCCTGCTAACATGGTGGGAAGACCTTCGCAAATGGACGAATGCCGAAACTGCGGCTTGGGAGATGGCCCAGCGCCAACAAAGACAGGACACCTCAGACAACCTTCTACAATGGGTGGAGCTAACTGTTACATTGTTCAACCCCAATGCAGAAAGCTCCTCTGGCAACGACACAATTGACTCACAACAATCACAAAGCTGAACTTGTGGTGCATCGCGTTTGGGTCCGGACAGTTGGGATTGGGGGGAGGGAGGGTGGGGCGGTTGTAACTGCACTTTGTTTTGGTGTGTAACCATGTTATTGGCACAATGTAAATAATAAAAACAGATTTTAAAAAAAAAACTCTCTTTTACAATTACAGGAAAGAAGCACATCACTGAAATCAACGACCAAAAACTAATACCCTTTGCATCCGACAAAGTAAGTACATTAATGTACCAGGTATGTCTATGTAATTATAACAGTACAGTTCCACTATATATTATCCCACACTATCCTTTTCAAAACAACATTTCTTCATCACTGCCTTAATAACTAACCCAATACCAACACACCTCTGCATACTCAAATTCTCACAACCTTCCCAACCACCCCTAATATACCACTTCACAATCATACGGCACTCTATTTATCTCTAATCACACTCACACACCCATGCACTATACATGCATATACATTGCACAAATTTCCAACATAACCTTTCACTTTTCCAAATAGACACAACACAGTGCATACTAAAAAGCAACTCTGAAGAAAAGAAAGAAAAAGTAGAGCAAATAAGTCTAAAACTACACCACATAGTTACCCACCTCTAAAACAATATATAGAAAACATTAAAACAAAAGAGCTATTAAGCTCTCTAAACTAAGCTAAACTAGCCACATGTAAAGAAAGGGATGCCCCTCTTGCAAAAACAAAAAGTAAAAAAAGATGTACAAAGAAAATCAGACCTACTAACAAACCCAATCCTCTATCTACCAGTGTACTTGACAAGCTGATAAAAACATCTGAAAATTCACGATATTCCCTTATAAACTACTGTAGGAGAATAATCATGCAAGCTCTAATTGACAGCGCTTTTCTACTGAAGAGAAAATTGATTATATTGATTTTAAACCGAATGAGACAGCTAATTAAATTAATCAATACATTACACATACTTCTAAACATGCACAGTGTCAACATAGGGACCTTTTCATACTTCTGTGACAGTGAATGGATTCACACAGCTAGCACAGAAGCATACTTCAAGGAAGAAGCTTATAAAAAAGAACAACAAAATCAATTGCCATAGACAATAATGGTCGAGTGTATGAAATGGTGGAACAAACCATTATGGCAAAAGAAACCCTTATAGAAAAAAAGTCCTCAGCAAACTTTTAACTAAATACTCTTTTCACCCAAGCAAACTGTTCAGTGTACAAATGGACATGCAGATCAATGTGTAATGTAAGCCAACAATACTTTTAATCTTTATGACAATTCCTCAATCACTATGTGAAACTAAAAGACAAAAGTAAAATGAAAACTTTACAAATCATAGACTCCTGTCCAGTGCGCAGCCACACAGGTCTGCAAGGACATTCATTAGCCTGCAATTTAGGAACTGCTTGCAAAAGCACTTTCCACTACATCAAAATGTTAGCGACACAACATTCTACTATAGACAATCTTGTGCATTGACTACACTATGCAAAAAGTCCTGATCTAGAACTGCAAAATTTAAATAACATTCTCCTAAATGGAACAACCAAAGAACTCCTTCAAGAAATAGAGAGCATGCAACTTTAATACTTTAGAACTGAAGGTTACTTAGAAAAATTGTGTACCTTTGTAAAACATTCCCGAAAACCTCACCAATGTCCTAATAAAGACATACCAAAAAGAAATAGCTAAGAAAACACACCTGCTTAAATAGCAGACCAAATTTGTGTCTGTTGCCACAGAACGTTTTATAAAAAAAGCACAAAAGTAGAGGACAATGAAGAATCCTAATGGTTCCAATTAGATTCATATCTGACAGCAGAAACGAAGTACAAAATGACTAACCCCTCAAGAGTGTGCACGTACTGCAACACAAAGCTTGACAATGACCAAATGCCATCATGTGCTATCACTAATAACGTAGAGACATATTGCCACTTCCAAAAGCTCTCCAACAGCTTAACTTGTATGAGGAAGGAGGAAGTTATGATGAAAGGTCCACATAAATGAGTGCATCATACTATTGCTCTTTACGAATGTATTCTGAAGACCCCAGATTCAGACAAAATGCTGAATGCATGTTGCACCTCCTCTTCGAAAGTGAACTAGCTAACTCTATGTTATGGAGTTACACATACATTATAAAAAAGGCTACAACTTTTTATATATATCCGCTACTCAACTGCTTCAAAAAATAAAAGACAAAGATTAAGTTTTGCACTCAGGTATCTCAAATCTCTTAGCAAATATCTTGGCAAACATGCATGGTATGAATGAATACTAGTTCTGATGTCACACTGATGTACGTTGTATGGTAAGGAACCTGGGCCCATCCACATGGTGTGTTACTTTAAGTTGTTCAGAGTAAGCATGGGATGACTTGCATGACTTTTTACACAATTCAAACCAAAATAAAGACCGAATAGACATAAATATACCAGGATAAATCTGTTCTCTTGACACTGTAAATGCATCAAGGTACTTTCACTCTCGCTTCATTGCTATGCTGCATCTTGTCTGCAATAAAACTACCCCTCCACTCGGAGAAGTTCAACACTTCGTTTTGGAGAAAAGAATCGCAATCCAGAGGAACAACACACTTACACCTGCTTTTGTAGATAAAAGATGCTCCAAAATGTGGCCATGATGGTGACACCACTGTTTTTATAGTTTATTGAAAAATACATTACCTGCCATATCCTTTCAGAAAGAGAACTACATACACAAGTGCTATGCTTCCAAAAACATAAATGTGACAAATACTTCCGACATATATATAAAAACAAAGGGAAATAGTGTACCAAATGTTGCTTTGCTTCCCGGGACCAATGTGAAAAAAGGACACGTAAATAGCTTGATGTCTTCTGTTATACACAGTGTAAAAAGCAAATCCCCTAAAAAATGCATACAACATTAAAAGGGACACATCGTCCAAGTACATTAATGATTATAATCCAATTATTGCCCTCTGGTGAAATGCAAACATAGACATACAATAAATTGCAGACAATTCCACTGCAGTTTCAAGATTGGCACAGCCTATCTCACCAAAGCTGAGAAAACAAAGCTAAAGGACCTCTTGAATGACATATCATCTGTCAAAACACTATCACAGAAATTGTACAGCTTTGGTATAAAAATGCTCTCCCATAGAAAATGCAGTACAGCCTTATATGGCAATCTGACCACATTGTATGGCTGAACTCTAGACCAGCTACATCCAAAAAGCCAGGACATTTTAAAAAACAATTAATTGACAAATACTACCCAAACAGAAGTACTGCTTTGGAAAACGCGTGTCTGTACGACATTTCCCAAAACTACAAAAACAATGTCACACCACATGAGACAACTGGCAAATATTCAGTCTAAACTTGCAAAGAAAGCTTAGTGAAACTCACCAAGCACAGTCTAATTAATCATATAAAGTTATCATTTAAATCTCCACAACATAGAGAACTGTATTACATGGCCCTTCTCCAATTTTTTAAACCTTGGAGAAAAGAAAAACTATTATTAGGTAACTCTGACTCATTTGAAGATGCATTCAAAGCAGAAGCAGTACAACAAATGACAATCAAACAATACAAACAAATGTTGGACAATGAACGCCAAGAAGAAGAAGAAATTGAAGCCCGAATAGGTAAAGGCAATCCTGAAGGCAGTCAGCCTTCCCTTAAAAGAAGCCAATGCCTACTTGTAGAACCATGCATTTTAAATGAAGCAGGAATAGCCATGAATGAGGTAGAAAAACATGCAGCAATATAAACAATCTGGGGAAAACTTGCCAGGTCTAGAATCACAGGTAAATGATGAAAAACTCACCATTTATCTAGAAGTCAGTCAAGAAATTGAACATGGTTTTAAACATGAAACTACAACATGTATCTGCAGAAATGATAAACCTTTGCTCCTGTATGTAAGTGGTAAAGCTGTTTTTGGCAAAACTTTCTTAATTAAAATAAACAGAACATTTCTACAAAACTTAACAAACAACAACCTTTCATCTGTACTAACAGCCCGCACAGATGTAACTGCCTACAACATCAACTACTACTCCTCCCAGTAGAAGACCAAAGCAATTTAGAATACTACAAATTGTCAGCAGAAGCTGCTACTGAAGTAAGCAGAATTCTGAAGCAAATGAAACTGCTCCGGATAGATGAAATAAGCATGGTTTCCAACCTCATGTTGGCTTTAATTCATATCAGAATGCAACACCTCCTAAACACCAACTACAAAGAACTGTTTGGAGGAAAACAAGTTATTGTTTTTTGAGACCTTCTACAGTTAACACTAGTGAAAGGGCAACCTATTTTCGAAACAGTAAGCACAAATAATGCTGCAATACCCTCAGCAGCATTGGAAATGTAAAGCTCTATCAATATTTTCACTGCAGAGAACCAACTCTAAACATGTGCCAGTCTGCAGACCTCACATATGCTAACATTTAAAAAGCATTATAACTGGGCTGCTTACTAAAGATGCAAAATCCATCTTAAATAGTAGACTAATCCATGAACTATATGGATGAAACACATCTGCTCCTGATGTCATGGAACAATTGACTCGACACAATATAAATTGTATGTCCTTAATGCCAGCCCTTGCAAGCTGTAATCAATTCAAAAAGACAATGATGAAAAAAGAAATGCAACCCGTACTCATATCAGCTCCACAGACAAACTATTAGTGCAGCAACACTACTAAAAAGCTTAGAAAAAGGTATCTTCAACACAACAGGATTGCAGAAAATATTGAATGTGTGTCTACATTTCTGAGTCATTTTAAAACATAACGTGACATAGAACAAGGTTTAGTCAATGGAGCAATTGGTACAGTTGTTGGCTTCCAAACATATCCACATGACAACAGCATTCAGTTTGTGAACATCAACTTTGACAAACGTCTATTTATTTTTAAATGTTTTTATTGGCATTTATATTGACAAAGAGCAGTTAAACATGGATGCACAACAACATCCGGCTTGTCGCGAGTTCGCCCGATAAACATTACATAACAGCAACAAAAGAAAGGAAGAAAGAAAAAAAAGAGAAAAGGGAAAAAAGGGAGGAAAGAAAGAGAAGAAACCAGAAAGAAACAATGAACCATAACTTTGACCGTCCCGCCTCCCTCCACTGCGTGGGTACCTGCCAGCCCCGCTTCGGGCCTCGCTCCAGGCGCCATCCGGTTGTCTCCTAAAGTCCCAGGGTTAGGGTTGTTGTGGATGTGACTATTAAGTTTGCATCAGGGCGACAGTTCGTGGCTGAGGATGCACTCAAGGGGGCTTAAAATCCGTCAGGTAGATCATGTCCTTCAGGAGGGTCTTCCAGGACTCCAGTGTTGCGCTCACGTCTTCGCCTCCCCGGTTGTTCCCCTCCTCCCAGGCTTTGGTCTCAGCGCTGGTCCATCTCTCCATTTCCCTGCACCATGGTTCGTATCTGGGGCCTCCTGGGGATTTCCAGGCCATTGCTATCGTTCTTTTTGTTAGAATGCACGCCATGTCCATTAGTTTCACCGTGTGCTTGATTTTGCTCAGTCTGGGATATGTGCCTAGGAGGCACTCCTTGGGCGTCCACTCGTACCCTTCCAATCCGGCTCCCCTGCAGGTCCTCTCGACAGCGGACCAGAGTTTCTTGGTTTTAGGACAGGTCCAGAACATGTGGATTAGGTCTGCATACTCGCTGGTGCACCATGGGCACACTGGTGGGGTTTTCCTACTGAATGTGGATACCCTCTGTGGGGTCATGTAGGTCCTATATAGGACGTTCAGCTGGATGAGCCTGAACCTGGCGTTGCGGGACACTTCCTTCGGGTGTATCAGGGCCCTGTCCCACTCGCTCTCCGTGATGTCTGTCCCCAGGTCCGCCTCCCACCTTTCCTTCAGGATTGCGCTCCTCGGGTTGCGCCTGTCATTCAGTTGGGCATACAGCCTCGCCGTGGGTTTCCAGCCGTCGCTTAAGTTGTGCATCTCTTGCACTAGGGGGTGGGTTTCCGGTTCCTCTGGCCATGTACTCCATGTCTCCCTAGCGACCTTTTTCACCCTTTGGTACCATAGAAATTGTCCAGCAGCAAGCCCTTCTTTCGTCTGTAGTGAGTCAAATTCTCTGAAGCTTCCATCCTCATACATGTCCCCCCATGTGTATAAGCCAGAGTTCTCCCATTTCCGCATTGCTGGTAAATCGGTGGGTGTCTTACAGACGTTAGCGAGCATGGGGATTTCAGGCATGTATGGTTGGCCCAGGTCGAGCGACGTGCGTGCCGTGTTCCAGACTTGTCTCCCCAGCCTCACCAGCATGGGTGGGTCGGGAGGCCCAACCTTTGAGTTCCATACTACTTCTTGACAAACGTCTAACCCTAGATCAAGCATTGATTTACATTGGCAGCACAGTCTTTAAAGAAGGTATGAGTTAGGTATCACTTTCACATCTGTGTACACTCAATGGTCTATTCCTAGTTAACTTTGATGCAAATAAAGACAATGCTGAAATTCCATACATCCTGGGAAACACCAGCCTATGGGCACTATACACCACCCATCTAGGTATGTACCCTGTACCTATATAAAATACACCATTTAAAAGACAAATAATAGAAACCAAAGCTATAGTAGATTTCCAAACAATACCACTAAAATACAACTCCTTCTGCATCAAACAATATTGGTACAGAATCAACTGCACATCCATCACAAAAGAAAAACACACATCTCTCTTCTGCAGAAACATCTGCAGGCCCATCAAACGATCCACAAACAGAACTCTTTGTTCCATTGAAATTCAGAAACACAACTTGAGTAAATTGTCATGCTAATGTGACAATGAATCTTCTCTTTCAATTGCCACCAATTGCTCACAACATTTACTTAAACTGCTCAGACCAGTTGTGTTTGCAAATGCTCATGCTTCACAGAAATACCACAAATAATTTTGACAACACTTACAGTGTCTCGGTTATAAGGCAAGAATTGGAATACTGTGCATGAATGGTAAAATATACCATAAATACACAGGAAGATCCACAAGAATTCCTAATATACTTACTGCAATTACTAGAAACCAAAAACATCAATTTAAATGAAATCTGAAAGATTTCATACACGTGGAAACATACATGCATTCTCTGTAACCATGTTTTACAAGACCACATCCCTAATGAACGATTTGTGTATGTATCCATACCAAATTCTGAATCATTCCATTTCACCGGCTTCTGCAGAATGCAAATAATGGCATATAATGCCATTTTTGCAATTCAGACAATAGTTCCACCATACAAATGAACTCAAGTAGCCAATATGTCATACTAATGCTTCTAAGGTACAATGCAGATGTTAACACAAATAACTGTAAGCTTAGAGGCATCTCACACAGCCAAGTACCTCTTGGAAAGAAAACTTTCACAACAGTAGACCACACTGGTGGCACACCCACTTCAGGGCAATACACTGCATATGTAAAAAAAAAAGTGGTTGCTTTGAATGTACAGATACCTCTGTTACTCCAAAACATAGGTAACCAGCAAATTTAACAAATGCCTACTTAATATTCCTACAACCCAAATTTAGTCACTAGCCTATAGCACAATTAACAGTTATAATATGCACCAGGTATCTAACAACATCCATAATACTACAATGGCACTTTTGAAAGCCAATCTAGTTAGAATACACCAATAGGTATCTAACTACTTGAAAAATAAACTTCATTCCAAAGCACTTTAAATACGCCACCGCAATTCGTATATAACAAAACATCTTCCAACCTCTAATGTAGTTAGAATACGCCACCAACAGGTATCTAACTACTTCAAGCATTCCATTAACCACAGCATACTTCAATCAACCATACTAACACCCTTGCACTCACATAACTGTAATTGTTTGTTTTAATACAGTACAGATCATTTTTCCCAATGACCCAATGATCATTTAATGTCAATGGACCAGCAGTGTGTCATACACTAATGTTGTACCAAACATAATACTTTGAATCTACTGCTTATGAGGGACTAAAAAAGAAAATGTATATTTAAATCTGTATACAGCTACAGCTTTTGAACTATCCTGCTTAACCAATTGTACTGTTTTCCCCCACAGAGAATAAACAAGATATTGCAGCTACATAACACTACAACACTAAGTAACCACAGTAATTATCCTCAATTGTACTGCAATCATAAGTACCATATACAGTTCAATTACATCATTCCTCCAAACACTTTGAACTCCCACTACATTACCTACAATTACTGTACACATATTGCTACTAATGTAATTCTGGCCATATCCCTACTACATTACCTATAATTACTGTACACATGTTAAAGCTGCAGTGGTTGTACCCAGTGCACATATTCTTGGGGCCACAAACTCCGACCATGCCCCCCAGAATCTGTCCACTGGCCTCAACCACTAAAATACAATGAACTATGTAAGAAGTACGTGCAATACACTGTCAACTAATAAAAGTCACCCTGAACCTCCTGCAATTGAAATGATGTCCGCAGACATTGAAATTGACACAGACTCTGTGACATTTCCAAACCTTTTTTCACCTATATAATCTGCTCCACATTACCTTCATTCAACTTCCCTGCCATTTCTATGCTCTATTCAAGCCATCAAATAACCCCAAATGTATTTTCCAAGGCGACTGTTCATGGTGCTGTCTAAAAACTACAGCACTGTCCGCAGACAGCGACTGTCGAGCGGGAAATCATATCATGCCTTCTTTATTGTATATATTGGCCTAAGCCCAGTCGCTCTGCGATGAAATCCGCAATTCATGGTTCTGACCTTTGATCGATTAAGCTGCCATTTTAGGTTCATCCGCCATTTTGATTTTCGCTCCAAAGTCACCCTGTGTTCGCGTGATGTCGGTGTTTTGCAAATTGAGCATGTTAAAATTTTCTTGAAACATGGAGTAAGGCTGCCACGTATTCCACAGTATAAGATCTCGGTTGATGGTGAGCAAGCTTTGAAATGCATTGTCTCCGATTTTGTGCATCGAGGGGTGATTGAGGAAATTGCAGGTACAAAAAAGGCAATAATGCAATTCCTTTTCGTTTTATAATTGACCTGCGTGCCATCAATGAGATCGTCGCCCCACAATTTCCAATTGTGCCTGATGTGATGACGATATTAACTATGATCCCGGCTTCAGCTACTCACTTTAGTGTTGTGGATCTAAAGAACGCTTTCTTTAGTATTCCTATACATAAGGACTGTAGATACTTGTTCACGTTCACCTTAGGGGGACGCTCGTTTACCTTCACCCTTGCGCCGCAAGGTTACATGAAAAGTCCTAGTATTTATAGTAGGGCTTTAAAGAGCAGCTCGATACCCTTGAGTTGCCCTCTACTTGTACACTATTTCAATAAGTTCATGACTTGCTTTTAGCTGCTGACTCAGAGAGCGCTTGTAAAGAGGGCACTGTGTTGTTACTTATTCACCTGGCTAAAAATGGACACACAGCTTGGCTTAAAAAATTTCAATATTGTTATCAGGAGGTCGCCTATTTAGGCTATCTCCTGTCAAAGGAGGGAAGAAGGTTGATGCCTGAATGGATAAAACTCATTTCTAGTGTCCAAATACACAGAAGGAAGTTAGAGCCTTGATAGGAATGGATTCTTACTGTAGGCAGTGGACCCCCAACTTTTCACTAGTGATTAAGGCGATGTTAGCTCTGACGAAGAAGGGCATTTCTCCGCCATTGCTGTGGAACATGGAGCACCAGCGTGCATTTGATTTGCTCAGGACTGCATTGTGCTCGGCACCGGTTTTGGGCACACCAAATTATGAAAAGGCCTTTGTGTTGTGTGTGCATAAATGTGATGGATGTGCTAAGGCTGAATTAACGCAGGAACATGGAGGGAAGAATAGGCCGTGAGGCTACTTTTCTTCCGCCCTTGATCCTGTAGCATGCGCTTTGCCAAGATGTTTATGAGCTGTCGCTGCTGCTGCTGCATCTGTAAAACAGAGCGAGGGAATGGTCCTAGGCCATCCATTAACCCTAATGGTACCCCACTCTCTGGATGTTCTATTGAACATCCAGAGTTCTATTGAACAGAACTCAAACGCAACACCTCACTTCCGCAAGGTTGACAAGATATGAATTGATATTGTTTGCACCACACATACAAATTAAGAAGTGTTGTGTTCTAAATCCGGCTGAACTCTTACCTTTCCCGCAAGGTACTGCTTGCAGTGACAAAGGGTCACATGATTGCCTTTACACTACCGAACAAGAGACAAAGGGTAGAATTGATCTGAAAGATACTCCTTTGAACAATCCACAAGGAGAGCTGTTTTGCGATGGCTCCTGCTTCAAACTTCCGGATGGTACATCGACAGCTGCTTATGCAATCACTACATTGAGCACGGTCGTGGAAACCAAGAGAATCATGCATAACTATAATTATAGCATTGACCCGAGCCTGTGAACTTTCCGAAGGGCTTACCGTGAATATATACACTGACAGTATGTATGCCTTTGGTCAGAAAGAGGGTTCTTAACTTCACATGGTACAAATATCCAGTATGGTTCCTTGATAGTACGGCTACTCTCAGCACTTGCACTCTCTACTCAGCTAGCTATCATAAAATGCGCAGCGCATCAGAAGATTGTAGATGATGTAGGAAAAGGTAACGCTTTTGCTGATCAGATAGCTAAACAGACTGGCACTGATCTCTCTTCAGACATGTATACTTCAAGGGAAGCCACAAATGCCTGTACTATGGGTGAGGGTATTGATTCCGGAAGGGATATCCAAGCTGACGCCCCGTTAGAGGAGTCTAAGAAATGGGCTGAGGGCTTGGGGAAACTTGATGATGATGGGTGTTGGGTGGACAGAGTTGAAGGGAAGTGGCTACTTTCCGGCCGTAACATTATGATGATGGTTGTTATGGCTCATGGTCCCACACACATATGTGCTCGTAAAATCACTAAAATGTTGGAAAAAGTATGGGTAAATGAAAAAATCTATAAAGTAGCTGAACGCTTTGTTCAGGAATGTATGATTTGTTTGCAGCACAATGTGGGAAAGGGCACATCAACTCCTAGGGGTAGTTTTGCCCCACCTTCTTTTCCCTTTGAGGTCATCCATTTTGATTTTATTGAGATGGAACGTTGCAATAATCTAAAGTATGTGTTAGTCGTCATCAGTGCTTTTAACAAATGGGTTGAGGCTTTTCCTCTTTAAGACGCTACAGCAATGACTACCGCAAAGACTATGTTAAAAGAGTACTTCCCGATATTCGGGCGACCAAGAGTCATCTGGCCGGACAATGGTCCACATTTTATCACTGCTGTAATTCTGCAGATATGTGCGGGATTACAGATCGATAAACGGTTCCATTCGGCCAGACACGCTGAGTGTCCTGGACTATTGGAAAAACACAACGGCATCAAAAACAAGCTCGCTAAGACGTGTGCCAGCTCCAAACTAAAATGGCTGGATTCCTTAACGATTGTGTCGTTATCAATGCGAACAACCCCTCAAACTAATCCTGGGCTCTCTTCCTTTGAGGTGGTTATGGGGAGGCCTGCTAATATTTGGAACGTTCCAAAATGTCGTTCTTTGCGAGATGTTGAAAATGTACTTCTTTCAGATTACTGTAGGTAGTTGACTAAAAACTTGTATTTGATTTATCACCAGGTGCGAGAGCCTTTACCTGTACGATACGAGGGTCGCGGTCACACCTGGGGAGTGGATCCTCGTAAAGTCCTTTGAGCGATCTTCTTGCCTCGCACCTTGTTGGTGGGGCCCCTTCCAAGTCCTGCTGGTCACACAGACTGCGGTGCAGGTGGCAGGCCGGAGGAATTGGATCCATGTGTCACACACCAAGAAGATTCCACACCCAGTGCCACACAATACAGAAGAAGCAGAACCCCTTACCAGTACTGCAACCAACGATCCCAAAGCAGTAAATAGCATCGAAAGTGTGTCGGGGATTCTCGCTGATCATGTGAGGTCTGGGGAAACAGCCATTTCATCCCCACACTCTGCAACCATTTTGTTTCCAGAGGCAATCTCCAATTGCGCCTCTGACCTTGCTTCCGCTCATTCACCGCTTCCAGTGGGAAGTGATGACACGTTGTTCACGGATCAATCAGTACCAGGGATCACAAGGTACGATTTGCGTCCAAGGAACTAGACTTACGGTACGATTCGGCTGTACGCTCAGAGAAGAAAAAAGTCACTAAGGGCTTGCCTTTTTGGCCCAATCAATTGATCGTAAGGCCTGGGCCTAGGCCTGGAGGTCACCAGCAAACTAACATTGGTGCTTTCGTTTGAAGATTACAATGCCTGCAACCGCCACCCGCTCGTACAGGGCTGATAAAAGAGCGTGTGACCAGCTGTGAAAATGGACAATCTGTTACGTGGGCCCTGAAAACATACTGCTGTCTTGTGATAATGTTAATTGGTTTTATAATAGTCATTGTTTTAGGTTTATGGTATCTAGAAGAAGTACATCCGCTTGAGAATTTGATGCCTACTGAAAATGTACCTACTGTTTCCACTCCTATCGTGCATCTGCACACTCTATCTCCTAGAGACTCTCAGCACAGACAGAGATATCATAATAATACACTATGGGCCTCATTACGACCCAGGCGGTAAGTTACCGCCTGGGCCGTGACTTTACCAACATGGCGTAAACTACGTTTACGCCATGGTGGTTGGCGGACTTACCGCCCCATTCCGACCTTGGCGGGGCGGTAAGTCCCCAATCCCCATTTACCCTTCCCCATTCCCATTTTTGCCCCATAGGGCATAATGGGAGTGGGGAAGGCGTTAATTACGCCACCGTAAATTACTGTGGCGTAATTAACTCCATGGTCCCTTAGCGCCATGGACTTTAACACCCGCTGAAAGCGGGTGTTAAGACCTCCATGGCGCTAAGGGACCTCGTAATTGGCGGTAAGGGGTCGGCGCAGCTAACGATGGCGTAAACCCCTTACCGCCAGGGTCGTAATGAGGCCCTATTACTCATTATGAATGCTACATATGCCATCTTTAACAAATCTAATTGTTGGGTCTGTTCACATTTACTGCAACACGGGGATAAGGTGCTAGGTTGGTATATTCATCCTCTACCTTTGACAACTGCATGCTATGCTTCTCTTAGAGCACTATTCTTTGGTCGCTGGAATGATAACATCTCAGGGAAATTCGATGGGACTAATTTGAATCAGTTTGAAAAAACGTGTTTTGACTCCTTTGGGATGTTCGCTCTTTGCAAATAGGAGTAAGCTCAATGTTGCTTCTATTAGGACTTCCGATAGACTGTCCCGTCCTTTTCAATCCTTGATCTCTTTCAAGATGGCTCCTATAGGCAATAAGGATGCCATGCCTCCTTCTTATACTGTTAACCATAGCCCCGATTCAGTTTCTTTCTGCATACAGAGGAATGGTACTCAGTCAATGGGTGATTTTAAAGGTCGCGCCAATGTTGCAAATTTGACTGGTGAGGACAGACCTTTGTATGTAGGCGAACCTGTCTACTTTGTTTGCGGTAATGTAGCATTTCCATGGTTACCCAGGGATTGGCAATGAACTTGTTACTTAGGAATCCTGTTACCCGGGGTATTCAGAGCCAGTACTGTAGAGATTTCAAAGGCTCGTCCACGGCGGGACGAGAATGGTGACACTTCAGCACAAGTTCTAGGCGATGTAGATAAATCCTTTGTGCCATTTGGGGGCAAATAATGAATTCTGAAGATATCAGGAGACTAGCGAGAGTACTGGAGAGGACCATCAACTGTACCATTGACATACTCTATAATATGACTCTAGAACAGAAAGCAATAAGGTTAGTAGCACTTCAGAACTGGATGGCATTAGAAGTCATCCTGGCTGAACGTGGAGGGGTATGTAAATTAGTGGGGTCTGCTTGCTGTGTTTTCATGCCAGATTCCTCCCCAACTATCTTCAAGGCAATACAGAATCTGCATGTCCTAAGTTCAGAAGTGCATGTTCCCGAGGAAAACTGGGATCTTAGCGCTTGGTTCTGGGACTTCTTGCGATCTTGGGGTTGGAAGCTACTTTCGGTCGTGCTGATCATTTTAGGAGTTGTGTTGTTTCTTTGTTGTTGTATACAATGTCTTCCTGGTATGTGTTCAATGCTAGGGGGATATTGCGCAGAGGAGTTGGGTGCATTAGGACACAAGGTGTACGCCCCAGAGACGAACTCCATTGAATACGTGCCAAAAGAAATCTTATTAACCGATCTTATGTCAATTGACATCTCCCATATGATTCAGGATGTATGGACATTGAGATGTGGAGTTACTCGTAAAGTGACTGGAAATAGTATAGCACTTGGCTTAGGCCAAAAGGAGGGTTTGTCGAATGGGAAATCATATCATACCTTCTTTATTGTATATATTGTCCTAAGCCCAGTCGCTCTGTGAAGAAATTGCGCTTCAAGGTTCTGACCTTAGATCAATTAAGCCGCCATTTTAGGTTCATCCGCCATTTTGATTCTCGCTCCAAAGTCACCCTGTGTTCTAAAATGGTGGACAGTGTTCTTCTGTCCACGTTTGGTGTATTTCCTTTTGAGGGTACTCAGCCTCGATGTTCTCTTTTTGCTTTCACACTATGACACCTGCCTGGCTTTTTTCAACCTACAAAAACATCCCCATATCTTCTTTTTTCTACTCCCACGCACTTTCCAGCCTGTCATTCCACCACCAAATGACCCAAAATGTGTTTTCCAGACTGTTTTCCCACTGCGCTCAGCTGGGGCCTCCCGCAGATCCAACATGGCATGTGTTTCCAAAAATATGATGCACCTTAGGCTCTTCACCATCCAATCTGTGTCCAATGTCTGATGTCTGCGGATCACGTTGCAGGCTGGGCCAATCGGAGGCACGTCTGCAGACTGAACAGAGAAGTGGGAGCACAGACCAAACCCAGATATCACTATTTTCGTTTGACCTACTTTTTGGTCAAATTAAAAATGACTACTGGACAGACTTACACCAAATATACAAAAGCACATGTTTGAGACCAAGTCGCCACTCCTGCCGCAAATTTGGAGTAAATCTGTCCAGCGGTCTGGGCTGTAGGCGTGAGCAATTTTTTTTCCCATTACTTCTGTGGGAAAAACCACAAATGTTGGGACCCCCCAACAACTTAGCCTCCCCCCTTCATGAAACCTCACAAAACTTGACAGAAACATTTGGATGGGGCCATGACTTTTTGCACTAATAAAAACCTATGAAATTCAATGAAACAACGTTGTTAAAGGGACATTATGGTTACAAGTAAAACCTGAAAACCACAGAAATTTGCCAGTTATGGTAAGCTAAGCAATCATAACTCACACCACCTCTGTGCACCGCTACAACTAACTCCCATGATATCAAAGTTGACATCACAAATACCATTGATCACATCACATCATATCATTGATCACGCGCACGAGACATGTTCATGAACGATCAAGGGTGTGCTTCGCAGACAGTTCGAAATTGCACTATGTACTGATCTAGCAACTTTCAAGCTCAAAATTTACCCTTCCACAGCTCCTACATCTATTCTTACTCATTATCCACTAACAATCTAGCACAGAGCACCCGCTTGGAAGAACATTAGCAAAATTGCTATTTATCTTAAAAATGGCATCATCTACTGCCACCCCTCCTCCCCAAGACCCAGCATCCCCACTAGCAACTGCAGGAAGAACACAACAAAAAATAGCACAGCACTTCCAAAGATAATGAAGAGGACCAAGGAAAGGAGGTACAGAAAGTGCCTACATCTTGCACCAAGAGAGAATCATGGGTGTGCCAGTTCTTTACCACTTTTGGGGATGTACCAAAGGCTAAAGCGGTCTACCTGGACACTACTCCTACGGGACCATATTCATGCACCGCCACACCCAATCTAACCGCTGCAATGCACTCAGAAAGGTTGTTCCTCTCTTGGCAAATACTAGGCTATCTTCCTCCACCTCATATTGCACAACCAATACCAAAACCACACAGCCTCCTTTTGTAGGGGCACAAAATCCCACCACCAACCTTGCAAGCAATAAAATAAGCTGTTGATCCATATATTTAGAAAAAACAACAGTCTTCTATATATATTGCAACACACCACTCTGCAGGGGGGGAGCCATTTCTAAGTGCTTTTGAAGCTGAAATCAAAGAGCATGAATAACACTGCCCCCTATCTTAGATGTAGCACATGTGCAACATCCTCCCCTGTCCACGTGCCCCTCCATATAACTGCTTGGTGCCTATTCCCTCACTTCCTGCCCTACCTTACACTGTGACTTTTCCTGCACCCAAAAAAAGGTTCCCTTAGGAACCACCTCTTACAGTTAAAAATAGAACTAAAAAGGTAATCTTCTAGAATCCATCTACTTACATGTTCAATAAAGTAGATAAACTCAATAAGGATCTATTGTCCGAACTTCAAAAGGCCGCACAGCACTGAATACTTTCACCCGCCCCTAACACTAACATCACCATATGCTCTATCAACTCCACCTATTTCAATGATGTTAGTGGTCAGCGTAGCCAAATCTACACGGTTGTCACCAACGTCATAAAGTTATGTGACGCATAACAAGGAACTTAAACACAAACATCCACAACAAACGAAAAACTTTAGTCTTTTTTTACAGAAATGATAGAAACATTTTATTTTGAAGAAATCAGCAATAGTGGGGACTGTAATCAATACTTTTCATTTTGTCACAATTATGAACATTTGCTTAAGTCCACGTAACCTTTGTGAACTTTTTCAGACACAGTTCATAACTACTGAACGTTGCACCATTCACATTTTCATTGAAACAGTTTTTCCTGTCAACTGTAATCTTCTACTGCCAAATCCAATCATCAAGTCTTTGCATTCTGCACCAAAAATTATTTAACATAAGCGACAAATAATCTGTGCACATGGTGCTCCATTACTCATGGAAAAATTACTGCTTTAAAATTGAAATAAATGCAACACTTTCACATCCGCACTTTTCTAGAGCCTGTATGCGACCATGTTGCATTTTAGTTACTACAACCCCAAAAGGACAAATTGTCGTCTGGCGATCATCCCACATAATTGTTATAAAATATCTGTTGTTGATAATTATTGTACAAACACTGTTGAAGAAGCCATCGGCTAGTAGACTGAACCCATGACAGAGCAGGAATCTATAACTATGTCAAATGGATAACAGAAAAACATATGGCAGTAAGCACTTTACAATTAAATATCCAAATACATTCTTATTTTGGCTATAAATTAAAGTTTCACGTAAAATGTACGAAGTCTACTCTCTGCGGCAAATTGAACATTCATCCGTTACATCGTTTATCATATGGCAGGCAGTACACTTTCCACACTTCAATACCTTTCACTTAAAAGGTTGCTTACATTGTTTCACAGCACAGTTTTCTGAAATAGAAACTTTACTTTCTGATGTCTGCTCTTAATACTGTGAATCTAATCATTTCTTTGCGGATTGTCAAGACATTTACTCCCCCAAATTCTTAGTCCACTGTTTTGAAGGACACATAGCAATGCCACCCTTCATGTACCGTTCACAGCATACCCAATTCAGTTTTGTTTCTGTAAACACATGCCACAACAATTAACACCATTACTGGAAAACAGTGTAGTACAAGAACAACCAAATATTTCAAGTGAACCACATATCTCAATATTTACTTCTATTTTACTGGTGTCTATGCGCCTGTTTACAATACTTTTGCATTTTTTTTTAAAAATTACCTTATCCGCGATGAACACAGGCACGTATTTCCCTATACATCAATAGTAATGTGCCCCCTACTCTGAGCTACAAAAAGAATTTACCTAGCACACAGTTGTAGTTGCAACATCAAATATATTGTCAAGAAAAGTAGTTTGTCAGAAAAAGCTGCAGGTAGTGTGCTTCTTCAGTCCAGACATTCTTGCCGATAATACAATGATCTTCAATTTCATCTTTAAAGCAACCACCAAGGCTGCACATGTTGTCCAGCATAATTGCTGGAACTTCAAGGAATAACACTGACAAAAATATAAATGCAGTCATCACATAAAAGTGTAAAAACATGATCAGTGCAGTACAAGCTTACTATCTTCTGTGTATATCTATTCCCACAATCATATCCATTTCTGCATTCATGCACGCATCCCTCATTGCCCTGTTCAGTAAGATGTAAATGTGCAAAGTCACATGTTCATAAAGCACATTGGCAATACAAATTCCTTCATCTGTTACTTCAATGTTACCTAAGACTATGGCTCATACACTCTTCGTCTATTGCATAGTATCAACTTCCCAGCGTGTCCAAACTTCATTTACTTTATTAATTTATTTTTGTGTTATTTGTGAAGCCCCTAAAACCCCAAAATAAAAAGTACATGTTGGCACAAGACCAGAAAAACAGAGGTGGGGCCAGGGAACAAAACAACAATGATTTCATGAAATAATTAATTTATAACTCACCTCTACACATGTGTTTCCAGGCACAACTTGACAAGCAACACAACAAAAAAAAGGAAACAGAAAAAATAATCTTACTAAGTCTTCTGTCATTCATATCACGCAAGAGCAACAGAAAACAACAGCAGAAGTGTCAGGGAGATAAAAGGGGAGAATGCAACAATGAACCTCCTGTAAGTGACGCTGGGGTGCCCGGTTATAAGTAAGTGCAAATAGGCTTGGCACCATGTGCTTGAAAATACAGTTCATAGTGCATGGTGGGCCCCGACACAGTGCATGGAGCTACTGGTGATAAGGCAGCCTATTCCCCATAACGTTTACTGGGTGGCCAGGTAACCAGTTAGTGCAGCAGAACAAACACCTCAGCAGGGGAGAGACACAGAGAAAGCAGAAGCATAAAGGAAAGTCTTCAAATACTTGCAGACACTGAGGTGTTCCTGCTCTAGTTTCAGAGAGGCATGGAATTCATTCCAGAGGAATTCACCACCCAAGTAGAAACATCAACCCCCCCACTCTCTACCTACAGAAGCGCTTAACCCTCAAAGAGTTGAAGGATCAGGAGTAAACAGCTGAACAACAGAAATGCTTAAGGAGATAAACTTGCAACTAGTGTGGTCCCTAGGACCCAAAAGCCTTGTAAACAATAGAGACGGTCTTGAAATTAATCCTTGCAGTTACCAATTGTCACCAGCATAAATATTACAGGGCAGGAGATATATCATCCCTTCAGTTAAGGCCAAGCACACGTTTTTCAGTGTTGTCTGGGTAAATTGCAGAGGTCGAAGAGTAGAGGCAGTGAGATTTACTAAGACGTTGTTACAATAGTCCAGCCTAGACAAAACTATAGCTCTTGCAACAGTGAGGTTCTGGGGCAAAGTGACAAAAGCAACAATATCTCTTAGTAGCTGCAGCCGGTAGTGTAACTTCTTCAACACGTCCATAATCTGAGGACATAACGACAGGGTGGAGTGAAAGATAACACCAAGGTTTTTTTTTTTTTTCTCACTGGAAGGTGTAGGTGGAGGACTCAAAGAAGGACAGATGGAGTGAAATAGGGAAAACAGTAGCAGCGGTCTAATAACAATTATCTCAGCCTTACTGGCATTAAGGCATAAATTGTTGGATGCCCACCATTCCTAATTTGCATATACAGAGTCTATCATAAGCGAGATAGGACAGAAGAGGATGCAGCACACAGCTTGAAGGTTGTCCGTATAACACTTAAAGTTAGATAGCAATGTGGACATTAGGTGCGCTACAGGTGCCAAATTATGGTCCCTGTTCTTTAGGCCAATGTCTGGCAGTCTTAATTCGAATTACCTGCAGTGGGCCATGAAAGGAAGTGGGTCAATTAAAGAGGAGGCTGTTTCAATAGTACAGCCTACAAAGTACCATTTCTCTACACACGTTCAGCCTCTAGGTAAAAGTAAGAGCAGGACGATGAGAATGGGGTAAGCGTAATTGCCCTGTGACAACATTCAATGGACTCATACATATGTTTACTGCAGGAGCAAGGTCTTCAAAGGAGAGTCTGCAGACACCATCCCTGTCGTGTCCATATGCAGAATAGTCACAGTCCATAAAATACCTTTCTGGTGCATGTGGTGTACCACACCTTCAGTTCTCCATCCACCCTGCCCCCTTGCGAGCACACCATTGCAGGAGCCAAATGCCATTGATAATAGCTGAGCTTTGTTTCTTGTATTCACTGATGAGGACGTGCTGATGGCTATTTCTCAATGGAAACCTGCAGCTTCTTCTGATCCTATTCCCTTATTCTTAAGGATCTTCTGCCTGAGATTATTCCTTTGGTGACTAAGGCTTTAAACCTTTCGTGCTGCTCAGCACTTATTCCCAGAGAACTTAAGCAGGCTATAGTGGTCCCTCTTTTAAAGAAACCATCACTGGATGCTTCTGTTCTATCTAATTTTCATCCTATTTCTTTGCTCCCTTTTTTCATTAAACCTCTTAAGGCACTAATCTCCACTTCTTTCAGGGTTTCTTGAGTCTTTTTCTATTCTTGACCCCTTTCAGTCAGGTTTCCACCCTGGGAGAAGTAACACGAGTGTCTTAGTATCGTTGACGGATGATATGGCCAGGCTGGTTGATGGAGGGCTGTGGGGGCCCTGATTTTACTTGATCTATCAGCGGCTTTCGACACTGTTGACCACCCCATACTCCTATCCTGTCTGGTCTCCATTGGCATCTCAGGTCTGGTCCTGGCTTGCTTTTACCTCATTTCTCACTGATCGGAGTCAATCAATATCTTCACCTCCTATTCTTTCTTCTATTTACTCTCTGTTATTTGGTGTCCGCCAGGGCACTGCCTTGTCCACAATTCTATTTAACATCTATGTTCAGCCTTTGGTTGGACTCATATGCTCTCACAGCTTCAGGTGTTATTCATTTGTAGATGACACTCAGATCCTGGTCCATCTAGATTGGGACAGGGATGGAGTGTCATCTCATATTTGTGACGGCCTGGCAGCTGTGGGAGACTGGATGAGTGTGAACTGGCTTAAGCTCCACAGGGACAAGTCCTGGTGGTAGGCACTTCCTCAGAATCTAGCTCTTGATCCTCTTCTTTTTGGCCTTCTTCACTGGGTGATGCAGCACGCTGTGGGGGGGAGCAGTTTTGTAGTATTTTCAAGGCTGTGCTCAAGGAGCATGAGAAACATTGTCCCCCGCCCACAACATCTTCCTCTGTCCACCTGCCAAACTATCTCTGTGGTTGATGCTCCTTCCCTCCCTTCTCTCCCTTCCTTTACTTCCCTGCCCCACCGTACCTTGCCTCTCCTGGAAAAAATGGAAAAAGATAAAATATTAAATAAAAAAATGGTTCCTTTAGGAGCCACCTTTCACAGTTAAAAGATTATAACTGAAAAAAAATCCCAGGACCCTTTGCAGCCTGCATAGTCTGTGGACAGTCCGGTAGCAAAAATGGTGGATCTTTAAAGGATCTTTTTTTTTTCTCTTTTTGACTTTCATATATTGTTTTCTGACACACAATATACAGAATGTTAAAAATGTTTGTAACTTTCACAAAAAGTGTGTCACTTTTTTTGTCTATTTTTCATTTTTATGTAATGCAGCCTCTATCAAATACTTGAATCCATATTGTATGTCTTTACAGAAACTGCTTCAATGCATTTTGAATTCTTTGAAAAAAAATGTATATTGTCTACATCAATTAAATGTAGTCCATCTCTTTGAAAAATGTTGATAATATCAGCTTTAATATCCAACATCCCACAAAAAGGCACATACAACATTGTTTGAATTGCGCCTTGCTTTTTCAATTTGTGGACAAAATAAATTCAAAATCATCCACATTTGTCTCTGAGTTATTTGGGAAGAATAATATTTGAATGTGGAAAGAGTTGGATCAACTTCCCAAATGTGTCTTTCATTGCAAACTGCAATGATATTCTGGTAACATAACCCAAACTGTTGCCTCCACATAGAAGTATAATGATGTCCGGATGCTTCAAGTCAACAATATTCTCACAAAATGGGAGGAAGTCCACCCACTTTGTTTCTCCTACTCCACACCATGAAACTTCAAATTCATTGAATCCAAGATTTTCAGACAATGCACAGTGCTCAGTATAGACATTCAACCAGTGGATCCAAGAGTCTCCCAAAATCCATACATGCTGCTTCCGGAAATATATAGCCATCTTCCAGTGCACTCACCAAACCAAACACCTGCTTACCTCTCTTCCATAACACTACACCCAGTAAACCTGATTGGCTGATCCCATGATATCCACAAACATTCACGATTGTCTGCGGTCTCTGCAGTCCCCTTTCCATGTCAGGCATCCTTGAAAGACTGCCATCTACGGACTACCGCGGTGTGTGCGAACACCAAAGCACAGGATAGCCTTTCCACCCTTTCCATTTTCTTGTTTCTATCACTCCCTCATTGACTGCTTTCAGTCACACATCCATCCACCAATCACATCCAAAAACCGTACGCCTAATCCTGCCATGTGAGTTCAACACTTCAAAACATATTCATCCAACAAAACACAGTACAGGTATGATAGTATTTTTGAAAGTATTTTCTTCAGCTCTCATACATAAATTTATACTGCGGTAGCGCCCATGTAGTTATGGTTAAGTTGCTAAACCCATAGGAGGAACACTTTTTGGGATGCTTATAACTTCGCTCCCCCTGGACAAATCTTCACCAAACTTTTCAAAATATATTGCCGATTCTGGAGTTTCTTATACATTTTGGTGAGGTTTGGTCAAGGGGGGGTCCCTAATCTTTTTTTCCCATAGACCGAATGGAGAAAAATCTTTGCTCACGCCTACAGCCCGAACTGCTTGATGGATTTTCACCAAATTTGCGGCAGGAGTGGAGGCTTCGTCCAGACAACGTGCTTCTGTAAATTTACTGGAAATCTGTCCAGTATTATTTTTTAAAATGACCAAAAGTGGGTATCAAAAAATGTGTGATATCTATGTCCGCTACGCGAACACACTTCCCTGTTCGCTCTGTGGCCAGGACACTGATTGGCTAATTGGCTTACGTTGTGTCTGTGGACAGACAACGTGTTCGCAGATTGGTTGGGGTGAAGCGTGTAGTGCGTCACATTTTGTTGATGCGCCCACCATGTTGGCTCCACGCATATCCGCAGACAGCGCGGTGTGGAACTGAGCATAAATCCAATTTTGGGGAGTGTTTTGGTGTGTATGAGTGGCTGGAGACGGTGGGGAGTGAGGGATGGGTTAAAAGCTGTATTTGTTTCAGTGGGAGAAGGCCATAATGTGGCTGGGCCTGGGCGCATTACTGGCTATTTTACTATACTATGATATTGGTTTTGGGTAGTTAGTATTGGGTGAAGAGGGTATGTATTGAAGATTTTGTGCATTGGTTGTAATGATTGTTTTAGAATGTTAATTGAAGTGGATAGGTTTTGTGGTGGTTGTGTTATGTTTTTGGTTTGTGGTCATTTGGCAGGTGTTTGCTTCCTTGGGTGTGTTATGCTGCAGTGGTTGTGGCCAGGGCCTAGAGTCTTGGGTGCATTGCCGAAGGCCATAGGCCATGCACCCAAGTCTCTAGGCTCAGCCACAACCACCGCAGCATAACACACCCATGCTAGCAAACATTTTGACTGTGGTATGTTGGCTGCTTAGGGGCTATATTTTCAAAAGTGTGTGTGCTGATTGGCAGTAGTGTAATAAGTGTTTATAGGATAGTGAGATGATGTTTGTTAGTTTGTTTGTTGTATTGTGTTCAGAATGATGGTATTGAAGACTCTAGACATTTTGGGTTGTATTTATTGGTCAAGTGTTTGTTTGCATGGGTGTGTTAGGTTGCAGTGTTTGGGAGTCTAATCATTATATACTTACTGTTTCCTTTGTTGTTGGCCAGGTCATGCAGGCAAGATTGTAGGGTTTGGCAACAAGCACTGCAGCATAAGATACCCATGGAAGGAAACATTTTGGATTGTGGTCTATGGCCAGGTGTTTGCTTGAATGGGTGTGTTATGCTGTGGTGTTTTTGAGTCCAATCATTATATACTTACTGTTTGACTTTGTGTGGTTGTATGCAGTTTTTTTTTCATGACATGGGTAATTGGAGCAGGCATTCTTTTTCAATATCTGTGATAAAAGAAAAGATTATATGTCAGTGTAGATAGTAAATAATTGCATAGTAGACATTTGTGTATTTTGTCGACCCTCATAGTTAGTACTTTAGGAGTACTATAGTTCAAACCAGTGTACTGTGCAATTTGCTCATTTCCCGTGTTTGTTCATTAAATCATTGGGTCTGTGGGAAAAAAATCCATGCTGGATTAAAAAAAAAAAAACTTTCTATGTTATGGTACAATGTATTTCTTTGGTTGATTTCAATGGGAGGAATTGAATAGGTGTATGGTTTTTGGTTCGGAAGTGGTGGTAGTATTGTTGCAATTAGATAGCAGTTGGTGTATTCAAATTGTTTATTTCTTGTTGCATTTTAGTGGTATTCATTTATCTGTTTGCGTGTTGCAGAATTTTGCGGGAGGTTATATACCTGTTGGCGTATTTTAACTGTTTATTTTTTCTTGCTGTTTAGCAGTATTCTTTTATGTGTTTGCTTGTTGCAGAATTTTGGGGCAGTTACATATCTGTTGGCATATTCTAACTGTTGATAGTTTTGAAGTTAAAGTTTTGCATATGTTAATACTCAGATTAGTTATTAAATTTTGGTTTTAAGAAAATTAAGTAAGCGTTTACAAGATTTTCTGGTAATCTCTGTTTTAGAGTAATGGTAGTATCATTACATTCAAACCATCCACAATTCTTTTTTATATATGCAGTGTAGTAACCTGCATTGGTTGTGGCTCCTGCATGGTAGATTATACCTACTGTTGTGAAGGTTTTCTTACCAAGTGATACTTGTCCATGTTTGAATCCAGTCAGCTTGCATTTGTTTTTGGTACATCTGCATTGTAAGATAAAAGCATTACTATTACGTATTTACTATGTGACTGTATTTGTAAGGTGGAGCGATTATCTGAATTGCAGGTAGTACATAATCCGCCATGGTTTGCATTTTGTACAAGTTGCTGAAACGGAATGGATTCACAGTTAGGTATACAAAAAGCGTTCATTAGGATATGTATGAAATCTGCAAGATTTCATTTATAGGTTTTTTGTTTGTTTTCCAGTACTTTTAGTAAGTACATTAGAAATGTGTGTGGGTCTTCTGTGTGTTGATAGTGAATTTGACCATTCCAGAAAAGTAGTCCAATTCCTGCCTTATTCCAGAAACACTGTAAGTGTTGTCAGGATTGTTGGTTGCATTTCTGTGAAGGACTAACATTTGCAAACACAAATGGTCGGTCCTGTTTAAGTAAATGTTTTCAATAATTGGTGGCAATTGCAATAGAATATTGATTGCTACATTTGCATAGCCATTTACACCAGTTGAACTTAAAAATGTTAATGGGCCTGACAGTTCTGTGTCCAAGTCATTTGTTGGGAGTGTGGGTTGTTTCTTTGAAGAGGTAGTTGACTTTGTTTGTGCACTAGATCCTTCTTTGGTTGTGGTCCTTGATGAAGTATTAGCTTCTTTTAATTTCTTGAGAGGAATTGCTGTGAGATCCTGCATGATTTGAGTCTGAAGTAGTTTTCTTTTACAAACTTTTGCTTTTTGAGAAACAGGATAGGTTTTCAGATGGGGCGTAGAGTGAACACAGTCTATTATATTCTAGAATGCAAGGAATATCAGAGTTTACTTTACTTGCATCAAAGTTGATTAGAAATAATCCATCAAGTGTACGTAAGCGTGATAGTGCTACATAACTCATGCCTTCTTTAAACACTGTGCTACCAATATCTAGCAATGCTTTATCTAGGGTAAGACCTTGTGATTTGTGAATGGTGTCCGTGTATGCTAGAGTTAGAGAAAATTGTTCTCTGTGTACGTACATGTCTTTGAAAAGAAGGAAGCGGGCTGCTGAGTGTCCTATCCTTTTATCTTCTGATAGTTTGTCAAAGACAATATTGACAAACTAAATGTTGTCGTCACGTGGGTATGTTTGAAAGCCAACAACTGTACCAAGTGCTTTATTAACTAGTCCTTGGTCCACGTCAAGGTTACGTTTAAGCATTAATCTACAGTTTAAAGATAATTTAAAATGTTTCTCCAAACCAGCTGTGTTTGAGATAAAGTTTTCTAAGATATTTAGCCTTGTTTTGACTTGTTCACACATGGGTAGTATCATAGCATACACGTCCAGGTTGTCTCTGGAGCAAATTTGAACTATTGGTTGCGTTTCTTTTTTCAACATTATTTCATTGAATTGTGCACAGCTTGCAAGAGTTGGCATTTGTTTGTGCTAATTTTTCCATGCAATCGATAGCACATGATTTGTGGCCATAGAGTGCATGGATGTGCCTGGTTTTTAATATAGATTGTGCTTCTTGAGATAGTACACCAACTCTAATACTTAACTTTAAAATGTTGGCATATGTAAGGTTTGCAGACTGACGCATGTTTTCAGTTAATTCTTTATATTGGAAATGTTGCCAAAGGTTGACATTTCCTATGCTGCCAAGAGTTTTACAGCTTAGTTTGGGCCCTAAGGTTTTAAAAATAGGTTCAGCGTTCACTGGTGTTAATTGAAGACGATCTCTGAAAACTATAATGTGTTCTCCACAAAAAAGTTTTTCATAGTCTGTTTTCAGGACCTCTTGTAATCTGAGGTGAATGATGGCTAACATTAGATTGGAAACCATGCTTACCTCATGTATTAGCAGCATTTTCATTTGAAAACTCTGCATAGTTCCATTGCAGCTTCTGGAGAAAGTTTGTAACAGTCTAATTTGTTTTGTTGTTCTACTGGAAGGAGTAGTAATCAATGTAAAGTGACACCACCTATGTTGTAGGCAGCTAAGGCTGTGGGGGCAGTTACAACAGTTGACAGTTTGTTGTTTGTCAGTTGTTGGAGGAACTTGCTGATGATTTTGATTAAGAATGTTTTGCCTGAACAAGCTTGACCACTCATGTATAGCAGTATAGTTTTGTAGTCTTGGCAGATACAATTTTTAGTTTCATGCTGCACATCATGTTCAATTTGTTTTTTTATTTTTAGGAAAATGCTACGCTGCTCATTGTTTAGTTGTGATTTTAGTAGAGCAAAGTCTTCTGTAGATTGCTCATACTGACACATGGGGGGGTAATTCATAGATTTCAGTGCAGAAGCAGCGCACATGGGCAGCGCAGAGAGGGAGCGTGTGCCAGCGTGCGCCAGCCTTGTGCGCTAAATAGCATTCTGGCACACCGCGTATTCATGGATTCCCGAAGCCATTTCGAGCTGTGGTGCAGCGAACATCCCGCAGCGCCAGTTACGCCACCAAGAACGCCCCTTGCACAAGGAAAAGCCATCGAAATCCCCAATATGGTGCAAAGGGCCGCACTAATCCTGGACCAGTTTACAGGGCAGCTACAGTGAAAGCGTGCAAAAACCTACACGTGCCCCGCCAGCGGTAGACAAAACGTGTGAAAATGTACTCGCACAACCCCTTGAATACATGTACCCCACTCGCATCAGCTAAAATGCGTGAAAATGTACTCGTGCACCCCTTTCAAT
Organism: Ambystoma mexicanum; assembly: GCF_040938575.1. Classification (NCBI taxonomy): domain Eukaryota; kingdom Metazoa; phylum Chordata; class Amphibia; order Caudata; family Ambystomatidae; genus Ambystoma; species Ambystoma mexicanum. The sequence goes on along the minus strand of NC_090933.1, from coordinate 571,818,947 downwards.
ATGTGTACCTCGCTCGTGGCAGCCAAAACGTGTGCAAATCAACTTGCGCACCCCCTTGAATACGCGTACTCCACCTGTGCCATGCAAATTGCATTGAAAATGTCCCCACTGTGGTGTGGGCTGCCTGCGGGTCATGGTCTGGGGTGATGGGCTGCCTGTGGAGCATGCGCAAGGGTGTAGGTTGGTCCCCTGTGGTGTGGGCTGCCTGCAGGTCATGGTCTGGGCTGATGGGCTTTTTACAGGGCATGCCCAGAGGTGTAGGGTGGTCCCCTGTGGTGTGGACTACCTGCGTGTCATGGTCTGGGAGGATGGGTTGCCTGCGGGGCCTGCCCAGGGGTGTAGGGTGGTCGCCTGTGGTGTGGGCTGCCTACAGGTCATGGTGAGGGGTGATGGGCTGGCTGTGGGTCATGGTCAGGGGTGATGGGCTGCCTGTGCGTATTCGGGGGGTGCGCGGGGAGTTTTACATGCAATTCGCTTGCCGCGAGCGTGGTTTGTGTATTCCGGGGGTGCACGGGGAGTTTTACACACGATTCGCCTAGCGTGAGCGGGATACATGTATTCTGGGGGTACGCGGGGAGTTTTAGACGCGAATCACCTGGCGCGAGCAGGGTACACGTATTCTGGGGGTGCGCGGGGAGTTTTACATGCAATTCACCTGGCGTGAGCACGGTACGTGTATTCCGGGGGTGCGTGGGGAGTTTTATGCGTGATCGGCATGGCACGAGCAGGGTACGCATATTCCGTGGGGGGGCAGGGAGTTTTACATGTGATCGGCCTGGCACGAGCAGGTTATGCATATTCTGGGGGGCGCAGGGAGTTTCACACATGATTGGCCTGGCACGAGCGGGGTACATGTATTCTGGGGGGGTGCGGGTAGTTTCACACGCAATCCGCCTGGCGCAAGCAGGGTACACATATTCTGGGGGTGCATGGGGAGTTTTACACGTGATTGGCCTGGCGCGAGCAGGGTACGTGTATTCCGGGGGTGCACAGGGAGTTTTACACGTGATCAGCGTGGGCGAACAGGGTATGCGTATATCAGGGGGGTGCGAGGAGTTTTACACACGATCAGCCTGGTGCTAGTGGGGTACGCATTTTCCGGGGGGGCGCATGGAGTTTCACACGTGATCGGCCTGGCGCGATTGGGGTACACGTATTCTGGGGGTGCGCACAGAGTTTTGCACAAGATCGCTCTGGCGCGAGCAGGGTATGCTTATTCCGGAGGTGCGCAGGGAGTTTCACACACGATCGACCTGGCACGTGTGGGGTACGCATATTCCGGGGGTGCGCAGGGAGTTTTACACATGATTTGGCAGTGTGGGCCCTCCCGGGTGTGCCCTTCCCCCCACCCCATGCCCCGCAGGCAGTCCACATAACAGGGGAAACCTCTACAACCCTTCCCCATGCCCCACAGGCAGCCCACACCACAGGGACACCCCTACAACCCCTTGCCAGGCCCCGCATGCAGGCCACACCACAGGGAACACCCTTACAACCCCTTGCCATGCCCCGCAGGCAACCCATCCACCCTGACCATGTCCCGCAGGCAGACCACATGGCACCATGCAATTGGGAGCCCTGACACATGTCCCCCCACCCCACCCCCATTGACAGCAACCTGCAAGCAGGCAGTGACACATGTTCCCCCACACACCCCCATTGACAGCAACCTGCCAGCAGGCCCTGACACATGTCCCCCCCACCCCACCCCCATTGACGGCAACCTGACAGCAGGCCCCGACACATGTCCCCCCACCCCATCCCCATTGACGGCAACCTGCCAGCAGGCCCCGACACATGTCCCCCTAAACACCACGTCCTAACAATACAGACCCATGGCCCTAATGTCAAACCAAATCCCCCCTACCCCCAGTACAAGCATGCAACCATCCACTGCACCCACTCCCAAATTACCCATGCCATGAGGGTCTGAAAAGAACCAGCATGGCCATGAAGACATGTGCAACAGAGCCACACAGTGGCAACACATGACTGAGCCAATGCTCATGGGACATGCACAAAACCAATGAGAGTACACAACATCAATAATGAAGATATATGAAATGTATTAAACAAAATAAAAAATGACATAATGAAAAACACACATGCAAATGAAGAAATAATGAATGTAATACCACAAATAAAGTAAAATTCAATTAAAAACAAAAATCCACGAAATGAAAACTGAAAAGTGGTCCATTGCCAAAGTCCATATGAATTAAATAAAAAACAAAAGAACAAAAAACCATTGCTACATGTGATTATGTAACAACGAAAGTATGTACAAGTCTGCTACTATTTACAATGAAAGTCAGAAGGGTCCATGATCCCAAAACAAAAGGAAACCTACCGAAAATCCTATATGAAATACAACTATTTACAAAAAGTGGAGCAAACTCTGTGAACTCCAAATAAAAATATAAACCAAATGAAACCTAAATAATAACCTAAATGTACAAAGGCGGCAGGCTAGTCCGACGGCTCACTTTTTGTATGTTCCAGGCCAGGGCATCATCGAACTCCACATCGATGTTCCGGAGGCGGGCCTCTTCCCTGGCCTCAAGGTCTCGCAGGGGTGCAGCCATGTCCTCCTCCTGTCACTTTAATGGTGTGTGTTTTACAAGTTTTCATTTACCCATATCACAACACACAACAGGAAACCATTCATTGCATGCATTTGAATATGGTTGTTGCCATTTAAAATCATACTATTATTTCTCCCATCTTTCAACATGAAATGACACTTTGTTAGACAGCTGTGTGTGTTGTGTTTGATTACTATTGTAATCATTTCTAAAGGAAGTTGAAATGATGGATTGTATGTAAAATGCCCAGAATGTCTACAAAGGAAATTGTATGAACATCCTATGCACTATAATGCATGAAATGGTATTTTGCTTGAAATGTGGATAAATAGGTGGCATTGGTTACACAAATGACAGAATGAATGAAGAGAATTACAATTTGCACATTATAATTAGTAATATGGATAAATATAAATGTGGAGAGCACACAGCTTTGCAAGTGACACTTGATCACAGCAGATGGGAGAAATGACAGTAAGCTTTTTTACAGGTTATACAGGGTAAGTGGCAGTTACCCTGTTAAATGCATTTATACAAGAGCGGTACATGTATTGTGCAGAAAGTATTCATACCTGTAGTTCATGTTCATGCATGTGATGTGCATGATTCTGCAAGCAGAAATCTTGGAGCGTTTTATAGTAGATGTTGCTGTAGGTGCTTTGCAATCACAGCAGAATTGCACTCAGGGTGATCAACAGTACATCTAAAGTGCTGAACTGTGATGATGGAGTTAGATGTAGAGTTATTGGGTGTGATTGGTGGATGGCTGTGTGACTTCTTAACAGTAGCCAATGAGGGAATGGTGCAGTGAGTGAAGTGGAAAGGGAAGAAGGGCTGCCCGAAATGTATGTGCTCTGCGGACACCACGGCTGTTCGCGGACAGGGCGTCCCCCATCCGGGGCTTCTGAGCATGAAATGGGAGTGTATTCTAGGTATTAGCCAATCAGGTGTTGAGGTTCTGCTTTGTATTGAAAGAGGCTGTGTGTAGTGAAGATGGCAGAGGTGGAGAAATGTAGGTGGTTGGTGATATGTTTGTGAATGGTTTGGAGTAGTATGCTAAATCTAGCAATGTGGCTAACAATTTTGATATAAAAGGAGAGGAGGTGGTGTGGTGCAGTGTGCCTGGTTTTAATTTGCAGGGAGTGCTGGAAGTTTGTCAGGATATGGCTAGGTTCAATAGTCCAGATGTAGTTGTCCTGCACTGTGGTGCTGTGCATTTGGGCTATGTCAGTGCCCCTACTTTGTTGAAAGATCTACAAAACCTGGTTCAGGCAGTCATGAAAGTCCTTCCAAATGCCAAGGGTATTATTTCTGCTTTGTTACCTAGGGCAGTATGGGACAATAGTTATGGTTTTTGTCCTCAGCAAAATGGGGCTAGTTGTTTTGTTAACCAAGGCATGTTGGCTTTTATGATTAGAGCTGGGATGTTCGTATGCAATAATGGCAACATTGAATCTGGTAATTTTGTTTAATTTAAAGCAGATGGCATGTTTGTATCTTTCATGGGAAATACCATGCTGTATTGGAATCTAAGGATTGCTTTGGAGAAGCTAATGTGAAGACATTTGGAGGAAAATAATAGAAAAAAGAAAAAAAATATGACATAAAAGGTGTTTCTGAAGCATCTTTAACAAAACAAAAAAAAAGGCTCTTTTCAGAGCCAGCCTCAAGGGGGAAGTGGGGCACACTATTAAAATGTTCATTCCCCACTCTCAGATTTTACGATTTGTCCTGCAAATGAGACTGTGTAGGGCGACGGATTGGTCAATGAGGTTTACTGGGTGTGATGTGTAAGGAGAGACTTTGGCAGAAAGTCTGTTTCTGAGAGGAGAGCAGATAGCTATGGCCGTGTCTTTCAGAAGGCAGATTGTCTGGATTTTGGGTGACTCGTGGATAACTTGGTTGGAGGTGCATGCAGATCACTGTGGAGTGGCTGCACATCTTAGATTCCCTCATGTGTATGTGCAGCGGCATGGAATATGTGGAATTAAGTGGCTGGATTCAGTTCCTCTTTATGCTACTCTGGTGACACAGTGTCATCCAGACATTATTATTATTCATTGTGGAGGAAACAATTAAGGACATGTCTCTGGAATCTCCTTGCAACTTGTAATGAAAAAAGGACTTGGGAAAGTCACAGACATGTTTCCAAACCCCTGAATAATATTTTCTCGTATTGCGCATAGACAAATATGGCTAGATTCTTCTTCATTTGGTCCACAAATGGAGAAAGCGAGGTGCAATGTCAACAAGGCTGTTTGTGCCTTTTTGAGAGATGTTGGCATGTCTTCTTTTCACAAGGAAAATATTATGTGTCATAGTACGACCATTTTTCGCAGAGATGGAATACACCTTACTTATGCTGGGAATCAGACTTTTCTGCGAAATATACAAAATGCATTGCACCCTTTTTGAAATGAAAGCAATTCTTTTTCCAGTAGGTGTTGACCACTTTAAGTTTTTGAAACACAAAAAAAAACATCACAAAAAGGATCTTTTCAGAGCCACCACTTCCTTCCGGAGAAGAGGGCAATGGTTTTGACAGGGCAGCACCCCAAAAATTATTCTAAAAATGCACAGGGCCCTGCAGCATTTCATTGGCACTCCTATTTTTGAACTGTGAAAGGCGGCTCTGAAAAGAGACCTTTTTTTGGGTTTTGTTGTTTTTCAGACATGACACATAAGGAAAGGAAGGGAAGGGAGGGTAAGGAAGGGGCACCAACCACAGGAATAAGAAAGAGCAGGTGGAGAGATGAAGATGTAGGGTGGGCCTTAATCAGGTAGGTGGTAGTCATTCTCATGCTCCCGGACTGCAGTCTTGAAAGCACTTCGAAGGGTCTCCCCCCTGCAGAGTAATACACAATACTTTGACCCTCAAAAGGTAAGGGTCTACTGTGTCATGTATGGCCTCCGAGGCAGCTGGAGGGATGCGCAGGAGCAGAAACAGAGGATGCTGTGGAGGAACTCAACCTACTACATTTATCGCAGGTTACAACCTTATGAATAGCCCCAACATGGAGACAGATTTGGTGTCCTGCAGACTCCTCAATTTTTTAATTGCTAACAGTGCAAACAGGAATAGTGTCCTTAGGACACCCCATTTTGGTTAATTGCGAACATCCCAGACACTCGCAGCAAGTAGACAAAGTTTTTTCCCCGAATTTCATATTTTTTTAGTAGCGTAACTTAACCATAACGTCCCTTAAACTAAGTTTTTTCACTGAATTTCATTGGTTTTTAGTAGCACAACTTAACAATAACATCAATTTAACAAAGTTTTTTCACTGAATATATATATATATATATATATATATATATATATATATATATATATATATATTTATATATAGGGTTTTTGCTACTTACCCTATAATAAGCTGCTCAATAAGCATATTCTCTTGTTAACAACTCCATCACGGTTCGATTCACTGCGGCTGCAAGGAAATACCCACAAGTGGAAAGGTTTCCCTGACTCTGCGGGTTGCCCGTGTGTGGCCACTCTCGCGAGGATCTTTCCCATCTGCTGTTTTTTTTATATAGGTTATGTGGGTATTTGGAAAATGACTTTGATTCCTGCCCTTAAGAAGACAGTGATACGTTCTCAGAGGGCTGCTTTTGAGTTTCTTTTGAGTGCGGAAACAGTCTTTACAGCTTGGGCTCTTTTGATGTTTCTGAAAAGAGCTATGTATTTCAGAAATAGTATATTGAAACTGCAAGGCGGTGAAAGCTAGTGTTGGGAACTATATCATCTTTTACAATGGGCTAACTGTGTGAGTACCGTTTGTTGTATGATTTTATTATTCAATTTTAATGTGGCCATTTTATTTGAAATTATGTGATTGCTTATTCTGTATGCATGTTATTTTCTGTAATGTGATGATATGTATATAATTGTATTTTTGTCGTTTAATGGATATTTGTATATATCCGAATAAACTTGTTTGATTGATTAATTGATTGATTGATTGCTACTTACCCTATAATAAGCTGCTCAATAACCATATTCTCTTGTTAACAACTCCATCAAAATCCATTCATTGCAGCATTCAGCACCTGCTTACATCAAGCACTAAATACTTACAATGCTGTGTGTTTAAAAAAGTTTCTTTTTAGTAATAATTTGATGGATGTTAAATAATTCATATGCACATTTATAGCAGCACTGTGTGTAACTTGTTTTATAATAGAAAGGAAAACACAGATAAAATAGATGTTTAGACCACTTTTAATTGGCACTTAGTGTGCCAGTATAATATGTGGCAGTACATGCATACATGCCAACATCACCCATTACAATAGTAGGTGCTTATCAAGACTTCATTTTTTTCTTTGCATTCTGTCATTTGTAATTCCACTTCTCCCATTATAAAACTGTGACATATATATCAAATCAAACATATAACATGCTATACATTTAAAAAAATATATTTTTAGGAGCTTGTCGATGAAAGTAAAAAAATGCATACGTGCATTTATAGCAGCACTGTTTCTAACGTTTATTCTAAAAGAAAGAAATAGCAGATGCAAAACATTTGTAGGACATTTGTAAGTGGCACTTGGTGTGTGGAAGTTTAATATATTGGCAGTACATGCATACTTGCTAACATGACCCATTCCAATATGTAGGTGCTAATCCAGTCCTGGTTTTATCTCTGCAATCTGGCACTTGTAGTCCAAGTTTTATTGTGGGAAACGTGGAACTACAACTCAGAGAACGAAAACAAAAAAACTAGGACTGCATAAGTACCTACAGATTGGAATGCTTGGGAAGTATGAAAGTAGGGCCAACATATTAAACTTACACACACCAAGTACTACACATATTTCCCATCAGCTTTTCTTTTCTTTTACAAAAGAGTTGCACACAGAGCTCCTATAAATGCACATGTGCATTTCATAACGTTCATCAAAATACTCCTAAAAAAACATTTTGAAACAGCCAGTATTTTCCTTTTTCCATTCAATATAACTTTCACACTTTCAAACCTCCCTCATTACATCGCTTACGCTACTACAATTTTTCATCTGCTCACAAATATCTGTATACTTCCAAAGTATCTATATACAAAACTTCACCTTAAAAGAAAGTACTCTTCTTTCCCAACCTCTACTATAAGACAACAAACACTGCTGCAACAACAATCCGCTATTGCATTACCACTAGGCCGCAGTTTCCCTATTCTTTAAAAACACTGCAACACTTCCTTTATTAAAACCAGCTGCACAAAAATAAACTAGATATGCACTTTTTCCTCACACACTTGTTTGCCCTGTTCCTTCCAAGGTCCTAAACACAACTACTGGCACTCCAATTCTTCTAACAACATAATTAACACACTTTAGTAAACCAACCATGACACAACTCCATTAACTTTTTTCCCAAGAACTCCTCCTACCTTCATGAATAACGACCTTGCTTACAGAAAGTACTTCACAATTACCACATATACCCACTAACTTTCTTTTACAATTACAGGAAACAAGAAGACTGCCTAAAATAGCTGCCAAAAAAGAATACCCTTCGCATCCTAAATTTATCACGTATATTTCTGTAATTGTAACAATATACTTCCACTATATATATATATATATATATATATATATATATATATATATATATATATATATATATATTAGCCCAGAGAATTCCTTTCGAATCAATATTGATTTCACTCTGACTCATTTTATTGCACCATTCACACTCTTTCTATTCCCATCTAAACACCACCATTACAACAACCGCTGTTTCCCTCAATACAGCACACTGTCCCTATTTATTCAATCATACCACTACTCCCTTCCTCAGTAACCCAAGCCCATCACACCTCTACAGACTCTTCCAACCACACCTATTTTGCCATTTCACAATCAAACAGTACTCTATTTATCTCTTCAATCACACCCGTGCACCAAACATGCATATACATTCCACAACGGGAAGACCCAGAAGAGGCACAACAAAATGCCTACTAAAAAGCAACTCTGTAGAAAAGAACGAGAAAATAGAGCAGGCAAGAATAAAAGCAAGCCAAATAGTCATCGACCTCTAATCCAATTTATAGAAAACAGTGCTAGTAAACTCACTCATCAAAACTAAACCAGCAACAACAAAAAAAGGTTATGCCCCTCTTGCAAAAATTTAAAGTAAATCATTTGTACAAAGACAAGTAGACCTACTAATGAACCTATATCTACCATTGTTAATATAGCTACCGTAAAGCAATCCAAAACATTAATTTTACAAAATAATGTCCACCATTGAGTTCTTCACAATCTTATAACAAAAGCTGAAAAGTCAGGATTTACCCCTAAAAACGACTGCAGGATACTAATCCTCAGACATCTAATTAACAGCGCATTTCTTCTAAAGAGAAAATAGGTTATATTGATTTTAAACAGAATGAAACCACTAACTAAATTAATTAATACATTACAAAAAGTACTTTTAAACATGCACAATATCAGTATAGATTTCCTTTTCAAACGTATGTGAAGGTGAATGGATTCACACAAACAGCACAGAAACATATTACAATGAAGAGATTTACAAACAAGAACATCAAAAAAAGGGTTGCCACAGACAGGGATTGCAGAGGGTATGAAATAGTAGGAGACACAATTATGGCAAATGATACTCTTATAGAAGAAACATCCCCATCAAATGTTCAACCAAATGTTCCTTTCATCCAAACAAACTGCCCAGTATACAAATGGACATGCAGCTCAATGTGTAACATACGCCAACAGTCCTTTAAATGTTTACAACAATTCCTCAATCACTATGTGAAACTAACAGACAAAAATAAAATTTTAAATTTAGAAACCGTGGACTCTTGTCCAGTGTGCAGCCAGATCTTATCTTACCAATGATGAGAAAACAGAGCTAAAAGACCTCTGGGATGACGTACTATCTAACAAAACACTGTCACAAAAATTGTACAGCTTCAGTATAAAAATACTCTCCCATAGAGCATGCGGGGTGCCACAAAGCTGAAAACCGTTTAACAGGTACAGCCTTATATGGCAAAGCTGAACTCATTGTCTCTCTAAAACTTGGTCCAGCTTCATTGTGAAAAAAAGAACCCAAATCCAACAAAGAGATAGTAAACAATAGCCACAAAAGATCCCAACAGCAAGAGTATTAAAAAAAAACCATTTAATTGCCACGTAATACACAACAAAAGTACTGCTTTGGAAAACATTTGCCTCTACAACATAGCCCTAAACTACTCCTACTAAAATAGTGTCACACCAAATGAGACAACTGGCAAATAATCATTCTCAACATGTGAAGGAAGCCGAGTAACACTTTCCAAACCCAGCCTAATTAATCATCTAAAGTTATCATTTAAATCTTTGCAACATATAGAAATGTATTACATTGCACTACTACAACCTTTGAAACCTTGGAGAAAAGACAAAAAAAATAGGAGACTGTGACTCATTTGAAGCCGCATTCAAAGCAAATGAAAGCAGTATAACATGTCAGTTTCAAACAATACAAAGACATTTTGGACAATGAATGCCAACAAGAGGAAGAAATTGAAACTCAACTAGATAAAGACACTCCTGAGTGCAGACAACCTTTGCTCACAGGTAGCCAAGAACCACTTGGAGAACCACTCATTCTAAATGAAGCAGAAACATCCATGTCTGAAGTAGAAAGTTCCATGTATCAACATAAACAATCTGAAGAAGACTTGTTAGTGCTCAAATTATAAACCTCTGCTCCTGTAAGCAAGTGGTGAAACTGGTTATGGAAAAGCATTCCTAATTAAAATAATCAGCAAAATGTCTACAAAACTTAACAAATAACAACCTACAGTTTTAGCTGCCTACAACATAGGCATGCCCAAGGGGGGCCCCAATAAGATCTAGCAGTACACTACATTGGGACAGGGGCCTTTAGCATATAAAAGGTACTAGTTTGAATGATGTTCCCAAGTAAAAAAAAAAAAAAATAGTTGCTGTTTATTCAGCAGAGTGTGTTTCGATAGGTGATAACACATTATAAAGGTAAGTGTGAGTGATCTGTGGCAATATACCAAATCGAAGATTCATACAATTGCGATGCAATCATCACTGAAAATAAAATTGTGGAGAGAGAAGAATTAATATATGAAGTTTATAAAGTAGATTTAAGTGATGATGGGAAGATGATTCACACTTGTATGGGGCTCTTTTTGAACTACAATCGTAAGCAGAGTATTACTAGCTGTGTAGGGAAATAATGGCTTATTTTAAATAATTTGTGCAAGCTAGGAATGGCTTGATGAAAGGAAACCAGTCAAGCAAGACTGACTAGCTGCAAATCCCAGAAAAGAGTGTCCCATTATCACTCAAGTTGACTAAAGGTCCACCTGGGTAGATCAATGGTTTGAGTTGTCCCATTCATAAGGAGAGTGCAGAAAAGCAACTTGGGAAAGGTTTGAGCTCACAGTACCAAAGCTGCACACTTTCCTCATTTGGTTTTGTTTAAACATATCCTGCATATTCATCAGTAGCTGTATCATTCATTTCCTTGATTCTTCTCTTGTCTTGCTGTTCTTTCGCTTGCTCAAATACAATTGTGCTTCTCTGATTCCTTATTTCCAATGCACCAATTCATTAGTCTGAACAGGGTTGTTTAGGCACTAAGTTACATTTAATTTAATTGTTGTCTATGTTTTTTTAATTTTTATAATCAAGCTTTGCTTTTTTGTTTGGGTCCTGATCCAGAGGTTTCCATACGAATTATATGTTGCTTAACTCATTTGCACCTAGCTGCCCTAGTTCAGGAGGGCAAACAAATTATCAGTTGCTCAGCTCCACTGTGGCTCTCTTAGCACATTCATTTTACAGCAGGCATTGTTTGAGGTCCATCTGATGGTCATAGAACCTGCCACCTGTTTTGCAAACATTTTAACTTGGGTTTCAAGTTCAAGGCATCTTTCCTGCTCTCTAAAATCATGTATTTCTACAATGTATCTATGTACTGGTTTGTTTTAATAACCATCTCTTTGACATTGGCACAATTATGCTCAAGTGACCACATTTGGTTTGATCTTCTCAACTTCTGCATTAGTGTTGAAGGTGACCATAGATTACCCCAGGTACACAACTGCCTGGACCAGCTATACCAGCATATGTCTTTGGGTCGTACACTGGATTATTGCTTTGTTAGTTATCCCTCTGCTGTCCACTTGGTTATGGAGGCTTAATTCCATATTGGGGGTTTTAATAAGCAATATTCTCACAACGGTATTTCCCACTAAACGGCGTAAAACATTCCTACTAGATGGGAATAAATAGCGGTAATCAATCAAAAGAAAAGTGAACATCCAACAGTAATACACATATGTACCCCCACTCAAAACAAAGTACTCTTGCTATCTACCTTTAAACAAATACAAGGGGTAGCACTTAGATCAAAACATATTGTCCTTTATCTAAAACATAAATCACAATGTATAAATACATCAGAGCACAAGTAGAATCACCTGCTAAATCGTGTCAAATACATATTAAAAAACATTATACACAATACATTGTGTTTGAATACATCAATCACCAAACATAAGTACAGATAAGAATCCACATGTACAGGTTAGTAACAATGACTCATCCTAACACATTGATGGTTATTTACACCAATGTTCCCGTTGTGTCCACATTATCCTGACTTACATACGTTTCTGTCCTATAATGCTATTACTGGGTGGACATTCCTCAGTGGCAGAAGATGTACAGAAAATGTGTTTTTATAGGTGGCAAGGAAAAAAATCCTTCTGGTTGCTCCTTATATTACTTGTCAGAGTCCCTGAATATATCTGCCTTGATAAATCATCAGCCAGAAAATGAAAGTTCAATTGTTGCAAAGAATCGCTTAGCTCACTCCCACTCCATTCGCTACCTTACACCATGCATTAATCTATCATTGTTCTGCACTTGAAAAAATGTATAAACAGTTATGCCTATATAAGGACTTGCCTAACTCCAATGTCTATATATGGATCCTTTACCAAGGGAAAACATCCAACATAAACTAACAGGGGTGGAGAGAAGCAGGCCACCATAAACCCTAGCAAGCATGTAAGTAACCATTATTCTGCACAGCTCATTCAGTGTCCTAAAGACACATGCAAACACTAATATAAGTGGAAGGCCCTAGATCACAAGGTAAGCACCTAACACATATGTCAGTGGGATTAAAAAGGGAAGCACATTTTTCGCAAAGTAAAAATAGGTTAAAATCCCTAGGACCCAAAACACATTTCAACAGTTCAACATCAATTTAGATCTCCTAGGGCCTTATAGCATTCTGAATGCCCAGTCACAGAATAATACATTAAAGTCACAAAGAGTACACAATTATAGCAAACCTTAGCAAACGCTACCAACAATCAGGAAACATTTCAGTAACAGTTACCTTTCTCATACATTTCATGAAAGAATAAATGCATTGTTACTAGATGCAGTTACAGTGTGTCCACTACATTTACCATCAACAAAATGAGAGAGATAATTTGAAAAAATAAATAGAAAATGGTTATGCCTGGTCCATAGCTCACTGAACTCCTAGGGGATGCAGAAAAAATGCTCAAGGGCAAATAAGTAACCACAGTCACTTTAAGGAGATTTCCACTGTTAGTTCACAGTTGGATAGGAATGAAAGGGAGAAGTTAAAGGCCTATCCACACTACTAGAGGTGACCTACCGCACAGGCGCAGATGCTGCAACAGTCAACCCAATGGAAGGCCACAAGAGTCCCCAAGGAAGAGTTCAAGAGGTCAGAAGAAGCAGTAGAACAGGAAGATTTCCAAATGAAAGTCTATGGGGATTTGTGGTAAGGACTCACATCCCGGGAAACTCAACAAGAAAGATTTCACCCGAAATGCCTCCAGTGATGCGAAACAACCTGGTAAGTGAATGGCACTTTACCACAGGTGCAGTTTTCAGGATCCAGTTCCCAGGGCCTTTCACCAAGAGCCATTGGCCATCCCAGTTAGAGAGTAGAAAAACAAAAGTTGCTCCTAGGATTCCAACAGTCAAGTCAGACATGACAAATTCAGCAACAAAGTGGGATCTCAAACAGCCAGAACCCATCATCAGGTTGAGCAAAAGAAGGCAACAACATGGAGCAAACAGTCCAGGATGGAGACAATGACTGGTAGCACCCTCAGACCTCTCAAACTGAATATCTAAGTGATGAATTCTGAGCATCCCTCGGGACTCCTGCAGTGGCCCACTCCCAAACAGAAGATCCTGGTGTTAAACAGAGGGTTGCAGTGTAAAATCTACCAGAAACAGTTCCAAAGTGGAAGGTTCAAAACAACTGATGTGAGGAATCACCAGGAGTCTTCCAGAAATCCAGATTTGACTGCTAGCAGCAAAACCCAAACCTGGATTTGCCCAAACCTCTTTACCAGCCGGTATGGCATGTAATGATTGAAAAAGGCAAAATCGACTGGAATCACAGCAATAATCTCCCTAAGCAGGTCGGCAGACATGTGACCTCCAAGTTAAAGGAAACCAACAAGCATGAGAGAAAGTTAGGTGCAAAGTAGAATATAAGTATCCCTGTCAAAGTGCTTGCCCCCAGGTGAGCAAACCAATCACAAAACAGAGGTAAGGTCAGAGGGTCAGATGACACACCATACTGGTTAGTCACTGGGACTGCCACTCACACAAATACATCCCCACAGTTAATGACAGGGTTAGTCCAGGAACCTAAACTAGCCTAAGCCAGTTAGGACCAATATGGGGGCCAATATTATTGTCCTTTAGAAAAATGAAATCCCTAAAAAACAAAGTAGCCTGGAGCAGGATTTATAACAACCCATTGGCACCCCAGCCCATTGATACCACCAAAGAAGGTACATTGGGCTTGTAGTGCAGTAAAATGAATTGCAACGTTGGGCGAATGGAAAATTAAAGCACAGCTACCAACAACTGATTCCCTGAAATCAGTTTATAGTAAAACATTCATATGAGCACAAAAACAGGGTCATGAAAAGCACCCCTGGTACTGGGCACCACCTAGGCTACCACAAAGGCTACAGGCCTTCCCCACCCCCTCTGGTCCCTTGCGACCCCTCCCCTTCCAACACACAGGTGTTGCCTGTTTTGCTTGATTTGTCTAACCTGCTCCCCCTCTCCCTCTCCAGCCTACTTCTGCAGGAGTCTGTCCTGATACATTCCGATTTCACCATCACCATTTTGTGGCCAATGTTGGATTTGACTTTTATGGACTTCATTGATTCACGGTGCATTATCCTTTCTCAACACTCATGCTGGACTTCCTTTGCATCTTGTACTCCTGGTGGCCCTGAATCAAGCTGTTCCCATCTATATCTTGTATCCTGGCTTGCAACATTATGGGCCTCATTACGAGCTGGGTGGTAAGGGATTACCGGCACTGGTAAGGGCACCAGTGGCGGTAATCCCTTACCGCCCTACTATGAGTTCCCTTTGCGGGTCCTCCCTTAATGCCTGGTTTTTCCAGGCGTTAAGGACGGGACCCGCAAAGGGACTCTGGAGTTAATAATGGTACCGCAATTTGCGGTACCATTATTAGCGCCTTCCCCATTCCCATTGAGCCCTATGGGGGCTCAAATGGGAATGGGGAAGTGCCCTGGTGAATGGGGAATTACCGGTCCCGCCTACCTTGGATTGGACCGGTAATTTCTCCATTCACCAGGGCGGAGTCGGTAGGGTTTTGGAGGCAGCCATGGAGCTAATATCTCCATGGCTACCTCCAACCTTGTAATGAGGCTCTGTGTTACTACTGACTTCTGCAATTATATTCGCTCTCCCCTCTTGCTTCTCCACTCTTTTGACTGCTTACTCTCTTTTTCTCCTCCTCTCTCTTTCTCCCTTTTCCTATCTCCTCCCCTCCTCCTCTTACTTTCTTCTATGCACTTAGTCTATCAGAATTGTCCATGGAGCTAGTATGATAGCAACCAGGTCTGTCTCCCTCCCTTCTCTTACTTGTTCCCCCCCCCTCCATCACTATCTGAAATGCCATCAGGCTTAGTACGATAGTCACTTGTTTTGTTCCTCCCCTCCCTTTCTGCACCCCTGTCCCTCACCTTTTGTTTTTCTTCGGCTCTACCAGAAATGTCATCAGGCCTAGTACGTTAGTTGCCTGTTTGTTTCCATTTCCTTCCCACTCTCCCCCTCTCTTCCTTATCTATGTCTTAGCTCTTGCACTATCTGAAATGTCATCAGGCCAAGTACGATAGATCATTTCACTTCCTTACTGTTCATGGCCTGTAAGAATGTCTTGTATTTTCCCTTGTTCCCTCCCTTGAAGCACTTTGAAACACTTTTTGTATAGGTGCTATATAAATAAGCTATTATATCATATCATACCTCATGTAAGGTATAAACGTAGAAGGAATTCAGAAGAAGTCCCTTTTGTTCTCCTAACCATTATTTCTGTGAGGTATGGGGGTGCAGCATTGTTGAGGCATTTAGTGGTCAGAGAGATAGTTTTGAGTAGGATTCTGTTGCTTATCTTTAGCCAATGGTGTTCTCTTCTGGTGTTGGAGATGTGTTCTCTGTATGGTATGTTTAGGGCAGTTCTAAGGGCATTCTTTTTTAGCTTTTGTAGTTTGTCACCAATATATTTGTTAGCTCCTAGATATAGGGCATTGTAGTAATCCAATTTTGACAATATTAAGGCATTAGCAAGGGTGATGCAGCTAGCTTTGGTTAGAAATGGTCTGCAGGCTCTGATAATCTTACAGGTGTACGCAATGGAGGATGCCAAGGAGTTGACCTGTTTCCTTAGGGTTAAGGTGGAATCGAGGTAGAAACCTAGCGCTTTTACCTCTTTGACTGCTTTAATTGAGTTCCCATTTATATTGAATGCGGAGTAGTTAGAGTTCAATTGTTTTAGGTTAGCATCTGATCCAAGGATCAAGATCTCTGTTTTATCGTCATTCAGGCAGAGGCCGTGAGCTGCCATCCATTCCTGAATGAGGACATATATTTTAATTACCAAGGCCGTATCCGTGTCAAAGTTGACTGAAAGGGGTATGAGCATCTGAGTGTCATCCGTGTAGTTTGTGTAGATGACCCCCAGTCTGTCCAATTGGTCGAATAAGGGCTTGGTAAATATGTTATACACCGTGGGCGAGACACATGATCCTTGTGGCACGCCGCAAGTCACCCAGATCGTGTCAACCTATGCCATGGGGGAGAAGACTCTCATCGTTCTGTTTTCAAGGATGGACTGGACCCAGGCTATTGCATCACTCGAGAAGCGGCCGGCCGACAATAGGTGTTTGGATAATAATGCATGGTCCACCAGTTCAAAGGCTGCTGACAGATCAAGGAGGAGTAGCATGGCCGTTTTGCCTTTGTCCTTGAGCTTGTCAAAGTTTTTAGGTTGATTAATGCCATTTCCGTGCCATATTGTGGCCTGAATCCGGATTGGCGGGCACCTAGTTGGTGGTTAGTTTCAAGGTAGTTCTGAATTTGCAGATAGGCTACTCTGTTAATTATTTTAAGGAGTAAGGGTACTGTGGTGATAGGTCTCTAGTTGGTGGGGATGGAGGGGTCTAGGATCTGTTTCCTGAGCAGAGGTAGAACCCAGGACTTTTTAGGTTACTTGGGACAGTGTTAGTTTTGAAGGAGGCATTAATTAGTTTTGAGATGAATGGAGCTAGTCTCTAGCGGCATCTTTTATTATTTGGGCAGGGCAGTTGCCACCCTGACAATTAGATGGCTTCAAGGATGAGATGATTTTCTCAGTTTCCTGGACAGTGACTTTAGTGTATCTGAATGGAGTTGGGTTGTTAGATGATTCAGTAGGGGAGAAGGGTTGCATCTCAGTCAGTGGGGAGCAGGGAGGCTTTTTTAATAGCAGTTTTGGTTTGGAGTGAAGTTATTTTGTTGGTCAGGGCATTCCGAATGCTGGTGCACCATTGTTTGTCTTTAGGTGTGTTGTCTAAGGGGGGGGGATTCCAGTTCCTGGAGGATCACAAAGAGTTCCTTCGTGTTGGAGCTGGCCTTGGATATTCTTTCATTGAATAGTTCTTTTTTAGTGCAAATTATTTCTTTTTTAGTTGTTAGAGAGATGGGTTAGTTGCAATTTGTTTTCATCTGATGGGATGTGTCGCCATAGGGCTTGTAATTTTCTTTTTTGAAGTCTTAATTCTTTGAGGTGTGGTGTAAACCAGGCATTGAGGTGGGCTTTCTGTTTACTTTTACGTAGTTTAACTAGCGCAATAGTATCTAAGGCCTTAGTCATGGTATTGTTGAAGGCCTCAACGAGGAAATTGGGGTCACAGTTACTTGGAAGGAGGTTGAGGGAAGGGAGGAGATGGGGTAGTAATTTGTCTTACGTGATTTTTTTTTGCATCTGGTAGGAAGGGGTGGTGCCATAACTATGACTTTGGGAGTTTGTTTGTCTATTGCTATATAAAAGTCAATCAGGTGGTGGTCAGCCAACAGTCGCAGGGTTATTTTAGTGATAATAGTGGAGCAATTAAGGTCAGCTACCCAGTCAAGGGTCCTCCCTTTAACATGGGTTGGGTCAAGGACTTTTTGGGTAAGTCCATGGTCCGAGAGGATGGTCGCTATTATCTGAGCCTGTTTGTCCTCTGGTTCGTTGAAGCCCAGGTTGAAGTTGCCAAGGATTAAAATCTGCAAGGAGTCTTTGGTATTGTTTGCCATGAGATTGGATAGGTCCTCCTCAAAGGTATCAATAGGCCCTGGTGGTCTATATAATAGATAGATAGTTTTATCACAGAAGCAGATTCACAGAAATGACCAGTGCATTTTGGAATATGTCCTTCAGCAGGGTGTACCAGGAGACTTCCATCAAAAGTAATCCAGGCAATAAAAGTAACTCAAAGCCAAGCAAGAAGTAATGCAAATTGATTCGAACCAAACAGCTCTGTGGAACTGAGCTCAATGAAGTGAGCTGTCAACGCTGCCACTGCGGCTGAACATTTTATACATAATTTGCCAGATTACCATGCAACATGTTAGCTACATTTTTAAGGCAGGTCCCAGCAGCTGATTGGTGGTACTATGACAGTCCCCTATAGCCAAATATATGTCATACCCTTTGGCCACAGTTACATTAACACCACTCATGGAGTTGCAAACCTTCCCACACTGCCCCTCAATTACATGATTGTGCTGATCAGTCAAAAACACTTGTTTGCCAATGGATGGTAATATCCAATGCACAATATTGCTCAGGATGGCAAGGGGTGAGACATTCACACTCAGTCGGACCAATCAAGTGCCCCCGCTGGCATCAGTAAAGACTCTGTACCATGTTGCTCCGCAGGGACACTAAAACCACTCCCCACTGATTGGCTCCTCGGCATGTGCCCTATAACCCTTACCCCAATGCTAAGGCCCCTGGCTTCCTTCTTACACCTTGCTGCCAAGCGTAGTCTGAAAAACGATACCACACCGTGGCTGGAGTTTAATTAACCATATTTAATTTCAATTTTACTGTCAATTCTCCTTGTGCACCCAGGTGCCTAGCTCATTGGCCTTGAAAGTATCTCTAACAGTGACTTTGATGTGGCTTTGTTCTCCTGGGACATTTCAACTGTGCAGTATTTCAGAACACTGTTTCCGCTGAATGCTCAAGAAACACATACTGCTTGTCACACAAAGGCCTGAAACTCTTTTCTCATGAGCTGTCTGTGAGAAATGCTTTCCTAACATGGGCCTACAGACAGAATGGCTTCTCTGTTCTACAGATATTGCTAAAAAGGTCACCCTACTATCAATCCCCTACAATATCTTGCACCCTCACCCAATGCCCACTCTGTATAAATACCCCATTCTAAGCCCAAACCACCCACCCCATCATGGGACTTCTTGCACTGCACCTGAGTCTGTGACACCTCATGCCAGCAGTGCAAGCAGCACCATGTTCAATGGAATCCCCAAACCCTCTTCATCAACGGCAATGTCACCATGTTACTTGCACTGCTGGTATGCCCCCCCCCCCCCGTTGAATCTGCACCTTTAGAAAAAGGGCAAGTCATCTGCAATGGATACAGAAACAAACTAGAAACTAGGATTATCCCTCCTGTCTTTAACAATGTGTACACTGAGCGTCCAAGAGTGAAATCAAAAATCTAAAATAAATATGTGAATCATACATATCGTCCAAAATAGAAAGGCAGACCGTATTTGTGCAAAGACAATCATAAATCAAACAGCAGAATATTGAAACAAAAATATATTGGTGAAAACAATATAATACATTGAATTAATTTGGTTTAAATACCTGTGTTACCGGGCATATGCTGTTTCAATCTGAAAATCAAACTGAACTGAAATTAGATTAATTATATGCCTATCTAGTTATCAAAAAATTAAAATATGTGAAGGATATTAACAATGCTTTCTTACCAATACCTTCATGAGCATCTGCCAGACTGTCAGGAACGTATGCATCAAAAAGAAGTACTTGCTCTTACTAGATATTCTGAATTGACACACAAAACTCCAAACATTTCACCTGACTTGGTTTTTGTTTTTAAGTATACTACTCAACACAATATATAAACATTGGAACACCCTTACATGTGACAACAAACTTGAAGTGTTGTTAATTTCTCCACCTGTTTTCTTTTTCATAATGCATCAATAACTTGAGGAATTCACTATTACATGTAAGAATGGCTTCAACATCTCACTTAAAGGGTAACAGGTTAGACAATCAATCAGATGCCCTTGTGGAATGTATTATGTTGGATAATCCTAGCGACCGAGCAAGCTAAGTTAGAATTAACACAGTTCCAAAATTCGAACTCAAAATTTGAATTGTTCACGCACTGATTTTGGAGGTTATAAAACCTGCACCACATGAAGATGTCTATAAGATGATGAACTGTAGAGAAGCATATTGGATAGTCAGATTGGACTCAATAGCTCTGGGGACATGAACAAGGAATATGACTTATCATGTTCTCTCTAATTTGAAACCTCATTGATCTTCGGTGCTGAATTCTACTGTTTCATCTCTTTGTATATATCTTCTGTTTACAATTGGTCTCACTTTAGAGCATTTGAATGTCTTCTTCACATATCTTGTTTTTTTTTACCACATTTTTCTTTTCATTTTATTTTGGTTTCTAGACTTTTTCTACATTCAATAACTTTAGTTACTGTTCATGCTAGGAAGCAAAGCTATTTCTTTTCTCATTTTGGTGTATCTTACACTCTGTGTGCTACTATGCACGATTTAATCATGCTTCACGTGGTATTTTATACCATATACACAGGGCTTTAAGTGGGCCAGGGCCTGCCGGGACCGGGCCCCAGCAGTCTCCAAAAAGTGGGACTGAGCCAGGGCCCTGCCGGGGCCCCCCTTCCACTGCACGCAACATTGGCGGGATGCATTATCCCGTCGCGGCGGCAGCCGCGACGGGAGATGCGCCTGCCATGAAGTCAGGCATCTGACAGAAGTGGCAGCCAACCACAGCGATGCTGTGCCTGGCTGCCACTTCTGTAAGTCATAGTAACTGCCTCTGATGACCTCTCGCGCGAGGGGTCACCAGAGGCAGTTACTGTCCCTTTGTTTCCCCAGGTCGCCGAGGCGTCTTTAACCCTCGGCGAACCTGGGGATTCCTCGACATTTTTCGAGCTTTATGAAAGATGGCTTGAAGAGTACACAATTCAAGCCATCTTTTATAAAGCTTTGCCGAAGGACAATTTTGTCCGTAGTCAAAGTTTTATAAAAGATGGCTTGAATTGTGTACTTTCAAAGCCATCTTTTATAAAACCGAAATGTTTAAAAAATAATGGCCTGAAAAGTAGGCAAACCGTAAGGTATGCACACACACATATATATGCATGTTATATATCTGTGTGCGTACCTTACTATGGTTTGTGTACTTTGCAAGCCATCTTTTCTAAACATAGAAATAAATATTTCTATGTTTAGAAAAGATGGCTTGCAAAGTACACAAACCATAGTAAGGTACGCACACAGATATATAACATGCATATATATGTGTGTGCATACCTTACGATTTGCGTACGTTTTAGGCTATGCCCCCCACAAGCCACGCCCCCAAATGAGGGCCCCCCCTCGATTTCTTACCCCACTTAAAGCCCTGCATATACATGTGATATACTGTTTTGCTTGTGTATGCTAATACCAGTAAATACATCCTGCTTTCTGAGCTTTCAGATTGTCTAGCACCCCCTTCCAGGGTGCTATTGATTCACGCAGATTGACAGACGATATTGTCATCTCTATTTGCTGGAGTTAATAGTGTCTTTTGAACTTTGCCCAGAAGAAACTTTAAGCGCCAAAAGATGGCCCACAAACTCTGCATTCCAC
The DNA here is from genome assembly GCF_040938575.1 of Ambystoma mexicanum. Lineage (NCBI taxonomy): Eukaryota > Metazoa > Chordata > Amphibia > Caudata > Ambystomatidae > Ambystoma > Ambystoma mexicanum. The sequence goes on along the minus strand of NC_090933.1, from coordinate 571,797,050 downwards.
AGGAATGCCACACCACACCTAGGCCGTTGTGGTGTACCACCAATATATGTACATACCTAGGGTCACCATCATTCTGGTGTGCACATTCAGAGTCAGGAGACAAAGAGCCAGAGGGAGGTACGAGGTCCATTTAACCCCCAAGAAGAGATGGCAGCCAGAGGGAGATGAGAGCGAGCACATTGGGATTCTATCTCCGCGAAGAGAGTCCCGCCTTAAAAGTCCAAGTCAACCAAGAAGAGGACATTTAAATGAAAGTACATTTCCATGCACATGGGTGAAAAAAGATGGGTACTCAGGAGTAGTTGATTTCAAACTGGCTCTTAGACAAGTGAGGAGTTTCATCAGTGAGGCAATGTTCAAACAAATATGTGATGGAAAGGAAGTCGCAATCTGACAGACATGGACAGGGAGCTGAGATGCCCTCCTTTTCAATGAAAATTACACATGAGCTCTTATGTCTCTATTATTATAAATATATTTTTTAGTTTCTGGGAAATATGTTTCTAAAGTTTCAAGAATCTACACTAATAAGGAACATAAGGACGTAAAGTGGGAACTTCAAACTGATGGAATACAGTTCCATATATGATGCATAATGCACCACAAAATTGGGAGCCAAGGTTATATTGACAGAATTATTATTCAAGTGGCACCTAAAAGATACAAATCCAAAGAGTTTATATTTTCCGCCATTACATCTTATCCTTGAGAAATAGCCTTGGTGTTCTTGAAGAATGCTTTGGCTGGCCTTTTTCGGAATTTTACTTTTCTGTTGATGGCTAGCCTTTTTCATAACAAAAGATCATT